>NW_026734364.1:0-300000 GCF_949786415.1 Peromyscus eremicus
AGCAGAGTGTGTTTCTTGTAAGGCGAGCTAGCATTTCTTTCCTAGTCCTACAAGGAGTTGAATCACATGCAGTTTTTTGTCCTACGAGCAAGAGTTGTTTTCTGGTAAGGAAAGTCACTATTGCGCTCCCATTGCCATAACAGTGCAAATAGCACTGGCATCTGTTGCCAGCAAGTACAGTGTATTGGACTGAAGAGGAGCTACTGTTCTTGTCAGTTTCCTAAGCAGAGTTGAACTAGATATGGCCCGTGTGTGTAGGAAGCACAGTTCTTTTGTTCTGAGCAGGCTCACTGCTCGGACCCCATAGGAAACACAGTAGAGTAGAAGAGTGCTCTTTTCTCAAAAGCAGAGGGTGTTTCTTGTAAGGCGAGCTAGCGTTTGTTTCCCAGTCCTAAATGGAGTTGAATCACATGCAGTTTCTGGTCTTATGAGCAGGGGTTTTTTTCTGGTAAGAAGAGTCACTATTGCGCTCCCATTGCCATACACAGTGCAAATAGCACTGGCGTCTGTTCCCTGCATGTACAGAGTATTGGACTTAAGAGGAGCTACTGTTCTTGTCAGTTTCCTAACAGAGTTGAACTAGATATGGCCCCTGTGTGTAGGAAGCACAGTTCTTTTGTTCTGAGCCAGCTCACTGTTCGGACACCATAGGAAACACAGTAGAATAGATGAGTGCTCTTTTCTCAAAAGCAGAGTATGTTTCTTGTAAGGCGAGCTAGCGTTTGTTTCCCAGTCCTAAATGGAGTTGAATCACATGCAGTTCCTGGTCCTACGAGCAAGAGTTGTTTTCTGGTAAGAAGAGTCACTATTGTGCTCCAATTGTCATACATGGGGCAAATAGCACTGGTGTCTGTTCCCAGCATGTGCAGTGTATTTGACTGAAGAGGGTATACTGTTCTTGTCAGTTTCCTAAGCTGAATTGAACTAGATATGTCTGTGTGTGTAGGAAGCAGACTTCTTTTGTTCTGTGCAAGCTCACTGTGTTGGCCCTATACGAAACACAGAAGAGTAGAAGAGTGCTCTTTTCTCAAAAGCAGAGTGTGTTTCTTGTAAGGTGAGCTAGCATTTGTTTCCCAGTTCTAAATGGAGTTGAATCACATGAAGTTTTTGGTCCTATGAGCAAGAGTTGTTTTCTGGTAAAGAATGTCACTATTGTGCTCCCATTGTCATACACAGTACAAATAGCACTCGCGTTTGTTTAACGCAAGTACAGTGTATTGGTCTGAAGAGGAGCTACTGTTCTTGTCAGTTTCCTAAGCAGAGTTGAACTAGATATGGTCCGTGTGTGTAGTAAGCACAGTCCTTTTGTTCTGAGCAAGCTCACTGTTTGAACCCCATAGGAAACACAGTAGAGTAGAAGAGTGCTTTTTTCTCAAAAGCAGAGTGTGTTTCTTGTAAGGCAAGCTAGCATTTGTTTCCCAGTCCTAAATGGAGTTGAAATACAAATGCAGTTTCTGGTCTTACGAGCAAGAGTTGTTTTCTGGTAAGAAGAGTCACTATTGCGCTCCCTTTGCCATACACAATGCAAATAGCACTCGTGTCTGTTCTCAACAAGTACAGTGTATTGGACTGAAGAGGAGCTACTGTTCTTGTCAGTTTCCTAAGCAGAATTGAACTAGATATGGCCCATGTGTGTAGGAAGCACAGTTCTATTGTTCTGAGAAAGCTCACTGTTCTGGCCCTATAGGAAACACAGTAGTGTAGAAGAGTGCTCTTTTCTCAAAAGCAGAGTGTGTTTCTTGTAAGGCAAGCTAGCGTTTGTTTCCCAGTCCTAAATAGAGTTGAATCACATGCAGTTTCTGGTCCTACGAGCAAGAGTTGTTTTCTGGTAAGAAGAGTAACTATTGTGCTCCCATTGACATACACAGTACAAATAGCACTCGCGTCTGTTTCCAGGAAGTACAGTGTATTGGACTGAAGAGGAGCTACTGTTCTTGTCAGTTTCCTAAGCAGAGTTGAACTAGATATGGCCCGTGTGTGTAGGAAGCACAGTTCTTTTGTTCTGAGCAAGCTCACTCTTCAAACCACATAGGAAACACAGTAGAGTAGAAGAGTGCTCTTTTCTAAAAAGCAGAGTGTGTTTCTTGTAAGGCGAGCTAGCATTTGTTTCCCAGTCCTAAATGGAGCTGAATCACATGCAGTTTCTGGTCCTAGGAGCAAGAGTTGTTTTCTGGTAAGAAGAGTCACTATTGTGCTCCCTTTGCCATTCACAGTGCAAATTGCCCTCGCGTCTGTTCCCAGCAAGTATAGTGTATTGGACTGAAGAGGAGCTACTGTTTTTCTGAGTTTCCTAAGCAGAGTTGAACTAGATATGGCCCGTGTGTGTAGGAAGCACAGTTCTTTTGTTCTCAGCAAGCTCACTGTTCGGACCCCATAGGAAACACAGTAGAGTAGAAGAGTGCTCCTTTCTCAAAAGCAGAGTGTGTTTCTTGTAAGGCAATCTTGGGTTTGTTTCCCAGTCCTAAATGGAGTTGAATCAAATGCAGTTTTTCGTCCTACGGGCAAGAGTTGTTTTCTGGTAAGAAGAGTCACTATTGTGCTCCCATTGCTGTACACTGTGCAAATAGCACTCGCGTCTGTTCCCAGCATGTACAGTGTATTGGACTGAAGAGGAGCTACTGTTCTTGTCAGTTTCCTAAGCAGAGTTGAACTAGATATGTCCCGTGTGTGTAGGAAGCACAGTTCTTTTCTTCTGACCAGGCTCACTGTTCGAACCCCATAGGAAACACAGTAGAGTAGAAGAGTGCTCTTTTCTCAAAAGCAGAATGTGTTTCTTGTAAGGCGAGCTAGTGTTTGTTTCCCAGTCCTAAATGGAGTTGAATCACATGGAGTTTCTGGTCCTACAAGCAAGAGTTGCTTTCTGGTAAGAAGAGTCACTATGGTGCTCCCATTGCCATACACAGTGCGAATCGCACTGGTGTCTGTTCCCAGCAATAAACATTGTATTGGACTGCAGAGGAGCTACTGTTCTCGTCAGTTTCCAAAGCAGAGTTGAACTAGATATCGCCCGTGTGTGCAGAAAGCACAGTTCTTTTGTTCTGAGCAAGCTCACTGTTCTGGCCCTATAGGAAACACAGTAGAGTAGAAGAGTGCTCTTTTCTAAAAAGCAGAGTGTGTTTCTTGTAAGGCGAGCTAGCGTTTGTTTCCCAGTCCTAAATGGAGTTGAATCACATGCAGTTTCTGGTCCTAAGAGCAAGAGTTGTTTTCTGGTAAGAAGAGTCACTATTGATCTCCCTTTGCCATACACAGTGCAAATAGCCCTCGCGTCTGTTCCCAGCAAGTACAGTGTATTGGACTGAAGAGGAGCTACTGTTCTTCTGAGTTTCCTAAGCAGACTTGAACTAGATATGGCCGTGTGTGTAGGAAGCACAGTTCTTTTGTTCTCAGCAAGCTCAATGTTCGGACCCCATAGGAAACACAGTAGAGTAGAAGAGTGCTCTTTTCCCAAAAGCAGAGTGTGTTTCTTGTAAGGCGAGCTTGGGTTTGTTTCCCAGTCCTAAATGGAGTTGAATCAAATGCAGTTTTTCGTCCTACAAGCAAGAGTTGTTTTCTGGTAAGAAGAGTCACTATTGCGCTCCCTTTGCCATACACAGTGCAAATAGCACTCGTGTCTGTTCCCAGCAAGTACAGTGTATTGGAATGAAGAGTAGCTACTGTTCTTGTCAGTTTCCTAAGCAGAGTTGAACTAGATATGGCCCGTGTGTGTAGGAAGCACAGTTCTTTTGTTCTGAGCAAGCTCACTGTTCTGGTCCTAAAGAAAACACAGTAGAGTGGAAGAGTGCTCTTTTTTCAAAAGCAGAGTGTGTTTCTTGTAAGGCGAGCTAGTGTTTGTTTCCTAGTCCTAAATGGAGTTGAATCACATGCAGTTTCTGGTCCTACTAACAAGAGTTGTTTTCTTGTAAGAAGAGTCACTATTGCGCTCCCATTGTCATTCACAGTGCAAATGGCACTGGCGTCTGTTCCCAGCAAGTACAGTGTATTGGACTGAAGAGGAGCTACTTCTCTTGTCAGTTTCCTAAGCAGAGTTGAACTAGATATGGCCCGGATGTAGGAAGCACAGTTCTTTTGATCTGAGCAAGCAATCTGTTCGGACCCCATAGGAAACACAGTAGAGTAGAAGAGTGCTCTTTTCTCAAAAGCAGAGTGTGTTTCTTGTAAGGCGAGCTAGCGTTTGTTTCCCAGTCCTAAATGGAGTTGAATCCCATGCAGTTTCTGGTCCTATGAGCAAGAGTTGTTTTCTGGTAAGAAGAGTCACTATTGTGTTCCCATTGCTGTACACAGTGCAAATAGCACTCGCGTCTGTTGCCAGCAAATACAGTGTATTGGACTGAAGAGGAGCTACTGTTCTTGTCAGTTTCCTAAGCAGAGTTGAACTAGATATGGCCCGTGTGTATAGGAAGCACAGTTCTTTTGTTCTGAGCAAGCTCACTGTTCTGGCACTATAGGAAACACAGTAGAGTAGAAGAGTGCTCTTTTCTCAAAAGCAGAGTGTGTTTCTTGTAAGGCGAGCTAGCGTTTGTTTACCAGTCCTAAATGGAGTTGAATCCCATGCAGTTTCTGGTACTAGGACCAAGAGTTGTTTTCCGGTAAGAAGAGTCACTATTGCGCACCCATTGTCATACACAGGGCAAATAGCACTGGCGTCTGTTCCCAGCATGTACAGTGTATTGGACTGAAGAGGATCTACTGTTCTTGTCAGATTCCTAAGCAGAGTTGAACTAGATATGACCCGTGTGTGCAGGAAGCACATTTCTTTTGTTCTGAGCAAGCACTCTGTTTTGGCCCTACAGGAAACACAGTAGAGTAAAAGAGTGCTCTTTTCACAAAAGCAGAGTGTGTTTCTTGTAAGGAGAGCTAGTGTTTGTTTCCCAGTCCTAAATGGAGTTGAATCACATGCAGTTTCTGGTCCTACGAGCAAGAGTTGTTTTCTGGTAAGAAGAGTCACTATTGCGCTCCCATATTCATACACAGTGCAAATAGCACTGGCGTCTGTTCCCAGCAAGTACAGTGTATTGGACTGAAGAGGAGCTACTGTTCTTGTCAGTTTCCTAAGCAGAGTAGAACTAGATATGGTCCGTGTGTGTAGGAAGCACAGTTCTTTTGTTCTGAGCAAGCTAACTGTTCGGATCCCATAGGAAACACAGTAGAGTAGAAGAGTGCTCTTTTCTCAAAAGCAGAGTGTGTTTCTTTTAAGGCAAGCTAGTGTTTTTTTCCCAGTCCTAAGTGGATTTGAATCATGTGCAGTTTCTGGTCCTAAGAGCAAGAGATGTTTTCTGGTAAGAAGGGTCACTACTGTGCTCCCATTGCTGTACACAGTGCAAATAGCACTGGCGTCTGTTCCCAGCAAGTACAGTGTATTGGACTGAAGAGGAGCTACTGTTCTTGTCAGTTTCCTAAGCAGAGTAGAACTAGATATGGTCCGTGTGTGTAGGAAGCACAGTTCTTTTGTTCTGAGCAAGCTAACTGTTCGGATCCCATAGGAAACACAGTAGAGTAGAAGAGTGCTCTTTTCTCAAAAGCAGAGTGTGTTTCTTCTAAGGCAAGCTAGCGTTTTTTTCCCAGTCCTAAGTGGATTTCAATCATGTGCAGTTTCTGGTCCTAAGAGCAAGAGATGTTTTCTGGTAAGAAGAGTCACTATTGCGCTCCCATTGCCGTACACAGTGCAAATAGCACGCGCGTCTGTTCTCAGTAAGTACAGTGTATTGGACTGAAGAGGAGCTACTGTTCTCATCAGTTTCCTAAGCAGAGTTGAACTAGATATGGCCCGTGTGTGTAGGAAGCACAGTTCTTTTGTTCTCAGCAAGCTCACTGTTCTCGCCCTATAGGAAACACTGTAGAGTAGAAGAGTGTTCTATTCTCAAAACCAGAGTGTGTTTCTTGTAAGGCGAGCTAGCGTTTGTTTCCCAGTCCTAAATTGAGTTGAATCACATGCAGTTTCTGGTCCTAAGATCAAGAGTTTTTTCTGGTAAGAAGAGTCACTATTGTGCTCCCATTGTCATACACAGGGCAAATAGCACTGGTTTCTCTTCCCAGCATGTACAGTGTATTGGACTGAAGAGGATCTACTGTTCTTGTCAGGTTCCTAAGCAGAGTTGAACTAGATATGACCCGTGTGTGTAGGAAGCACAGTTCCTTTGACCTGAGCAAGCACACTGTTTGGACCCCATAGGAAACACAGTAGAGTAGATGTGTGCCCTATTCTCAAAAGCAGAGTGTGTTTCATGTAAGGAAAGCTAGCGTTTGTTTCCCAATCCTAAATGGAGTTGAATCACATCCAGTTTCTGGTCTTACGAGCAAGAGTTTTTTTCTGGTAAGAAGAGTCACTATTGAGCTCCAATTGCCATTCACAGTACAAATAGCACTTGTGTCTGTTTCCAGCAAGTACAGTGTATTTGTCTGAAGAGGAGGTAATGTTCTTGTCAGTTTCCTAAGCAGAGTTGAACTAGATATGGCCTGTGTGTGTAGGAAGCACAGTTCTTTTGTACTCAGCAAGCTCACTGTTCTGGCCCTATAGGAAACAGAGTAGAGTAGAAGAGTGCTCTTTCCTCAAAAGCAGAGTGTGTTTCATGTAAGGCAAGCTAGCGTTTGTTTCACAGTCCTAAATGGAGTTGAATCACATGCAGTTTCAGGTCCTACGAGCAAGAGTTGTTTTCTGGTAAGGAAAGTCACTATTGCGCTCCCATTGCCATACACAGTGCAAATAGCACTCGCGTCTCTTCCCAGCAAGTACAGTGTATTGGACTGAAGAGGAGCTACTGTTCTTGTCAGTTTCCTAAGTAGAGTTGAAGTAGATATTACCCGTGTGTGTAGGAAGCAAAATTCTTTTTTTCTGAACAAGCTCACTGTTTGGATCCCATAGGAAACAAAGTAGAGAAGATGTGTGCCCTATTCTCAAAAGCAGAGCGTGTTTCTTGTAAGGCGAGCTAGCGTTTGTTTCCCATTCCTAAGTGGATTGAATCAAATGCAGTTTCTGATCCTACGAGCAAGAGTTGTTTTCTGGTAAGAAGAGTCACTATTGTGCTCCCATTGCCGTACACAGTGCAAATAGCACTCGCGTCTGTTCCCAGTAAGTACAGTGTATTGGACTGAAGAGGAGCTACTCTTCTCGTCAGTTTTCTAAGCAGAGTTGAACTAGATATGGACCGTGTGCGTAGGAAGCATAGTTCTTTTGTTCTGAGCAAGCTCACTGTTCGAACCGCATAGGAAACACAGTAGAGTAGAAGAGTGCTCTTTCCACAAAAGCAGAGAGTGTTTCTTGTAAGGCGAGCTAGCGTTTGTTTCCCAGTCCTAAATGGAGTTGAATCACATGCAGTTTCTGGTCCTACGAGCAAGAGTTTTTTCTCCTAATAAGAGTCACTATTGTGCTCCCATTGTCATACACAGGGGAAAGAGCACTGGCGTCTGTTCCCACCATGTATAGTGTATTGGACTGAAGAGGATCTACTGTTCTTGTCAGGATCCTTAGCAGAGTTGAAGTAGATATGGCCCATGTGTGTAGGAAGCACAGTTCTTTTGTAGTCAGCAAGCTCACTATTCTGGCCCTATCGGGAACACAGTAGAGTAGAAGAGTGCTCTTTCCACAAAAGCAGAGTGTGTTTCTTGTAAGTCGAACTAGCCTTTGTTTCCCAGTCCTGAATGTAGTTGAATCACATGCAGTTTCTGGTCCTACGAGCAAGAATTGTTTTTTGGTAAGAAGAGTCACTATTGCGCTCCCATTGTCATACAAAGTGCAAATAGCACTGGCGTCTGTTCCCAGCAAGTACAGTGTATTGGACTGAAGAGGATCTACTGTTCTTGTCAGTTTCCTAAGCAGAATTTAACTAGATATGACCCGTGTGTGCAGGAAGCACAGTTCTTTTGTTCTGAGCAAGCTCACTGTTCTGGCGCTTTAGGAAACACAGTAGAGTAGAAGAGTGCTCTTTTCTCAAAAGCAGAGCGTGTTTCTTGTAAGGCGAGCTAGCATTTGTTTCCAAGTACTAAACGGAGTTGAATCACATGCAGTTCTTGGTCCTACAAGCAAGAGTTGTTTTCTGTTAATAGAGTAACTATTGCGCTCCCATTGCTGTACACAGTGCAAATAGCACTCCCGTATGTGCCCATCAATTGCAGTGTATTGGACTGAAGAGGAGCTACTGTTCTCTTCAGTTTCCTAAGCAGAGTTAAACTAGATATGGCCCGTGTGTGTAGGAAGCACAGTTCTTTTCTTCTGAGCAAGCTCACTGTTCTGGCCCTATAGGAAACACAGTAGAGTAGAAGAGTGCTCTTTTCTCAAAAGCAGAGTGTGTTTCTTGTAAGGCGAGCTAGCGTTTGTTTCCCAGTCCTAAATGGAGTTGAATCAGATGCAGTTTCTGGTCCTACGAGCAAGAGTTGCTTTCTGGTAAGGAAAGTCACTATTGCGCTCCCATTGTCATACACAGGGCAAATAGCACTGGCGTCTGTTCCCACCATGTACAGTGTATTGGACTGAAGAGGATCTACTGTTCTTGTCAGGATTATAAGCAGAGTTGAAGTAGATATGGCCCATGTGTGTAGGAAGCACAGTTCTTTTGTAGTCAGCAAGCTCACTATTCTGGCCCTATCGGGAACACAGTAGAGTAGAAGAGTGCTCTTTCCACAAAAGCAGAGTGTGTTTCTTGTAAGTCGAACTAGCCTTTGTTTCCCAGTCCTGAATGTAGTTGAATCACATGCAGTTTCTGGTCCTACGAGCAAGAATTGTTTTTTGGTAAGAAGAGTCACTATTGCGCTCCCATTGTCATACAAAGTGCAAATAGCACTGGCGTCTGTTCCCAGCAAGTACAGTGTATTGGACTGAAGAGGATCTACTGTTCTTGTCAGTTTCCTAAGCAGAATTTAACTAGATATGACCCGTGTGTGCAGGAAGCACAGTTCTTTTGTTCTGAGCAAGCTCACTGTTCTGGCGCTATAGGAAACACAGTAGAGTAGAAGAGTGCTCTTTTCTCAAAAGCAGAGCGTGTTTCTTGTAAGGAAAGCTAGCATTTGTTTCCAAGTACTAAACGGAGTTGAATCACATGCAGTTTTTGGTCCTACAAGCAAGAGTTGTTTTCTGTTAATAGAGTAACTATTGCGCTCCCATTGCTGTACACAGTGCAAATAGCACTCCCGTATGTGCCCATCAATTGCAGTGTATTGGACTGAAGAGGAGCTACTGTTCTCATCAGTTTCCTAAGCAGAGTTAAACTAGATATGGCCCGTGTGTGTAGGAAGCACAGTTCTTTTCTTCTGAGCAAGCTCACTGTTCTGGCCCTATAGGAAACACAGTAGAGTAGAAGAGTGCTCTTTTCTCAAAAGCAGAGTGTGTTTCTTGTAAGGCGAGCTAGCGTTTGTTTCCCAGTCCTAAATGGAGTTGAATCACATGCAGTTTCTGGTCCTACGAGCAAGAGTTGTTTTCTGGTAAGGAAAGTCACTATTGCGCTACCATTGCCATTCACAGGGCAAATAGCACTCGCGTCTGTTCCCAGCAAGTACAGTGTATTGGACTGAAGAGGAGCTACTGTTCTCATCTGTTTCCTAAGCAGAGTTGAACTAGATATGGCCCGTGTGTGTAGGAAGCACAGTTCTTTTGATCTGAGCAAGCTCACTGTTTGGACCCCATAGGAAACACAGTAGAGTAGATGTGTGCCCTATTCTCAAAAGGTGAGTGTGTTTCTTGTAAGGCGAGCTAGCGTTTCTTTCCCAATCCTAAATGGAGTTGAATCACATGCAGTTTCTGGTCACGAGCAAGAGTTTTTTTCTAGTAAGAAGCGTCAGTATTGTGCTCCGATTGCCATTCACAGTACAAATAGCACTCGTGTCTGTTTCCAGCAAGTACAGTGTATTGGTCTGAAGAGGAGCTACTGTTCTTGTCAGTTTCCTAAGCAGAGTTGAACTAGATATGGCTCGTGTGTGTAGGAAGCAAAGTACTTTTGTACTCAGCAAGCTCACTGTTCTGGCCCAATAGGAAACACAGTAGAGTAGAAGAGTGCTCTTTCCTCAAAAGCTGAGTGTGTTTCTTGTAAGTCGAGCTAGCGTTTGTTTCCCAGTCCTGAATGTAGTTGAATCACATGCAGTTTCTGGTCCTACGAGCAAGAATTGTTTTTTGGTAAGAAGTGTCACTATTGCGCTCCTATTGTCATACACAGTGCAAATAGCACTGGCCTCTGTTCCAAGAAAGTACAGTGTATTGGACTGAAGAGGATCTACTGTTCTTGTCAGTTTCCTAAGCAGAATTGAACTAAATATGACCGGTGTGTGTAGGAAGCACAGTTCTTTTGTTCTGAGCAAGCTCACTGTTCTGGCGCTATAAGAAACACAGAAGAGTAGAAGAGTGCTGTTTTCTCAAAAGCAGAGTGTGTTTCTTGTAAGGCGAGGTAGCGTTTGTTTCCAAGTTCTAAATGGAATTGAATCACATGCAGTTTTTGATCCTACACGCAAGAGTTGTTTTCTGGTAAGAAGAGTAACTATTGCGCTCCCATTGCTGTACACAGTGCAAATAGCACTCGCGTATGTGCCCATCAAGTGCAGTGTATTGGACTGAAGAGGAGCTACTGTTCTCGTCAGTTTCCTAAGCAGAGTTGAACTAGATATGGCCCGTGTGTGTAGGAAGCACAGTTCTTTTCTTCTGAGCAAGCTCACTGTTCTGGCCCTATAGGAAACACAGTAGAGTAGAAGAGTGCTCTTTTCTCAAAAGCAGAGTGTGTTTCTTGTAAGGCGAGCTAGTGTTTGTTTCCCAGTCCTAAGTGGAGTTGAATCACATGCAGTTTCTGGTCCTACGAACAAGAGTTGTTTTCTGGTAAGGAAAGTCACTATTGCGCTCCCATTGCCATACACAGTGCAAATAGCACTGGCGTCTGTTCCCAGCAAGTACAGTGTATTGGACTGAAGAGGAGCTACTGTTCTTGTCAGTTTCCTAAGCAGAGTTGAACTAAATATGAACCGTGTGTGTAGGAAGCACAGTTCTTTTTTTCTGAGCAAGCTCACTGTCTGGACCCCATAGGAAACACAGTAGGGTAGATGTGTGCCCTATTCTCAAAAGCAAAGTGTGTTTCTTGTAAGGCGAGCTAGCGTTTATTTCCAAGTTCTAAATGGAGTTGAATCACATGCAGTTTTTGGTCCTACGAGCAAGAGTTGTTTTCTGGTAAGAAGAGTCAGTGTTGTGCTCCCATTGCCATACACAGAACATATAGCACTCGCGTTTGTTTAACGCAAGTACAGTGTATTGGTCTGAAGAGGAGCTACTGTTCTCGTCAGTTTCCTAAGCAGAGTTGAACTAGATATGGCCCGTGTGTGTAGGAAGCACAGTTCTTTTGTTCTGAGCAAGCTCACTGTTCGAACCCAATAGGAAACACAGTAGAGTAGAAGAGTGCTCTTTTCTCAAAAGCAGAGTGTGTTTCTTGTAAGGCGAGCTAGCATTTCTTTCCCAGTCCTACATGGAGTTGAATCACATGCAGTTTTTTGTCCTACGAGCAAGAGTTGTTTTCTGGTAAGGAAAGTCACTATTGCGCTCCCATTGCCATAACAGTGCAAATAGCACTGGCATCTGTTGCCAGCAAGTACAGTGTATTGGACTGAAGAGGAGCTACTTCTCTTGTCAGTTTCCTAAGCAGAGCTGAACCAGATATGGCCCGGGTGTAGGAAGCACAGTTCTTTTGTTCTGAGCAAGTTCTCTGTTTGGACCCCATAGGAAACACAGTAGAGTAGAAGAGTGCTCTTTTCTCAAAAGCAGAGTGTGTTTCTTGTAAGGCGAGCTAGCGTTTGTTTCCCAGTCCTAAATGGAGTTGAATCACATGCAGTTTCTGGTCCTACGAGCAAGAGTTTTTTTTTGGTAATAAGAGTCACTATTGCGCTCCCATTGTCATACACAGGGAAAATAGCACTGGCGTCTGTTCCCACCATTTACAGTGTATTGGACTGAAGAGGATCTACTGTTCTTGTCAGGATTATAAGCAGAGTTGAAGTAGATATGGCCCATGTGTGTAGGAAGCACAGTTCTTTTGTAGTCAGCAAGCTCACTATTCTGGCCCTATCGGGAACACAGTAGAGTAGAAGAGTGCTCTTTCCACAAAAGCAGAGTGTGTTTCTTGTAAGTCGAACTAGCCTTTGTTTCCCAGTCCTGAATGTAGTTGAATCACATGCAGTTTCTGGTCCTACGAGCAAGAATTGTTTTTTGGTAAGAAGAGTCACTATTGCGCTCCCATTGTCATACAAAGTGCAAATAGCACTGGCGACTGTTCCCAGCAAGTACAGTGTATTGGACTGAAGAGGATCTACTGTTCTTGTCAGTTTCCTAAGCAGAATTTAACTAGATATGACCCGTGTGTGCAGGAAGCACAGTTCTTTTGTTCTGAGCAAGCTCACTGTTCTGGCGCTATAGGAAACACAGTAGAGTAGAAGAGTGCTCTTTTCTCAAAAGCAGAGCGTGTTTCTTTTAAGGCGAGCTAGCATTTGTTTCCAAGTACTAAACGGAGTTGAATCACATGCAGTTCTTGGTCCTACAAGCAAGAGTTGTTTTCTGTTAATAGAGTAACTATTGCGCTCCCATTGCTGTACACAGTGCAAATAGCACTCCCGTATGTGCCCATCAATTGCAGTGTTTTGGACTGAAGAGGAGCTACTGTTCTCGTCAGTTTCCTAAGCAGAGTTAAACTAGATATGGCCCGTGTGTGTAGGAAGCACAGTTCTTTTCTTCTGAGCAAGCTCACTGTTCTGGCCCTATAGGAAACACAGTAGAGTAGAAGAGTGCTCTTTTCTCAAAAGCAGAGTGTGTTTCTTGTAAGGCGAGCTAGCGTTTGTTTCCCAGTCCTAAATGGAGTTGAATCACATGCAGTTTCTGGTCCTACGAGCAAGAGTTGTTTTCTGGTAAGGAAAGTCATTATTGCGCTCCCATTGCCATACACAGTGCAAATAACACTCGCGTCTGTTCCCAGCAAGTACAGTGTATTGGACTGAAGAGGAGCTACTGTTCTTGTCAGTTTCCTAAGCAGAGTTGAACTAGATATGACCCGTGTGTGTAGGAAGCACAGTTCTTTTGTTCTGAGCAAGCTCACTGTTTGGACCCCATAAGAATCACAGTAGAGTAGATGTGTGCCCTATTCTCAAAAGCAGAGTGTGTTACTTGTAAGGCGAGCTAGCGTTTGTTTCCCAATCCTAAATGGCGTTGAATCACATGCAGTTTCTGGTCCTATGCGCAAGAGTTGTTTTGTGGTAAGAAGAGTCACTATTGCCCTCCCATTGTCATACTCAGGGCAAGTAGCACTGGTTTTTCTTCCCAGGATGTACAGTGTATAGGACTAAAGAAGATCTACTGTTCTTGTCAGGTTCCTAAGCAGAGTTGAACTAGATATGGCCCGTGTGTGTAGGAAGCACAGTTCTTTTGTACTCAGCAAGCTCACTGTTCTGACCCTTTAGGAAACACAGTAGAGTAGAAGAGTGCTCTTTCCTCAAAAGCAGAGTGTGTTTCTTGTAAATCGAGCTAGCGTTTGTTTCCCAGTCCTAAATGGAGTTGAATCTCATGCAGTTTCAGGTCCTACAAGCAAGAGTTGTTTTCTGGTAAGGAAAGTCACTATTGCGCTCCCTTTGCCATACACAGTGCAAATAGCACTCACGTCTGTTCCCAGCAAGTACAGTGTATTGGACTGAAGAGGAGCTACTGTTCTTGTCAGTTTCCTAAGCAGAGTTGAACTAGATATGGCATGTGTGTGTAGGAAGCACAGTTCTTTTGTTCTGAGCAAGCTCACTGTTCGGACCCCATAGGAAACACAGTAGAGTAGATGTGTGCCCTATTCTCAAAAGCAGAGCATGTTTCTTGTAAGGCGAGCTAGCGTTTGTTTCCCAGTCCTAAATGGAGTTGAATCACATGCAGTTTCTGGTCCTACGAGCAAGAGTTTTTTCTGGTAATAAGAGTCACTATTGTGCTCCCATTGTCATACACAGGGGAAAGAGCACTGGCATCTGTTCCCACCATGTATAGTGTATTGGACTGAAGAGGATCTACTGTTCTTGTCAGGATCCTTAGCAGAGTTGAAGTAGATATGGCCCATGTGTGTAGGAAGCACAGTTCTTTTGTAGTCAGCAAGCTCACTGTTCTGGCCCTATAGGAAACGCAGTAGAGTAGAAGAGTGCTCTTTCCACAAAAGCAGAGTGTGTTTCTTGTAAGTCGAGCTAGTGTTTGTTTCCCAGTCCTGAATGTAGTTGAATCACATGCAGTTTCTGGTCCTACGAGCAAGAATTGTTTTGTGGTAGGAAGAGTCACTATTGTGCTCCCATTGTCATACACAGTACAAATAGCACTGGCATCTGTTCCAAGCAAGTACAGTGTACTGGACTGAAGAGGATCTACTGTTCTTGTCAGTTTCCTAAGTAGAATTGAACTAGATATGACCCGTGTGTGTAGGAAGCACAGTTCTTTTGTTCTGAGCAAGCTCACTGTTCTGGCGCTATAGGAAACACAGTAGAGTAGAAGAGTGCTGTTTTCTCAAAAGCAGAGTGTGTTTCTTGTAAGGCAAGCTAGCGTTTGTTTCAAAGTTCTAAATGGAGTTGAATCACATGCTGTTTTTGATCCTACACGCAAGAGTTGTTTTCTGGTAAGAAGAGTAACTATTGCGCTCCCATTGCTGTATACAGTGCAAATAGCACTCGCGTATGTGCCCATCAAGTCCAGTGTATTGGACTGAAGAGGAGCTACTGTTCTCGTCAGTTTCCTAAGCAGAGTTGAACTAGATATGGCCCGTGTGTGTAGGAAGCATAGTTCTTTTCTTCTGAGCAACATCACTGTTCTGGCCCTATAGGAAACACAGTAGAGTAGAAGAGTGCTCTTTTCTCAAAAGCAGAGTGTTTTTCTTGTAAGGCGAGCTAGCGTTTGTTTCCCAGTCCTAATTTGAGTTGAATCAAATGCAGTTTTTGGTCCTACGAGCAAGAGTTGTTTTCTGGTAAGAAGAGTCACTATTGCGCTCCCATTGCCATACACAGTACAAATAGCACTCACGTCTGTTCCCAGCAAGTACAGTGTATTGGACTGAAGAGGAGCTACTGTTCTTGTCAGTTTCCTAAGCAGAGTTGAACTAGATATGGCCCATGTGTGTAGGAAGCACAGTTCTTTTGTTCTGAGCAAGCTCACTGTTCGAACCCCATAGGAAACACAGTAGAGTAGAAGAGTGCTCTTTTCTCAAGAGCAGAGTGTGTTTCTTGTAAGGCGAGCTAGCATTTGTTTCCCAGTCCAAAATGGAGTTGAAATACACATACAGTTTCTGGTCCTATGAGCTAGAGATGTTTTCTGGAAAGGAAAGTCACTATTGCGCTACCATTGCCACTCACAGTGCAAAAAGCACTCGCGTCTGTTCCCAGCAAGTACAGTGTATTGGACTGAAGAGGAGCTACTGTTCTCATCAGTTTCCTAAGCAGAGTTGAACTAGATATGGCCCGTGTGTGTAGGAAGCACAGTTCTTTTGATCTGAGCAAGCTCACTGTTTGGACCCCATAGGAAACACAGTAGAGTAGATGTGTGCCCTATTCTCAAAAGGTGAGTGTGTTTCTTGTAAGGCGAGCTAGCGTTTCTTTCCCAATCCTAAATGTAGTTGAATCACATGCAGTTTCTGGTCTTACGAGCAAGAGTTTTTTTCTGGTAAGAAGCGTCAGTATTGTGCTCCGATTGCCATTCACAGTACAAATAGCACTCGTGTCTGTTTCCAGCAAGTACAGTGTATTGGTCTGAAGAGGAGCTACTGTTCTTGTCAGTTTCCTAAGCAGAGTTGAACTAGATATGGCTCGTGTGTGTAGGAAGCACAGTTCTTTTGTACTCAGCAAGCTCACTGTTCTGGGCCAATAGGAAACACAGTAGAGTAGAAGAGTGCTCTTTCCTCAAAAGCAGAGTGTGTTTCTTGTAAGTCGAGCTAGCGTTTGTTTCCCAGTCCTGAATGTAGTTGAATCACATGCAGTTTCTGGTCCTACGAGCAAGAATTGTTTTTTGGTAAGAAGTGTCACTATTGCGTTCCTATTGTCATACACAGTGCAAATAGCACTGGCCTCTGTTCCAAGCAATTACAGTGTATTGGACTGAAGAGGATCTACTGTTCTTGTCAGTTTCCTAAGCAGAATTGAACTAAATATGACCGGTGTGTGTAGGAAGCACAGTTCTTTTGTTCTGAGCAAGCTCACTGTTCTGGCGCTATAGGAAACACAGAAGAGTAGAAGGGTGCTGTTATCTCAAAAGCAGAGTGTGTCTTGTAAGGCGAGGTAACGTTTGTTTCCAAGTTCTAAATGGAATTGAATCACATGCAGCTTTTGATCCTACACGCAAGAGTTGTTTTCTGGTAAGAAGATTAATTATTGTGCTCCCATTGCTGTACACAGTGCAAATAGCACTCGTGTATGTGCCCATCAAGTGCAGTGTATTGGACTGAAGAGGAGCTACTATTCTCGTCAGTTTCCTAAGCAGAGTTGAACTAGATATGGCCCGTGTGTGTAGGAAGCACAGTTCTTTTCTTCTGAGCAAGCTCACTGTTCTGGCCCTATAGGAAACACAGTAGAGTAGAAGAGTGCTCTTTTCTCAAAAGCAAAGTGTGTTTCTTGTAAGGCGAGCTATTGTTTGTTTCCCAGTCCTAAGTGGAGTTGAATCACATGCAGTTTCTGGTCCTACGAACAAGAGTTGTTTTCTGGTAAGGAAAGTCACTATTGCGCTCCCATTGCCATACACAGTGCAAATAGCACTGGCGTCTGTTCCCAGCAAGTACAGTGTATTGGACTGAAGAGGAGCTACTGTTCTTGACAGTTTCCTAAGCAGAGTTGAACTAAATATGAACCGTGTGTGTAGGAAGCACAGTTCTTTTTTTCTGAGCAAGCTCACTGTCTGGACCCCATAGGAAACACAGTAGGGTAGATGTGTGCCCTATTCTCAAAAGCAAAGTGTGTTTCTTGTAAGGCGAGCTAGCGTTTATTTCCAAGTTCTAAATGGAGTTGAATCACATGCAGTTGTTGGTCCTACGAGCAAGAGTTGTTTTCTGGTAAGAAGAGTCAGTGTTGTGCTCCCATTGCCATACACAGAACATATAGCACTCGCGTTTGTTTTACGCAAGTACAGTGTATTGGTCTGAAGAGGAGCTACTGTTCTCATCAGTTTCCTAAGCAGAGTTGAACTAGATATGGCCGGTGTGTGTAGGAAGCACAGTTCTTTTGTTCTGAGCAAGCTCACTGTTCGAACCCAAAAGGAAACACAGTAGAGTAGAAGAGTGCTCTTTTCTCAAAAGCAGAGTGTGTTTCTTGTAAGGCGAGCTAGCATTTCTTTCCCAGTCCTACATGGAGTTGAATCACATGCAGTTTTTTGTCCTACGAGCAAGAGTTGTTTTCTGGTAAGGAAAGTCACTATTGCGCTCCCATTGCCATAACAGTGCAAATAGCACTGGCATCTGTTGCCAGCAAGTACAGTGTATTGGACTGAAGAGGAGCTACTTCTCTTGTCAGTTTCCTAAGCAGAGCTGAACCAGATATGGCCCGGGTGTTGGAAGCACAGTTCTTTTGTTCTGAGCAAGTTCTCTGTTTGGACCCCATAGGAAACACAGTAGAGTAGAAGAGTGCTCTTTTCTCAAAAGCAGAGTGTGTTTCTTGTAAGGCAAGCTAGCGTTTGTTTCCCAGTCATAAATGGAGATGAATCACATGCAGTTTCAGGTCCTACGAGCAAGAGTTGTTTTCTGGTAAGAAGAGTCACTATTGCGCTCCCATTGCCATACACAATACAAATAGCACTCGCGTCTGTTCCCAGCAAGTACAGTGTATTGGACTGAAGAGGAGCTACTGTTCTTGTCAGTTTCCTAAGCAGGGTTGAACTAGATATGTCCCGTGTGTGTAGGAAGCACAGTTCTTTTGTTCTGAACAAGCTCACTGTTCGAACCCCATATGAAACACAGTAGAGTAGAAGAGTGCTCTTTTCTCAAAGCAGAGTGTGTTTCTTGTAAGGCGAGCTAGCATTGTTTTCCCAGTCCAAAATGGAGTTGAAATACACATGCAGTTTCTGGTCCTATGAGCTAGAGTTGTTTTCTGGTAAGAAGAGTCACTATTGCACTCCCTTTGCCATACACAGTGCAAATAGCACTCACTTCTGTTCCCAGCAAGTACAGTGTATTGGACTGAAGCGGAGCTACTGTTCTTGTCAGTTTCCTAAGCAGAGTTGAACTAGATATGGACCGTGTGTGTAGGAAGCACAGTTCTTTTGTTCTGAGCAATCTCACTGTTCTGGCCCTATAAGAAACACAGTAGAGTAGAAGAGTGCTCTTTTCTCAAAACCAGAGTGTGTTTCTTGTAAGGCGAGCTAGCGTTTGTTTCCCAGTCCTAACAGGAGTTGAACAAACGCAGTTTTTGGTCCTACGAGCAAGAGTTGTTTTCTGGTAAGAATAGTCACTATTGTGCTCCCATTGCCATACAAAGTGCAAATAGCACGCGCGTCTGTTCCCAGTAAGTACAGTGTATTGGACTGAAGAGGAGCTACTGTTCTCATCAGTTTCCTAAGCAGAGTTGTACTAGATATGGCCCGTGTGTGAAGGAAGCACAGTTCTTTAGTTCTGAGCAAGCTCACTGTTCTCGCCCTATAGGAAACACTGTAGAGTAGAAGAGTGTTCTATTCTCAAAAGCAGAGTGTGTTTCTTATAAGGCGAGCTAGCGTTTGTTTCCCAGTCCAAAATTGAGTTGAATCACATGCAGTTTCAGGTCCTACGAGCAAGAGTATTTTCTGGTAAGAAGAGTCACTATTGTGCTCCCATTGTCATACACAGGGCAAATAGCACTGGTTTCTCTTCCCAGCATGTACAGTGTATTGGACTGAAGAGGATCTACTGTTCTTGTCAGTTTCCTAAGCAGAATTGAACTAGATTTGGCCGTGTGTGTAGGAAGCACAGTTCTTTTGTTCTCAGCAAGCTCACTGTTCTGGCCCTAGAGGAAACACAGTATAGTAGATGAGTGCACTTTTTTCAAAAGCAGAGTGTGTTTCTTGTAAGGCGAGCTAGCATTTGTTTCCCATTCCTAAATGGAGTTGATTCACATGAAGTTTTTGGTCCTATGAGCAAGAGTTGTTTTGTGGTATGAAGAGTCACAATTGCGCTCCCATTGTCATACACAGTGCAAATAGCACTCGCCTCTGTTCCCAGGAAGTACAGTGTATTGGACTGAAGAGGATCTACGGTTCTTGTCAGTTTCCTAAGCAGAATCGAACTAGATATGGCCGTGTGTGTAGGAAGCACAGTTCTTTTGTTCTGAGGAAGCTCACTGTTCTGGCGCTAAAGGAAACACAGTAGAGTAGAAGAGTGCTCCTACCTCAAAAAAAGAGTGTGTTACTTGTAAGGCGAGCTAACGTTTGTTTCCCAGTCCTAAATGGAGTTGAATCACATGCAGTTTTTGGTCCTACGAGCAAGAGTTGCTTTCTGGTAAGGAAAGTCACTATTGCGCTCCCATTGCCATACACGGTGCAAATAGCACTCGCGTCATTCCCAGGAAGTACAGTGTATTGGACTGAAGAGGAGCTAATGTTCTTGTCAGTTTCCTAAGCAGAGTAGAACTAGATATGGCCCGTGTGTGTAGGAAGCACAGTTCATTTGTTCTGAGCAACCTCAATGTTCGGATCCCATAGGAAACACAGTAGAGTAGAAGAGTGCTCTTTTCTCAAAAGCAGAGTGTGTTTCTTTTAAGGCAAGCTAGTGTTTTTTTCCCAGTCCTAAGTGGATTTGAATCATGTGCAGTTTCTGGTCCTAAGAGCAAGAGATGTTTTCTGGTAAGAAGGGTCACTACTGTGCTCCCATTGCTGTACACAGTGCAAATAGCACTGGCGTCTGTTCCCAGCAAGTACAGTGTATTGGACTGAAGAGGAGCTACTGTTCTTGTCAGTTTCCTAAGCAGAGTAGAACTAGATATGGTCCGTGTGTGTAGGAAGCACAGTTCTTTTGTTCTGAGCAAGCTAACTGTTCGGATCCCATAGGAAACACAGTAGAGTAGAAGAGTGCTCTTTTCTCAAAAACAGAGTGTGTTTCTTCTAAGGCAAGCTAGCGTTTTTTTCCCAGTCCTAAGTGGATTTCAATCATGTGCAGTTTCTGGTCCTAAGAGCAAGAGATGTTTTCTGGTAAGAAGGGTCACTACTGTGCTCCCATTGCTGTACACAGTGCAAATAGCACTCGCGTCTGTTCCCAGCAAGTACAGTGTATTGGACTGAAGAGGAGCTACTGTTCTCGTCAGTTTCCTAAGCAGAGTTGAACTAGATATGGCCCGTGTGTGTAGGAAGCACAGTACTTTTGTTCTGAGCAAGCTCACTGTTCTGGCCCTATAGGAAACACAGTAGAGTAGAAAAGTGCTCTTTTCTCAAAAGCAGAGTGTGTTTCTTGAAAGGCGAGCTAGCGTTTGTTTCCCACTCCTAAATGGAGTTGAAATACACATGCAGTTTCTGGTCCTACGAGCAAGAGTTGTTTTCTGGCAAGAAGAGTCCATTTTGCGTTCCATTTGCCATACAAAGTGCAAATAGCACTCGCGTCTGTTCCCAGCAAGTACAGTGTATTGGACTGAAGAGAGGCTACTGTTCTTTTCAGTTTCCTAACCAGAATTGAACTAATATGGCCCGTGTGTGTAGGAAGCACAGTTCTTTTGTTCTGAGCAAGCTCACTGTTCTGGCCCTATAGGAAACACAGTAGAGTAGAAGAGTGCTCTTTTCTCAAAAGCAGAGTGTGTTTTTGTAAGGCTAGCTAGCGTTTGTTTCCCAGTACTAAATGGAGGTGAATCAAATGCAGTATTTGGTCCTACGAGCAAGAGTTGTTTTCTGGTAAGAAGAGTCACTATTGCTCTCCCATTGCCATACACAGTACAAATAGCACTCGCGTCTGTTCCCAACTAGTACAGTGTATTGGACTGAAGAGGAGCTACTGTTCTTGTCAGTTTCCTAAGGAGAGTTGAACAAGATATGGCCCGTGTGTGTAGGAAGCACAGATCTTTTGTTCTGAGCAAGGTCACTGTTCGAACCCCAGAGGAAACAAAGTAGAGTAGAAGAGTGCTCTTTTCTCAAAAGCAGAGTGTGTTTCTTATAAGGCGAGCTAGCGTTTGTTACCTGTCCTAAATGGAGTTGAATCCCGTGCAGTTTCTGGTCCTACGAGCAAGAGTTGTTTTCTGGTAAGAAGAGTCCATTTTGCGTTCCATTTGCCATACACAGTGCAAATAGCACTCGCGTCTGTTCCCAGCAAGTACAGTGTATTGGACTGAAGAGAGGCTACTGTTCTTTTCAGTTTCCTATCCAGAATTGAACTAGATATGGCCCGTGTGTGTAGGAAGCACAGTTCTTTTGTTCTGAGCAAGCTCACTCTTCTGGCCCTATAGGAAACACAGTAGAGTAGAAGAGTGCTCTTTTCTCAAAAGCAGAGTGTGTTTTTGTAAGGCTAGCTAGCATTTGTTTCCCAGTACTAAATGGAGGAGAGTCAAATGCAGTATTTGGTCCTACGAGCAAGAGTTGTTTTCTGGTAAGAAGAGTCACTATTGCTCTCCCATTGCCATACACAGTACAAATAGCACTCGCGTCTGTTCCCAACTAGTACAGTGTATTGGACTGAAGAGGATCTACTGTTCTTGTCAGTTTCCTAAGCAGAGTTGATCTAGATATGGCCCGTGTGTGTAGGAAGCACTGTTCTTTTGTTCTCAGCAAGCTCACTGTTCGGACCCCATAGAAAACACAGTAGAGTAGAAGAGTGCTTTTTTCTCAAAAGCAGAGTGTGTTTCTTGTAAGGTGAGCTAGCGTTTGTTTCCCAGTCCTAAATGGAGTTGAATCACATGCAGTTTCTGGTCCTACGAGCAAGAGTTGTTTTCTGTTAAGAAGAGTCACGATTGCGCTCCCATTGTCATACACAGTGCAAATAGAACTGGCATCTGTTCCCAGCAAGTACAGTGTATTGGACTGAAGAGGAGCTACTGTTCTTGTCATTTTCCTAAGCAGAGTTGAACTAGATATGGCCCGTGTGTGTAGGAAGCACAGTTCTTTTGTTCTCAGCAAGCTCACTGTACAGATCCCATAGAAAACACAGTAGAGCAGAGGAGTGCTCTTTTCTCAAAAGCAGAGTGTGTTTCTTGTAAGGCGAGCTAGCGTTTGTTTCCCAGTCCTAAATGGAGTTGAATCACATGCAGTTTCTGGTCGTACGAGCAAGAGTTGTTTTCTTGTAAGAAGAGTCACTATTGCGCTCCCATTGTCATACACAGTGCAAATAGAACTGGCATCTGTTCCCAGCAAGTACAGTGTATTGGACTGAAGAGGATCTACTGTTCTTGTCAGTTTCCTAAGCAGAGTTGAACTAGATATGACCCGTGTGTGTATGAAGCACAGTTCTTTTGTTCTGAGCAAGCTCACTGTTTGGACCCCATAGGAAACACTGTATAGAAGATGTGTACCCTATTCTCAAAAACAGAGCGTGTTTCTTGTAAGGCAAGCTAGCGTTTGTTTCCCAGTCCTAATTGGATTGAATCAAATGCAGTTTCTGGTCCTAAGAGCAAGAGTTGTTTCCTGGTAAGAAGATTCACTATTGTGCACTTATTGCCGTACACAGTGCAAATAGCACTCGCGTCTGTTCCCAGCAAGTACAGTGTATTGGACTGAAGAGGATCTACTGTTCTTGTCAGGTTCCTAAGCAGAGTTGAACTAGATATGGCCCGTGCGGGTAGGAAACACAGTTTATTTGTTCTCAGCAAGCTCACTGTTCTGGCCCTATAGGAAACACAGTAGAGTAGAAGAGTGCTCTTTCCTCAAAAGCAGAGTGTGTTTCTTGTAAGGCGAGCTAGCATTTTTTTTCCCAGTCCTAAATGGAGTTGAATCACATGCAGTTTCTGGTCCTATGAGCAAGAGTTTTTTCTGGTAAGGAAAGTAACTATTGTGCTCCCATTGCCTTACACAGTGCAAATAGCACTCGCGTCTGTTCCCAGCAATTACAGTGTATTGGGCTGAAGAGGAGCTACTGTTCTTGTCAGTTTCCTAAGCAGAGTTGAACTAGATATGACCCGTGTGTGTAGGAAGCACAGTTCTTTTGTTCTGAGCAAGCTCACTGTTTGGACCCCAAAGAAAACACAGTAGAGTAGATGTGTGCCCTATTCTCAAAAGCAGAGCGTGTTTCTTGTAAGGCGAGCTAGCTTTTGTTTCCCAGTCCTAAGTGGGTTGAGTCAAATGCAGTTTCTGGTCCTACGAGCAAGAGTTTTTTCTGGTAAGAAGAGTCACTATTGTGCTCCCATTGTCATACACAGGGCAAATAGCACTGGTTTCTCTTCCCAGCATGTACAGTGTATTGGACTGAAGAGGATCTACTGTTCTTGTCAGTTTCCTAAGCAGAATTGAACTATATATGGCCGTGTGTGTAGGAAGCACAGTTCTTTTGTTCTCAGCAAGCTCACTGTTCTGGCCCTATAGGAAACACAGTATAGTAGATGAGTGCACTTTTTTCAAAAGCAGAGTGTGTTTCTTGTAAGGCAAGCTAGCATTTGTTTCCCAGTCCTAAATGGAGTTGATTCACATGAAGTTTTTGGTCCTAAGAGCAAGAGTTGTTTTGTGGTATGAAGAGTCACAATTGCGCTCCCATTGTCATACACAGTGCAAATAGCATTCGCCTCTGTTCCCAGGAAGTACAGTGTATTGGACTGAAGAGGACCTACGGTTCTTGTCAGTTTCCTAAGCAGAATTGAACTAGATATGGCCGTGTGTGTAGGAAGCACAGTTCTTTTGTTCTGAGCAAGCTCACTGTTCTGGCGCTAAAGGAAACACAGTAGAGTAGAAGAGTGCTCCTACCTCAAAAGAAGAGTGTGTTACTTGTAAGGCGAGCTAGCGTTTGTTTCCCAGTCCTAAATGGAGTTGAATCACATGCAGTTTTTGGTCCTACGAGCAAGAGTTGTTTTCTGGTAAGAAGAGTCACTATTGCGGTCCCATTGCCATAGACAGTGCAAAAAGCACTCGCGTCTGTTCCCAGCAAGTACAGTGTATTGGACTGAAGAGGAGCTACTGTTCTCGTCAGTTTCCTAAGCAGAGTGGAACTAGATATGACCCGTGTGTGTAGGAAGCAAAGTTCTTTTGTTCTGAGCAAGCTCACTGTTTGGACCCCATAGAAAACACAGTAGAGTAGATGTGTGCCCTATTCTCAAAAGCAGAGCTTGTTTCTTTTAAGGTGAGCTAGCGTTTGTTTCCCAGTCCGAAATGGAGTTGAATCACATGCAATTTCTGTTCCTACGAGCAAGAGTGGTTTTCTGGTAAGAAGAGTCACTATTATGCTCCCATTGTCATACACAGGGCAAATAGCACTGGCGTCTGTTCCCAGCAAGTACAGTGTATTGGACTGAAGAGGATCTACTTCTTTTGTCAGTTTCCTAAACAGAGTTATACTAGATATGGCCCGGGTGTAGGAAGCACAGTTCTTCTGTTCTGAGCAAGTTCTCTCTTTGGACCCCATAGGAAACACAGTAGAGAAGAAAGGTGCTCTTTTATCAAAAGCAGAGTGTGTTTCTTGTAAGGCAAGCTAGCGTTTGTTTCCCAGTCCTAAATGGAGATGAATCACATGCAGTTTCAGGTCCTACGAGCAAGAGTTGTTTTCTGGTAAGAAGAGTCACTATTGCGCTCCCATTGCCATACACAATACAAATAGCACTCGCGTCTGTTCCCAGCAAGTACAGTGTATTGGACTGAAGAGGAGCTACTGTTCTTGTCAGTTTCCTATGCAGAGTTGAACTAGATATGGCCCGTGTGTGTAGGAAGCACAGTTCTTTTGTTCTGAGCAAGCTCACTGTTCGAACCCCATAGGAAACACAGTAGAGTAGAAGAGTGCTCTTTTCTCAAAAGCAGAGTGTGTTTCTTGTAAGGTGAGCTAGCATTGTTTTCCCAGTCCAAAATGGAGTTGAAATACACATGCAGTTTCTGGTCCTATGAGCTAGAGTTGTTTTCTGGTAAGAAGAGTCACTATTGCACTCCCTTTGCCATACACAGTGCAAATAGCACTCACTTCTGTTCCCAGCAAGTACAGTGTATTGGACTGAAGCGGAGCTACTGTTCTTGTCAGTTTCCTAAGCAGAGTTGAACTAGATATGGACCGTGTGTGTAGGAAGCACAGTTCTTTTGTTCTGAGCAAGCTCACTGTTCTGGCCCTATAAGAAACACAGTAGAGTAGAAGAGTGCTCTTTCTCAAAACCAGAGTGTGTTTCCTGTAAGGCGAGCTAGCGTTTGTTTCCCAGTCCTAACAGGAGTTGAATCAAACGCAGTTTTTGGTCCTACGAGCAAGAGTTGTTTTCTGGTAAGAAGAGTCACTATTGCGCTCCCATTGACATACACAGTGCAAATAGCACGCGCGTCTGTTCCCAGTAAGTACAGTGTATTGGACTGAAGAGGAGCTACTGTTCTCATCAGTTTCCTAAGCAGAGTTGAACTAGATATGGCCCGTGTGTGTAGGAAGCACAGTTCTTTTGTTCTGAGCAAGCTCACTGTTCTCGCCCTATAGGAAACACTGTAGAGTAGAAGAGTGTTCTATTCTCAAAACCAGAGTGTGTTTCTTGTAAGGCGAGCTAGCGTTTGTTTCCCAGTCCAAAATTGAGTTGAATTACATGCAGTTTCTGGTCCTAAGAGCAAGAGTTTTTTCTGGTAAGAAGAGTCACTATTGTGCTCCCATTGTCATACACAGGGCAAATAGCACTGGTTTCTCTTTCCAGCATGTACAGTGTATTGGACTGAAGAGGATCTACTGTTCTTGTCAGGTTCCTAAGCAGAGTTGAACTAGATATGACCCGTGTGTGTAGGAAGCACAGTTCTTTTGACCTGAGCAAGCACACTGTTTGGACCCCATAGGAAACACAGTAGAGTAGATGTGTGCCCTATTCTCAAAAGCAGAGTGTGTTTCATGTAAGGAAAGCTAGCATTTGTTTCCCAATCCTAAATGGAGTTGAATCACATCCAGTTACTGGTCTTACGAGCAAGAGTTTTTTTCTGGTAAGAAGAGTCACTATTGAGCTCCAATTGCCATTCACAGTACAAATAGCACTTGTGTCTGTTTCCAGCAAGTACAGTGTATTTGTCTGAAGAGGAGGTACTGTTCTTGTCAGTTTCCTAAGCAGAGTTGAACTAGATATGGCCCGTGTGTGTAGGAAGCACAGTTCTTTTGTACTCAGCAAGCTCACTGTTCTGGCCCTATAGGAAACAGAGTAGAGTAGAAGAGTGCTCTTTCGTCAAAAGCAGAGTGTGTTTCATGTAAGGCAAGCTAGCGTTTGTTTCCCAGTCTTAAATGGAGTTGAATCACATGCAGTTTCAGGTCCTACGAGCAAGAGTTGTTTTCTGGTAAGGAAAGTCACTATTGCGCTCCCATTGCCATACACAGTGCAAATAGCACTCGCGTCTGTTCCCAGCAAGTACAGTGTATTGGACTGAAGAGGAGCTACTGTTCTTGTCAGTTTCCTAAGTAGAGTTGAAGTAGATATTACCCGTGTGTGTAGGAAGCAAAATTCTTTTTTTCTGAACAAGCTCACTGTTTGGATCCCATAGGAAACAAAGTAGAGAAGATGTGTGCCCTATTCTCAAAAGCAGAGCGTGTTTCTTGTAAGGCGAGCTAGCGTATGTTTCCCATTCCTAAGTGGATTGAATCAAATGCAGTTTCTGATCCTACGAGCAAGAGTTGTTTTCTGGTAAGAAGAGTCACTATTGTGCTCCCATTGCTGTACACAGTGCAAATAGCACTCGCATCTGTTCCCAGTAAGTACAGTGTATTGGACTGAAGAGGAGCTACTCTTCTCGTCAGTTTTCTAAGCAGAGTTGAACTAGATATGGACTGTGAGCGTAGGAAGCACAGTTCTTTTGTTCTAAGCAAGCTCACTGTTCGAACCGCATAGGAAACAAAGTAGAGTAGAAGAGTGCTCTTTCCACAAAAGCAGAGAGTGTTTCTTGTAAGGCGAGCTAGCGTTTGTTTCCCAGTCCTAAATGGAGTTGAATCACATGCAGTTTCTGGTCCTACGAGCAAGAGTTTTTTCTGGTAATAAGAGTCACTATTGTGCTCCCATTGTCATACACAGGGGAAAGAGCACTGGCGTCTGTTCCCACCATGTATAGTGTATTGGACTGAAGAGGATCTACTGTTCTTGTCAGGATCCTAAGCAGAGTTGAAGTAGATATGGCCCATGTGTGTAGGAAGCACAGTTCTTTTGTAGTCAGCAAGCTCACTGTTCTGGCCCTATAGGAAACACAGTAGAGTAGAAGAGTGCTCTTTCCACAAAAGCAGAGTGTGTTTCTTGTAAGTCGAGCTAGTGTTTGTTTCCCAGTCCTGAATGTAGTTGAATCACATGCAGTTTCTGGTCCTACGAGCAAGAATTGTTTTGTGGTAGGAAGAGTCACTATTGTGCTCCCATTGTCATACACAGTGCAAATAGCACTGGCATCTGTTCCAAGCAAGTACAGAGTATTGGACTGAAGAGGATCTACTGTTCTTGTCAGTTTCCTAAGTAGAATTGAACTAGATATGACCCGTGTGTGTAGGAAGCACAGTTCTTTTGTTCTGAGCAAGCTCACTGTTCTGGCGCTATAGGAAACACAGTAGAGTAGAAGAGTGCTGTTTTCTCAAAAGCAGAGTGTGTTTCTTGTAAGGCAATCTAGCGTTTGTTTCAAAGTTCTAAATGGAGTTGAATCACATGCTGTTTTTGATCCTACACGCAAGAGTTGTTTTCTGGTAAGAAGAGTAACTATTGCGCTCCCATTGCTGTACACAGTGCAAATAGCACTCGCGTATGTGCCCATCAAGTCCAGTGTATTGGACTGAAGAGGAGCTACTGTTCTCGTCAGTTTCCTAAGCAGAGTTGATCTAGATATGGCCCGTGTGTGTAAGAAGCACAGTTCTTTTCTTCTGAGCAAGATCACTGTTCTGGCCCTATAGGAAACACAGTAGAGTAGAAGAGTGCTCTTTTCTCAAAAGCAGAGTGTTTTTCTTGTAAGGCGAGCTAGCGTTTGTTTCCCAGTCCTAAATTGAGTTGAATCAAATGCAGTTTTTGGTCCTACGAGCAAGAGTTGTTTTCTGGTAAGAAGAGTCACTATTGCGCTCCCATTGCCATACACAGTACAAATAGCACTCACGTCTGTTCCCAGCAAGTACAGTGTATTGGACTGAAGAGGAGCTACTGTTCTTGTCAGTTTCCTAAGCAGAGTTGAACTAGATATGGCCCATGTGTGTAGGAAGCACAGTTCTTTTGTTCTGAGCAAGCTCACTGTTCGAACCCCATAGGAAACACAGTAGAGTAGAAGAGTGCTCTTTTCTCAAGAGCAGAGTGTGTTTCTTGTAAGACGAGCTAGCATTTGTTTTCCAGTCCAAAATGGAGTTGAAATACACATACAGTTTCTGGTCCTATGAGCTAGAGATGTTTTCTGGTAAGGAAAGTCACTATTGCGCTACCATTGCCATTCACAGTGCAAATAGCACTCGCGTCTGTTCCCAGCAAGTACAGTGTATTGGACTGAAGAGGAGCTACTATTCTCGTCTGTTTCCTAAGCAGAGTTGAAATAGATATGGCCCGTGTGTATAGGAAGCATAGTTCTTTTGATCTGAGCAAGCTGACTGTTTGGACCCCATAGGAAACACAGTAGAGTAGATGTGTGCCCTATTCTCAAAAGGTGAGTGTGTTTCTTGTAAGGCGAGCTAGCGTTTCTTTCCCAATCCTAAATGGAGTTGAATCACATGCAGTTTCTGGTCACGAGCAAGAGTTTTTTTCTGGTAAGAAGCGTCAGTATTGTGCTCCGATTGCCATTCACAGTACAAATAGCACTCGTATCTGTTTCCAGCAAGTACAGTGTATTGGTCTGAAGAGGAGCTACTGTTCTTGTCAGTTTCCTAAGCAGAGTTGAACTAGATATGGCTCGTGTGTGTAGGAAGCACAGTTCTTTTGTACTCAGCAAGCTCACTGTTCTGGCCCAATAGGAAACACAGTAGAGTAGAAGAGTGCTCTTTCCTCAAAAGCAGAGTGTGTTTCTTGTAAGTCGAGCTAGCGTTTGTTTCCCAGTCCTGAATGTAGTTGAATCACATGCAGTTTCTGGTCCTACGAGCAAGAATTGTTTTTTGGTAAGAAGTGTCACTATTGCGCTCCTATTGTCATACACAGTGCAAATAGCACTGGCCTCTGTTCCAAGCAAGTACAGTGTATTGGACTGAAGAGGATCTACTGTTCTTGTCAGTTTCCTATGCAGAATTGAACTAAATATGACCGGTGTGTGTAGGAAGCACAGTTCTTTTGTTCTGAGCAAGCTCACTGTTCTGGCGCTATAGGAAACACAGAAGAGTAGAAGAGTGCTGTTTTCTCAAAAGCAGAGTGTGTTTCTTGTAAGGCGAGGTAACGTTTGTTTCCAAGTTCTAAATAGAATTGAATCACATGCAGTTTTTGATCCTACACTCAAGAGTTGTTTTCTGGTAAGAAGAGTAACTATTGCACTCCCATTGCTGTACACAGTGCAAATAGCACTCGCGTATGTGCCCATCAAGTGCAGTGTATTGGACTGAAGAGGAGCTACTGTTCTCGTCAGTTTCCTCAGCAGAGTTGAACTAGATATGGCCCGTGTGTGTAGGAAGCACAGTTCTTTTCTTCTGAGCAAGCTCACTGTTCTGGCCCGATAGGAAACACAGTAGAGTAGAAGAGTGCTCTTTTCTCAAAAGCAGAGTGTGTTTCTTGTAAGGCGAGCTAGCGTTTGTTTCCCAGTCCTAAGTGGAGTTGAATCACATGCAGTATCTGGTCCTACGAACAAGAGTTGTTTTCTGGTAAGGAAAGTCACTATTGCGCTCCCATTGCCATACACAGTGCAAATAGCAGTCGCGTCTGTTCCCAGCAAGTACAGTGTATTGGACTGAAGAGGAGCTACTGTTCTTGTCAGTTTCCTAAGCAGAGTTGAACTAAATATGAACCGTGTGTGTAGGAAGCACAGTTCTTTTGTTCTGAGCAAGCTCACTGTCTGGACCCCATAGGAAACACAGTAGGGTAGATGTGTGCCCTATTCTCAAAAGCAAAGTGTGTTTCTTGTAAGGCGAGCTAGCGTTTATTTCCAAGTTCTAAATGGAATTGAATCACATGCAGTTTTTGGTCCTACGAGCAAGAGTTGTTTTCTGGTAAGAAGAGTCAGTGTTGTGCTCCCATTGCCATACACAGAACATATAGCACTCGCGTTTGTTTAACGCAAGTACAGTGTATTGGTCTGAAGAGGAGCTACTGTTCTCGTCAGTTTCCTAAGCAGAGTTGAACTAGATATGGCCCGTGTGTGTAGGAAGCACAGTTCTTTTGTTCTGAGCAAGCTCACTGTTCGAACCCAATAGGAAACACAGTAGAGTAGAAGAGTGCTCTTTTCTCAAAAGCAGAGTGTGTTTCTTGTAAGGCGAGCTAGCATTTCTTTCCTAGTCCTACAAGGAGTTGAATCACATGCAGTTTTTTGTCCTACGAGCAAGAGTTGTTTTCTGGTAAGAAAAGTCACTATTGCGCTCCCATTGCCATAACAGTGCAAATAGCACTGGCATCTGTTGCCAGCAAGTACAGTGTATTGGACTGAAGAGGAGCTACTGTTCTTGTCAGTTTCCTAAGCAGAGTTGAACTAGATATGGCCCGTGTGTGTAGGAAGCACAGTTCTTTTGTTCTGAGCAGGCTCACTGCTCGGACCCCATAGGAAACACAGTAGAGTAGAAGAGTGCTCTTTTCTCAAAAGCAGAGGGTGTTTCTTGTAAGGCGAGCTAGCGTTTGTTTCCCAGTCCTAAATGGAGTTGAATCACATGCAGTTTCTGGTCTTACGAGCAGGGGTTTTTTTCTGGTAAGAAGAGTCACTATTGCGCTCCCATTGCCATACACAGTGCAAATAGCACTGGCGTCTGTTCCCTGCATGTACAGAGTATTGGACTTAAGAGGAGCTACTGTTCTTGTCAGTTTCCTAACAGAGTTGAACTAGATATGGCCCCTGTGTGTAGGAAGCACAGTTCTTTTGTTCTGAGCCAGCTCACTGTTCGGACACCATAGGAAACACAGTAGAATAGATGAGTGCTCTTTTCTCAAAAGCAGAGTATGTTTCTTGTAAGGCGAGCTAGCGTTTGTTTCCCAGTCCTAAATGGAGTTGAATCACATGCAGTTCCTGGTCCTACGAGCAAGAGTTGTTTTCTGGTAAGAAGAGTCACTATTGTGCTCCAATTGTCATACATGGGGCAAATAGCACTGGTGTCTGTTCCCAGCATGTGCAGTGTATTTGACTGAAGAGGGTATACTGTTCTTGTCAGTTTCCTAAGCTGAATTGAACTAGATATGTCTGTGTGTGTAGGAAGCAGACTTCTTTTGTTCTGTGCAAGCTCACTGTGTTGGCCCTATACGAAACACAGTAGAGTAGAAGAGTGCTCTTTTCTCAAAAGCAGAGTGTGTTTCTTGTAAGGTGAGCTAGCATTTGTTTCCCAGTTCTAAATGGAGTTGAATCACATGAAGTTTTTGGTCCTATGAGCAAGAGTTGTTTTCTGGTAAAGAATGTCACTATTGTGCTCCCATTGTCATACACAGTACAAATAGCACTCGCGTTTGTTTAACGCAAGTACAGTGTATTGGTCTGAAGAGGAGCTACTGTTCTTGTCAGTTTCCTAAGCAGAGTTGAACTAGATATGGTCCGTGTGTGTAGTAAGCACAGTCCTTTTGTTCTGAGCAAGCTCACTGTTTGAACCCCATAGGAAACACAGTAGAGTAGAAGAGTGCTTTTTTCTCAAAAGCAGAGTGTGTTTCTTGTAAGGCAAGCTAGCATTTGTTTCCCAGTCCTAAATGGAGTTGAAATACACATGCAGTTTCTGGTCTTACGAGCAAGAGTTGTTTTCTGGTAAGAAGAGTCACTATTGCGCTCCCTTTGCCATACACAATGCAAATAGCACTCGTGTCTGTTCTCAACAAGTACAGTGTATTGGACTGAAGAGGAGCTACTGTTCTTGTCAGTTTCCTAAGCAGAATTGAACTAGATATGGCCCATGTGTGTAGGAAGCACAGTTCTATTGTTCTGAGAAAGCTCACTGTTCTGGCCCTATAGGAAACACAGTAGTGTAGAAGAGTGCTCTTTTCTCAAAAGCAGAGTGTGTTTCTTGTAAGGCGAGCTAGCGTTTGTTTCCCAGTCCTAAATAGAGTTGAATCACATGCAGTTTCTGGTCCTACGAGCAAGAGTTGTTTTCTGGTAAGAAGAGTAACTATTGTGCTCCCATTGACATACACAGTACAAATAGCACTCGCGTCTGTTTCCAGGAAGTACAGTGTATTGGACTGAAGAGGAGCTACTGTTCTTGTCAGTTTCCTAAGCAGAGTTGAACTAGATATGGCCCGTGTGTGTAGGAAGCACAGTTCTTTTGTTCTGAGCAAGCTCACTCTTCAAACCACATAGGAAACACAGTAGAGTAGAAGAGTGCTCTTTTCTAAAAAGCAGAGTGTGTTTCTTGTAAGGCGAGCTAGCATTTGTTTCCCAGTCCTAAATGGAGCTGAATCACATGCAGTTTCTGGTCCTAGGAGCAAGAGTTGTTTTCTGGTAAGAAGAGTCACTATTGTGCTCCCTTTGCCATTCACAGTGCAAATTGCCCTCGCGTCTGTTCCCAGCAAGTACAGTGTATTGGACTGAAGAGGAGCTACTGTTTTTCTGAGTTTCCTAAGCAGAGTTGAACTAGATATGGCCCGTGTGTGTAGGAAGCACAGTTCTTTTGTTCTCAGCAAGCTCACTGTTCGGACCCCATAGGAAACACAGTAGAGTAGAAGAGTGCTCCTTTCTCAAAAGCAGAGTGTGTTTCTTGTAAGGCAATCTTGGGTTTGTTTCCCAGTCCTAAATGGAGTTGAATCAAATGCAGTTTTTCGTCCTACGGGCAAGAGTTGTTTTCTGATAAGAAGAGTCACTATTGTGCTCCCATTGCTGTACACTGTGCAAATAGCACTCGCGTCTGTTCCCAGCATGTACAGTGTATTGGACTGAAGAGGAGCTACTGTTCTTGTCAGTTTCCTAAGCAGAGTTGAACTAGATATGTCCCGTGTGTGTAGGAAGCACAGTTCTTTTCTTCTGACCAGGCTCACTGTTCGAACCCCATAGGAAACACAGTAGAGTAGAAGAGTGCTCTTTTCTCAAAAGCAGAATGTGTTTCTTGTAAGGCGAGCTAGTGTTTGTTTCCCAGTCCTAAATGGAGTTGAATCACATGGAGTTTCTGGTCCTACAAGCAAGAGTTGCTTTCTGGTAAGAAGAGTCACTATGGTGCTCCCATTGCCATACACAGTGCGAATCGCACTGGTGTCTGTTCCCAGCAAGTACATTGTATTGGACTGCAGAGGAGCTACTGTTCTCGTCAGTTTCCAAAGCAGAGTTGAACTAGATATCGCCCGTGTGTGCAGAAAGCACAGTTCTTTTGTTCTGAGCAAGCTCACTGTTCTGGCCCTATAGGAAACACAGTAGAGTAGAAGAGTGCTCTTTTCTAAAAAGCAGAGTGTGTTTCTTGTAAGGCGAGCTAGCGTTTGTTTCCCAGTCCTAAATGGAGTTGAATCACATGCAGTTTCTGGTCCTAAGAGCAAGAGTTGTTTTCTGGTAAGAAGAGTCACTATTGATCTCCCTTTGCCATACACAGTGCAAATAGCCCTCGCGTCTGTTCCCAGCAAGTACAGTGTATTGGACTGAAGAGGAGCTACTGTTCTTCTGAGTTTCCTAAGCAGACTTGAACTAGATATGGCCGTGTGTGTAGGAAGCACAGTTCTTTTGTTCTGAGCAAGCTCACTGTTCTGGCGCTATAAGAAACACAGAAGAGTAGAAGAGTGCTGTTTTCTCAAAAGCAGAGTGTGTTTCTTGTAAGGCGAGGTAGCGTTTGTTTCCAAGTTCTAAATGGAATTGAATCACATGCAGTTTTTGATCCTACACGCAAGAGTTGTTTTCTGGTAAGAAGAGTAACTATTGCGCTCCCATTGCTGTACACAGTGCAAATAGCACTCGCGTATGTGCCCATCAAGTGCAGTGTATTGGACTGAAGAGGAGCTACTGTTCTCGTCAGTTTCCTAAGCAGAGTTGAACTAGATATGGCCCGTGTGTGTAGGAAGCACAGTTCTTTTCTTCTGAGCAAGCTCACTGTTCTGGCCCTATAGGAAACACAGTAGAGTAGAAGAGTGCTCTTTTCTCAAAAGCAGAGTGTGTTTCTTGTAAGGCGAGCTAGTGTTTGTTTCCCAGTCCTAAGTGGAGTTGAATCACATGCAGTTTCTGGTCCTACGAACAAGAGTTGTTTTCTGGTAAGGAAAGTCACTATTGCGCTCCCATTGCCATACACAGTGCAAATAGCACTGGCGTCTGTTCCCAGCAAGTACAGTGTATTGGACTGAAGAGGAGCTACTGTTCTTGTCAGTTTCCTAAGCAGAGTTGAACTAAATATGAACCGTGTGTGTAGGAAGCACAGTTCTTTTGTTCTGAGCAAGCTCACTGTCTGGACCCCATAGGAAACACAGTAGGGTAGATGTGTGCCCTATTCTCAAAAGCAAAGTGTGTTTCTTGTAAGGCGAGCTAGCGTTTATTTCCAAGTTCTAAATGGAATTGAATCACATGCAGTTTTTGGTCCTACGAGCAAGAGTTGTTTTCTGGTAAGAAGAGTCAGTGTTGTGCTCCCATTGCCATACACAGAACATATAGCACTCGCGTTTGTTTAACGCAAGTACAGTGTATTGGTCTGAAGAGGAGCTACTGTTCTCGTCAGTTTCCTAAGCAGAGTTGAACTAGATATGGCCCGTGTGTGTAGGAAGCACAGTTCTTTTGTTCTGAGCAAGCTCACTGTTCGAACCCAATAGGAAACACAGTAGAGTAGAAGAGTGCTCTTTTCTCAAAAGCAGAGTGTGTTTCTTGTAAGGCGAGCTAGCATTTCTTTCCTAGTCCTACAAGGAGTTGAATCACATGCAGTTTTTTGTCCTACGAGCAAGAGTTGTTTTCTGGTAAGGAAAGTCACTATTGCGCTCCCATTGCCATAACAGTGCAAATAGCACTGGCGTCTGTTCCCAGCAAGTACAGTGTATTGGACTGAAGAGGAGCTACTTCTCTTGTCAGTTTCCTAAGCAGAGTTGAACTAGATATGGCCCGGATGTAGGAAGCACAGTTCTTTTGATCTGAGCAAGCAATCTGTTCGGACCCCATAGGAAACACAGTAGAGTAGAAGAGTGCTCTTTTCTCAAAAGCAGAGTGTGTTTCTTGTAAGGCGAGCTAGCGTTTGTTTCCCAGTCCTAAATGGAGTTGAATCCCATGCAGTTTCTGCTCCTATGAGCAAGAGTTGTTTTCTGGTAAGAAGAGTCACTATTGTGTTCCCATTGCTGTACACAGTGCAAATAGCACTCGCGTCTGTTGCCAGCAAATACAGTGTATTGGACTGAAGAGGAGCTACTGTTCTTGTCAGTTTCCTAAGCAGAGTTGAACTAGATATGGCCCGTGTGTATAGGAAGCACAGTTCTTTTGTTCTGAGCAAGCTCACTGTTCTGGCACTATAGGAAACACAGTAGAGTAGAAGAGTGCTCTTTTCTCAAAAGCAGAGTGTGTTTCTTGTAAGGCGAGCTAGCGTTTGTTTACCAGTCCTAAATGGAGTTGAATCCCATGCAGTTTCTGGTACTAGGACCAAGAGTTGTTTTCCGGTAAGAAGAGTCACTATTGCGCACCCATTGTCATACACAGGGCAAATAGCACTGGCGTCTGTTCCCAGCATGTACAGTGTATTGGACTGAAGAGGATCTACTGTTCTTGTCAGATTCCTAAGCAGAGTTGAACTAGATATGACCCGTGTGTGCAGGAAGCACATTTCTTTTGTTCTGAGCAAGCACTCTGTTTTGGCCCTACAGGAAACACAGTAGAGTAAAAGAGTGCTCTTTTCACAAAAGCAGAGTGTGTTTCTTGTAAGGAGAGCTAGTGTTTGTTTCCCAGTCCTAAATGGAGTTGAATCACATGCAGTTTCTGGTCCTACGAGCAAGAGTTGTTTTCTGGTAAGAAGAGTCACTATTGCGCTCCCATATTCATACACAGTGCAAATAGCACTGGCGTCTGTTCCCAGCAAGTACAGTGTATTGGACTGAAGAGGAGCTACTGTTCTTGTCAGTTTCCTAAGCAGAGTAGAACTAGATATGGTCCGTGTGTGTAGGAAGCACAGTTCTTTTGTTCTGAGCAAGCTAACTGTTCGGATCCCATAGGAAACACAGTAGAGTAGAAGAGTGCTCTTTTCTCAAAAGCAGAGTGTGTTTCTTTTAAGGCAAGCTAGTGTTTTTTTCCCAGTCCTAAGTGGATTTGAATCATGTGCAGTTTCTGGTCCTAAGAGCAAGAGATGTTTTCTGGTAAGAAGGGTCACTACTGTGCTCCCATTGCTGTACACAGTGCAAATAGCACTGGCGTCTGTTCCCAGCAAGTACAGTGTATTGGACTGAAGAGGAGCTACTGTTCTTGTCAGTTTCCTAAGCAGAGTAGAACTAGATATGGTCCGTGTGTGTAGGAAGCACAGTTCTTTTGTTCTGAGCAAGCTAACTGTTCGGATCCCATAGGAAACACAGTAGAGTAGAAGAGTGCTCTTTTCTCAAAAGCAGAGTGTGTTTCTTCTAAGGCAAGCTAGCGTTTTTTTCCCAGTCCTAAGTGGATTTCAATCATGTGCAGTTTCTGGTCCTAAGAGCAAGAGATGTTTTCTGGTAAGAAGAGTCACTATTGCGCTCCCATTGCCGTACACAGTGCAAATAGCACGCGCGTCTGTTCTCAGTAAGTACAGTGTATTGGACTGAAGAGGAGCTACTGTTCTCATCAGTTTCCTAAGCAGAGTTGAACTAGATATGGCCCGTGTGTGTAGGAAGCACAGTTCTTTTGTTCTCAGCAAGCTCACTGTTCTCGCCCTATAGGAAACACTGTAGAGTAGAAGAGTGTTCTATTCTCAAAACCAGAGTGTGTTTCTTGTAAGGCGAGCTAGCGTTTGTTTCCCAGTCCTAAATTGAGTTGAATCACATGCAGTTTCTGGTCCTAAGATCAAGAGTTTTTTCTGGTAAGAAGAGTCACTATTGTGCTCCCATTGTCATACACAGGGCAAATAGCACTGGTTTCTCTTCCCAGCATGTACAGTGTATTGGACTGAAGAGGATCTACTGTTCTTGTCAGGTTCCTAAGCAGAGTTGAACTAGATATGACCCGTGTGTGTAGGAAGCACAGTTCCTTTGACCTGAGCAAGCACACTGTTTGGACCCCATAGGAAACACAGTAGAGTAGATGTGTGCCCTATTCTCAAAAGCAGAGTGTGTTTCATGTAAGGAAAGCTAGCGTTTGTTTCCCAATCCTAAATGGAGTTGAATCACATCCAGTTTCTGGTCTTACGAGCAAGAGTTTTTTTCTGGTAAGAAGAGTCACTATTGAGCTCCAATTGCCATTCACAGTACAAATAGCACTTGTGTCTGTTTCCAGCAAGTACAGTGTATTTGTCTGAAGAGGAGGTAATGTTCTTGTCAGTTTCCTAAGCAGAGTTGAACTAGATATGGCCCGTGTGTGTAGGAAGCACAGTTCTTTTGTACTCAGCAAGCTCACTGTTCTGGCCCTATAGGAAACAGAGTAGAGTAGAAGAGTGCTCTTTTGTCAAAAGCAGAGTGTGTTTCATGTAAGGCAAGCTAGCGTTTGTTTCACAGTCCTAAATGGAGTTGAATCACATGCAGTTTCAGGTCCTACGAGCAAGAGTTGTTTTCTGGTAAGGAAAGTCACTATTGCGCTCCCATTGCCATACACAGTGCAAATAGCACTCGCGTCTGTTCCCAGCAAGTACAGTGTATTGGACTGAAGAGGAGCTACTGTTCTTGTCAGTTTCCTAAGTAGAGTTGAAGTAGATATTACCCGTGTGTGTAGGAAGCAAAATTCTTTTTTTCTGAACAAGCTCACTGTTTGGATCCCATAGGAAACAAAGTAGAGAAGATGTGTGCCCTATTCTCAAAAGCAGAGCGTGTTTCTTGTAAGGCGAGCTAGCGTTTGTTTCCCATTCCTAAGTGGATTGAATCAAATGCAGTTTCTGATCCTACGAGCAAGAGTTGTTTTCTGGTAAGAAGAGTCACTATTGTGCTCCCATTGCCGTACACAGTGCAAATAGCACTCGCGTTTGTTCCCAGTAAGTACAGTGTATTGGACTGAAGAGGAGCTACTCTTCTCGTCAGTTTTCTAAGCAGAGTTGAACTAGATATGGACCGTGTGCGTAGGAAGCATAGTTCTTTTGTTCTGAGCAAGCTCACTGTTCGAACCGCATAGGAAACACAGTAGAGTAGAAGAGTGCTCTTTCCACAAAAGCAGAGAGTGTTTCTTGTAAGGCGAGCTAGCGTTTGTTTCCCAGTCCTAAATGGAGTTGAATCACATGCAGTTTCTGGTCCTACGAGCAAGAGTTTTTTCTCCTAATAAGAGTCACTATTGTGCTCCCATTGTCATACACAGGGGAAAGAGCACTGGCGTCTGTTCCCACCATGTATAGTGTATTGGACTGAAGAGGATCTACTGTTCTTGTCAGGATCCTAAGCAGAGTTGAAGTAGATATGGCCCATGTGTGTAGGAAGCACAGTTCTTTTGTAGTCAGCAAGCTCACTGTTCTTGCCCTATAGGAAACACAGTAGAGTAGAAGAGTGCTCTTTCCACAAAAGCAGAGTGTGTTTCTTGTAAGTCGAGCTAGTCTTTGTTTCCCAGTCCTGAATGTAGTTGAATCACATGCAGTTTCTGGTCCTACGAGCAAGAATTGTTTTGTGGTAGGAAGAGTAACTATTGTGCTCCCATTGTCATACACAGTGCAAATAGCACTGGAATCTGTTCCAAGCAAGTACAGAGTATTGGACTGAAGAGGATCTACTGTTCTTGTCAGTTTCCTAAGTAGAATTGAACTAGATATGACCCGTGTGTGTAGGAAGCACAGTTCTTTTGTTCTGAGCAAGCTCACTGTTCTGGCGCTATAGGAAACACAGTAGAGTAGAAGAGTGCTGTTTTCTCAAAAGCAGAGTGTGTTTCTTGTAAGGCAAGCTAGCGTTTGTTTCAAAGTTCTAAATGGAGTTGAATCACATGCTGTTTTTGATCCTACACGCAAGAGTTGTTTTCTGGTAAGAAGAGTAACTATTGCGCTCCCATTGCTGTACACAGTGCAAATAGCACTCGCGTATGTGCCCATCAAGTCCAGTGTATTGGATTGAGGAGGAGCTACTGTTCTCGTCAGTTTCCTAAGCAGAGTTGAACTAGATATGGCCCGTGTGTGTAGGAAGCACAGTTCTTTTCTTCTGAGCAAGATCACTGTTCTGGCCCTATAGGAAACACAGTAGAGTAGAAGAGTGCTCTTTTCTCAAAAGCAGAGTGTTTTTCTTGTAAGGCGAGCTAGCGTTTGTTTCCCAGTCCTAAATTGAGTTGAATCAAATGCAGTTTTTGGTCCTACGAGCAAGAGTTGTTTTCTGGTAAGAAGAGTCACTATTGCGCTCCCATTGCCATACACAGTACAAATAGCACTCACGTCTGTTCCCAGCAAGTACAGTGTATTGGAATGAAGAGGAGCTACTGTTCTTGTCAGTTTCCTAAGCAGAGTTGAACTAGATATGGCCCATGTGTGTAGGAAGCACAGTTCTTTTGTTCTGAGCAAGCTCACTGTTCGAACCCCATAGGAAACACAGTAGAGTAGAAGAGTGCTCTTTTCTCAAGAGCAGAGTGTGTTTCTTGTAAGACGAGCTAGCATTTGTTTCCCAGTCCAAAATGGAGTTGAAATACACATACAGTTTCTGGTCCTATGAGCTACAGATGTTTTCTGGTAAGGAAAGTCACTATTGCGCTACCATTGCCATTCACAGGGCAAATAGCACTCGCGTCTGTTCCCAGCAAGTACAGTGTATTGGACTGAAGAGGAGCTACTATTCTCGTCTGTTTCCTAAGCAGAGTTGAACTAGATATGGCCCGTGTGTGTAGGAAGCACAGTTCTTTTGATCTGAGCAAGCTCACTGTTTGGACCCCATAGGAAACACAGTACAGTAGATGTGTGCCCTATTCTCAAAAGGTGAGTGTGTTTCTTGTAAGGCGAGCTAGCGTTTCTTTCCCAATCCTAAATGGAGTTGAATCACATGCAGTTTCTGGTCACGAGCAAGAGTTTTTTTCTGGTAAGCAGCGTCAGTATTGTGCTCCGATTGCCATTCACAGTACAAATAGCACTCGTGTCTGTTTCCAGCAAGTACAGTGTATTGGTCTGAAGAGGAGCTACTGTTCTTGTCAGTTTCCTAAGCAGAGTTGAACTAGATATGGCTCATGTGTGTAGGAAGCACAGTTCTTTTGTACGCAGCAAGCTCACTGTTCTGGCCCAATAGGAAACACAGTAGAGTAGAAGAGTGCTCTTTCCTCAAAAGCAGAGTGTGTTTCTTGTAAGTCGAGCTAGCGTTTGTTTCCCAGTCCTGAATGTAGTTGAATCACATGCAGTTTCTGGTCCTACGAGCAAGAATTGTTTTTTGGTAAGAAGTGTCACTATTGCGCTCCTATTGTCATACACAGTGCAAATAGCACTGGCCTCTGTTCCAAGCAAGTACAGTGTATTGGACTGAAGAGGATCTACTGTTCTTGTCAGTTTCCTAAGCAGAATTGAACTAAATATGACCGGTGTGTGTAGGAAGCACAGTTCTTTTGTTCTGAGCAAGCTCACTGTTCTGGCGCTATAGGAAACACAGAAGAGTAGAAGAGTGCTGTTTTCTCAAAAGCAGAGTGTGTTTCTTGTAAGGCGAGGTAACGTTTGTTTCCAAGTTCTAAATGGAATTGAATCACATGCAGTTTTTGATCCTACACGCAAGAGTTGTTTTCTGGTAAGAAGAGTAACTATTGCGCTCCCATTGCTGTACACAGTGCAAATAGTACTCGCGTATGTGCCCATCCAGTGCAGTGTATTGGACTGAAGAGGAGCTACTGTTCTTGTCAGTTTCCTAAGCAGAGTTGAACTAGATATGGCCCGTGTGTGTAGGAAGCACAGTTCTTTTCTTCTGAGCAAGCTCACTGTTCTGGCCCTATAGGAAACACAGTAGAGTAGAAGAGTGCTCTTTTCTCAAAAGCAGAGTATGTTTCTTTTAAGGCGAGCTAGCGTTTGTTTCCCAGTCCTAAGTGGAGTTGAATCACATGAAGTTTCTGGTCCTACGAACAAGAGTTGTTTTCTGGTAAGGAAAGTCACTATTGCGCTCCCATTGCCATACACAGTGCAAATTGCACTGGCGTCTGTTCCCAGCAAGTACAGTGTATTGGACTGAAGAGGATCTACTGTTCTTGTCAGTTTCCTAAGCAGAGTTGAACTAAATATGAACCGTGTGTGTAGGAAGCACAGTTCTTTTGTTCTGAGCAAGCTCACTGTCTGGACCCCATAGGAAACACAGTAGGGTAGATGTGTGCCCTATTCTCAAAAGCAAAGTGTGTTTCTTGTAAGGCGAGCTAGCGTTTATTTCCAAGTTCTAAATGGAGTTGAATCACATGCAGTTTTTGGTCCTACGAGCAAGAGTTGTTTTCTGGTAAGAAGAGTCAGTGTTGTGCTCCCATTGCCATACACAGAACATATAGCACTCGCGTTTGTTTAACGCAAGTACAGTGTATTGGTCTGAAGAGGAGCTACTGTTCTCGTCAGTTTCCTAAGCAGAGTTGAACTAGATATGGCCCGTGTGTGTAGGAAGCACAGTTCTTTTGTTCTGAGCAAGCTCACTGTTCGAACCCAATAGGAAACACAGTAGAGTAGAAGAGTGCTCTTTTCTCAAAAGCAGAGTGTGTTTCTTGTAAGGCAAGCTAGCATTTCTTTCCCAGTCCTACATGGAGTTGAATCACATGCAGTTTTTTGTCCTACGAGCAAGAGTTGTTTTCTGGTAAGGAAAGTCACTATTGCGCTCCCATTGCCATAACAGTGCAAATAGCACTGGCATCTGTTGCCAGCAAGTACAGTGTATTGGACTGAAGAGGAGCTACTTCTCTTGTCAGTTTCCTAAGCAGAGCTGAACCAGATATGGCCCGGGTGTAGGAAGCACAGTTCTTTTGTTCTGAGCAAGTTCTCTGTTTGGACCCCATAGGAAACACAGTAGAGTAGAAGAGTGCTCTTTTCTCAAAAGCAGAGTGTGTTTCTTGTAAGGCGAGCTACCGTTTGTTTCCCAGTCCTAAATGGAGTTGAATCACATGCAGTTTCTGGTCCTACGAGCAAGAGGATTTTTTTGGTAATAAGAGTCACTATTGCGCTCCCATTGTCATACACAGGGCAAATAGCACTGGCGTCTGTTCCCACCATGTACAGTGTATTGGACTGAAGAGGATCTACTGTTCTTGTCAGGATTATAAGCAGAGTTGAAGTAGATATGGCCCTTGTGTGTAGGAAGCACAGTTCTTTTGTAGTCAGCAAGCTCACTATTCTGGCCCTATCGGGAACACAGTAGAGTAGAAGAGTGCTCTTTCCACAAAAGCAGAGTGTGTTTCTTGTAAGTCGAACTAGCCTTTGTTTCCCAGTCCTGAATGTAGTTGAATCACATGCAGTTTCTGGTCCTACGAGCAAGAATTGTTTTTTGGTAAGAAGAGTCACTATTGCGCTCCCATTGTCATACAAAGTGCAAATAGCACTGGCGTCTGTTCCCAGCAAGTACAGTGTATTGGACTGAAGAGGATCTACTGTTCTTGTCAGTTTCCTAAGCAGAATTTAACTAGATATGACCCGTGTGTGCAGGAAGCACAGTTCTTTTCTTCTGAGCAAGCTCACTGTTCTGGCGCTTTAGGAAACACAGTAGAGTAGAAGAGTGCTCTTTTCTCAAAAGCAGAGCGTGTTTCTTGTAAGGAAAGCTAGCATTTGTTTCCAAGTACTAAACGGAGTTGAATCACATGCAGTTCTTGGTCCTACAAGCAAGAGTTGTTTTCTGTTAATAGAGTAACTATTGCGCTCCCATTGCTGTACACAGTGCAAATAGCACTCCCGTATGTGCCCATCAATTGCAGTGTATTGGACTGAAGAGGAGCTACTGTTCTCTTCAGTTTCCTAAGCAGAGTTAAACTAGATATGGCCCGTGTGTGTAGGAAGCACAGTTCTTTTCTTCTGAGCAAGCTCACTGTTCTGGCCCTATAGGAAACACAGTAGAGTAGAAGAGTGCTCTTTTCTCAAAAGCAGAGTGTGTTTCTTGTAAGGCGAGCTAGCGTTTGTTTCCCAGTCCTAAATGGAGTTGAATCAGATGCAGTTTCTGGTCCTACGAGCAACAGTTGCTTTCTGGTAAGGAAAGTCACTATTGCGCTCCCATTGTCATACACAGGGCAAATAGCACTGGCGTCTGTTCCCACCATGTACAGTGTATTGGACTGAAGAGGATCTACTGTTCTTGTCAGGATTATAAGCAGAGTTGAAGTAGATATGGCCCATGTGTGTAGGAAGCACAGTTCTTTTGTAGTCAGCAAGCTCACTATTCTGGCCCTATCGGGAACACAGTAGAGTAGAAGAGTGCTCTTTCCACAAAAGCAGAGTGTGTTTCTTGTAAGTCGAACTAGCCTTTGTTTCCCAGTCCTGAATGTAGTTGAATCACATGCAGTTTCTGGTCCTACGAGCAAGAATTGTTTTTTGGTAAGAAGAGTCACTATTGCGCTCCCATTGTCATACAAAGTGCAAATAGCACTGGCCTCTGTTCCAAGCAAGTACAGTGTATTGGACTGAAGAGGATCTACTGTTCTTGTCAGTTTCCTAAGCAGAATTTAACTAGATATGACCCGTGTGTGCAGGAAGCACAGTTCTTTTGTTCTGAGCAAGCTCACTGTTCTGGCGCTATAGGAAACACAATAGAGTAGAAGAGTGCTCTTTTCTCAAAAGCAGAGCGTGTTTCTTGTAAGGAAAGCTAGCATTTGTTTCCAAGTACTAAACGGAGTTGAATCACATGCAGTTTTTGGTCCTACAAGCAAGAGTTGTTTTCTGTTAATAGAGTAACTATTGCGCTCCCATTGCTGTACACAGTGCAAATAGCACTCCCGTATGTGCCCATCAATTGCAGTGTATTGGACTGAAGAGGAGCTACTGTTCTCGTCAGTTTCCTAAGCAGAGTTAAACTAGATATGGCCCGTGTGTGTAGGAAGCACAGTTCTTTTCTTCTGAGCAAGCTCACTGTTCTGGCCCTATAGGAAACACAGTAGAGTAGAAGAGTGCTCTTTTCTCAAAAGCAGAGTGTGTTTCTTGTAAGGCGAGCTAGCGTTTGTTTCCCAGTCCTAAATGGAGTTGAATCACATGCAGTTTCTGGTCCTACGAGCAAGAGTTGTTTTCTGGTAAGGAAAGTCACTATTGCGCTACCATTGCCATTCACAGGGCAAATAGCACTCGCGTCTGTTCCCAGCAAGTACAGTGTATTGGACTGAAGAGGAGCTACTGTTCTCATCTGTTTCCTAAGCAGAGTTGAACTAGATATGGCCCGTGTGTGTAGGAAGCACAGTTCTTTTGATCTGAGCAAGCTCACTGTTTGGACCCCATAGGAAACACAGTAGAGTAGATGTGTGCCCTATTCTCAAAAGGTGAGTGTGTTTCTTGTAAGGCGAGCTAGCGTTTCTTTCCCAATCCTAAATGGAGTTGAATCACATGCAGTTTCTGGTCACGAGCAAGAGTTTTTTTCTAGTAAGAAGCGTCAGTATTGTGCTCCGATTGCCATTCACAGTACAAATAGCACTCGTGTCTGTTTGCAGCAAGTACAGTGTATTGGTCTGAAGAGGAGCTACTGTTCTTGTCAGTTTCCTAAGCAGAGTTGAACTAGATATGGCTCGTGTGTGTAGGAAGCAAAGTACTTTTGTACTCAGCAAGCTCACTGTTCTGGCCCAATAGGAAACACAGTAGAGTAGAAGAGTGCTCTTTCCTCAAAAGCTGAGTGTGTTTCTTGTAAGTCGAGCTAGCGTTTGTTTCCCAGTCCTGAATGTAGTTGAATCACATGCAGTTTCTGGTCCTACGAGCAAGAATTGTTTTTTGGTAAGAAGTGTCACTATTGCGCTCCTATTGTCATACACAGTGCAAATAGCACTGGCCTCTGTTCCAAGAAAGTACAGTGTATTGGACTGAAGAGGATCTACTGTTCTTGTCAGTTTCCTAAGCAGAATTGAACTAAATATGACCGGTGTGTGTAGGAAGCACAGTTCTTTTGTTCTGAGCAAGCTCACTGTTCTGGCGCTATAAGAAACACAGAAGAGTAGAAGAGTGCTGTTTTCTCAAAAGCAGAGTGTGTTTCTTGTAAGGCGAGGTAGCGTTTGTTTCCAAGTTCTAATGGAATTGAATCACATGCAGTTTTTGATCCTACACGCAAGAGTTGTTTTCTGGTAAGAAGAGTAACTATTGCGCTCCCATTGCTGTACACAGTGCAAATAGCACTCGCGTATGTGCCCATCAAGTGCAGTGTATTGGACTGAAGAGGAGCTACTGTTCTCGTCAGTTTCCTAAGCAGAGTTGAACTAGATATGGCCCGTGTGTGTAGGAAGCACAGTTCTTTTCTTCTGAGCAAGCTCACTGTTCTGGCCCTATAGGAAACACAGTAGAGTAGAAGAGTGCTCTTTTCTCAAAAGCAGAGTGTGTTTCTTGTAAGGCGAGCTAGTGTTTGTTTCCCAGTCCTAAGTGGAGTTGAATCACATGCAGTTTCTGGTCCTACGAACAAGAGTTGTTTTCTGGTAAGGAAAGTCACTATTGCGCTCCCATTGCCATACACAGTGCAAATAGCACTGGCGTCTGTTCCCAGCAAGTACAGTGTATTGGACTGAAGAGGAGCTACTGTTCTTGTCAGTTTCCTAAGCAGAGTTGAACTAAATATGAACCGTGTGTGTAGGAAGCACAGTTCTTTTGTTCTGAGCAAGCTCACTGTCTGGACCCCTAGGAAACACAGTAGGGTAGATGTGTGCCCTATTCTCAAAAGCAAAGTGTGTTTCTTGTAAGGCGAGCTAGCGTTTATTTCCAAGTTCTAAATGGAGTTGAATCACATGCAGTTTTTGGTCCTACGAGCAAGAGTTGTTTTCTGGTAAGAAGAGTCAGTGTTGTGCTCCCATTGCCATACACAGAACATATAGCACTCGCGTTTGTTTAACGCAAGTACAGTGTATTGGTCTGAAGAGGAGCTACTGTTCTCGTCAGTTTCCTAAGCAGAGTTGAACTAGATATGGCCCGTGTGTGTAGGAAGCACAGTTCTTTTGTTCTGAGCAAGCTCACTGTTCGAACCCAATAGGAAACACAGTAGAGTAGAAGAGTGCTCTTTTCTCAAAAGCAGAGTGTGTTTCTTGTAAGGCAAGCTAGCATTTCTTTCCCAGTCCTACATGGAGTTGAATCACATGCAGTTTTTTGTCCTACGAGCAAGAGTTGTTTTCTGGTAAGGAAAGTCACTATTGCGCTCCCATTGCCATAACAGTGCAAATAGCACTGGCATCTGTTGCCAGCAAGTACAGTGTATTGGACTGAAGAGGAGCTACTTCTCTTGTCAGTTTCCTAAGCAGAGCTGAACCAGATATGGCCCGGGTGTAGGAAGCACAGTTCTTTTGTTCTGAGCAAGTTCTCTGTTTGGACCCCATAGGAAACACAGTAGAGTAGAAGAGTGCTCTTTTCTCAAAAGCAGAGTGTGTTTCTTGTAAGGCGAGTTACCGTTTGTTTCCCAGTCCTAAATGGAGTTGAATCACATGCAGTTTCTGGTCCTACGAGCAAGAGGATTTTTTTGGTAATAAGAGTCACTATTGCGCTCCCATTGTCATACACAGGGCAAATAGCACTGGCGTCTGTTCCCACCATGTACAGTGTATTGGACTGAAGAGGATCTACTGTTCTTGTCAGGATTATAAGCAGAGTTGAAGTAGATATGGCCCTTGTGTGTAGGAAGCACAGTTCTTTTGTAGTCAGCAAGCTCACTATTCTGGCCCTATCGGGAACACAGTAGAGTAGAAGAGTGCTCTTTCCACAAAAGCAGAGTGTGTTTCTTGTAAGTCGAACTAGCCTTTGTTTCCCAGTCCTGAATGTAGTTGAATCACATGCAGTTTCTGGTCCTACGAGCAAGAATTGTTTTTTGGTAAGAAGAGTCACTATTGCGCTCCCATTGTCATACAAAGTGCAAATAGCACTGGCGTCTGTTCCCAGCAAGTACAGTGTATTGGACTGAAGAGGATCTACTGTTCTTGTCAGTTTCCTAAGCAGAATTTAACTAGATATGACCCGTGTGTGCAGGAAGCACAGTTCTTTTGTTCTGAGCAAGCTCACTGTTCTGGCGCTTTAGGAAACACAGTAGAGTAGAAGAGTGCTCTTTTCTCAAAAGCAGAGCGTGTTTCTTGTAAGGCGAGCTAGCATTTGTTTCCAAGTACTAAACGGAGTTGAATCACATGCAGTTCTTGGTCCTACAAGCAAGAGTTGTTTTCTGTTAATAGAGTAACTATTGCGCTCCCATTGCTGTACACAGTGCAAATAGCACTCCCGTATGTGCCCATCAATTGCAGTGTATTGGACTGAAGAGGAGCTACTGTTCTCTTCAGTTTCATAAGCAGAGTTAAACTAGATATGGCCCGTGTGTGTAGGAAGCACAGTTCTTTTCTTCTGAGCAAGCTCACTGTTCTGGCCCTATAGGAAACACAGTAGAGTAGAAGAGTGCTCTTTTCTCAAAAGCAGAGTGTGTTTCTTGTAAGGCGAGCTAGCGTTTGTTTCCCAGTCCTAAATGGAGTTGAATCAGATGCAGTTTCTGGTCCTACGAGCAAGAGTTGCTTTCTGGTAAGGAAAGTCACTATTGCGCTCCCATTGTCATACACAGGGCAAATAGCACTGGCGTCTGTTCCCACCATGTACAGTGTATTGGACTGAAGAGGATCTACTGTTCTTGTCAGGATTATAAGCAGAGTTGAAGTAGATATGGCCCATGTGTGTAGGAAGCACAGTTCTTTTGTAGTCAGCAAGCTCACTATTCTGGCGCTATCGGGAACACAGTAGAGTAGAAGAGTGCTCTTTCCACAAAAGCAGAGTGTGTTTCTTGTAAGTCGAACTAGCCTTTGTTTCCCAGTCCTGAATGTAGTTGAATCACATGCAGTTTCTGGTCCTACGAGCAAGAATTGTTTTTTGGTAAGAAGAGTCACTATTGCGCTCCCATTGTCATACAAAGTGCAAATAGCACTGGCGTCTGTTCCCAGCAAGTACAGTGTATTGGACTGAAGAGGATCTACTGTTCTTGTCAGTTTCCTAAGCAGAATTTAACTAGATATGACCCGTGTGTGCAGGAAGCACAGTTCTTTTGTTCTGAGCAAGCTCACTGTTCTGGCGCTATAGGAAACACAGTAGAGTAGAAGAGTGCTCTTTTCTCAAAAGCAGAGCGTGTTTCTTGTAAGGCGAGCTAGCATTTGTCTCCAAGTACTAAACGGAGTTGAATCACATGCAGTTTTTGGTCCTACAAGCAAGAGTTGTTTTCTGTTAATAGAGTAACTATTGCACTCCCATTGCTGTACACAGTGCAAATAGCACTCCCGTATGTGCCCATCAATTGCAGTGTATTGGACTGAAGAGGAGCTACTGTTCTCGTCAGTTTCCTAAGCAGAGTTAAACTAGATATGGCCCGTGTGTGTAGGAAGCACAGTTCTTTTCTTCTGAGCAAGATCACTGTTCTGGCCCTATAGGAAACACAGTAGAGTAGAAGAGTGCTCTTTTCTCAAAAGCAGAGTGTGTTTCTTGTAAGGCGAGCTAGCGTTTGTTTCCCAGTCCTAAATGGAGTTGAATCAGATGCAGTTTCTGGTCCTACGAGCAAGAGTTGTTTTCTGGTAAGGAAAGTCACTATTGCGCTCCCATTGCCATACACAGTGCAAATAACACTCGCGTCTGTTCCCAGCCAGTACAGTGTATTGGACTGAAGAGGAGCTACTGTTCTTGTCAGTTTCCTAAGCAGAGTTGAACTAGATATGACCCGTGTGTGTAGGAAGCACAGTTCTTTTGTTCTGAGCAAGCTCACTGTTTGGACCCCATAAGAATCACAGTAGAGTAGATGTGTGCCCTATTCTCAAAAGCAGAGTGTGTTACTTGTAAGGCGAGCTAGCGTTTGTTTCCCAATCCTAAATGGCGTTGAATCACATGCAGTTTCTGGTCCTATGCGCAAGAGTTGTTTTGTGGTAAGAAGAGTCACTATTGCGCTCCCATTGTCATACACAGGGCAAGTAGCACTGGTTTTTCTTCCCAGCATGTACAGTGTATAGGACTAAAGAAGATCTACTGTTCTTGTCAGGTTCCTAAGCAGAGTTGAACTAGATATGGCCCGTGTGTGTAGGAAGCACAGTTCTTTTGTACTCAGCAAGCTCACTGTTCTGACCCTTTAGGAAACACAGTAGAGTAGAAGAGTGCTCTTTCCTGAAAAGCAGAGTGTGTTTCTTGTAAATCGAGCTAGCGTTTGTTTCCCAGTCCTAAATGGAGTTGAATCACATGCAGTTTCAGGTCCTACGAGCAAGAGTTGTTTTCTGGTAAGGAAAGTCACTATTGCGCTCCCTTTGCCATACACAGTGCAAATAGCACTGGCGTCTGTCCCCAGCAAGTACAGTGTATTGGACTGAAGAGGAGCTACTGTTCTTGTCAGTTTCCTAAGCAGAGTTGAACTAGATATGGCCTGTGTGTGTAGGAACCACAGTTCTTTTGTTCTGAGCAAGCTCACTGTTCGAACCCCATAGGAAACACAGTAGAGTAGAAGAGTGCTCTTTTTTCAAAAGCAGAGTGTGTTTCTTGTAGGTGAGCTAGCGTTTGTTTCCCAGTCCTAAATGGAGTTGAATCAAATGCAGTTTTTGGTCCTACGAGCAAGAGCTGTTTTCTGGTAAGAAGAGTCACTATTGCGCTCCCATTGCCATACACAGTGCAAATAGCACTCGTGTCTATTCCCAGGAAGTACAGTGTATTGGACTGAAGAGGAGCTACTGTTCTCGTCAGTTTCCTAAGCAGAGTTGAACTAGATATGACCCGTGTGTGTAGGAAGCACAGTTCTTTTGTTCTGAGCAAGCTCACTGTTCGGACCCCATAGGAAACACAGTAGAGTAGATGTGTGCCCTATTCTTAAAAGCAGAGCATGTTTCTTGTAAGGCGAGCTAGCGTTTGTTTCCCAGTCCTAAATGGAGTTGAATCACATGCAGTTTCTGGTCCTACGAGAAAGAGTTTTTTCTGGTAATAAGAGTCACTATTGTGCTCCCATTGTCATACACAGGGGAAAGAGCACTGGCATCTGTTCCCACCATGTATAGTGTATTGGACTGAAGAGGATCTACTGTTCTTGTCAGGATCCTTAGCAGAGTTGAAGTAGATATGGCCCATGTGTGTAGGAAGCACAGTTCTTTTGTTCTGGGCAAGCTCACTGTTCTGGCCCTATAGGAAACACAGTAGAGTAGAAGAGTGCTCTTTCCACAAAAGCAGAGTGTGTTTCTTGTAAGTCGAGCTAGTGTTTGTTTCCCAGTCCTGAATGTAGTTGAATCACATGCAGTTTCTGGTCCTACGAGCAAGAATTGTTTTGTGGTAGGAAGAGTCACTATTGTGCTCCCATTGTCATACACAGTGCAAATAGCACTGGCGTCTGTTCCAAGCAAGTACAGTGTACTGGACTGAAGAGGATCTACTGTTCTTGTCAGTTTCCTAAGTAGAATTGAACTAGATATGACCCGTGTGTGTAGGAAGCACAGTTCTTTTGTTCTGAGCAAGCTCACTGTTCTGGCGCTATAGGAAACACAGTAGAGTAGAAGAGTGCTGTTTTCTCAAAAGCAGAGTGTGTTTCTTGGAAGGCAAGCTAGCGTTTGTTTCAAAGTTCTAAATGGAGTTGAATCACATGCTGTTTTTGATCCTACACGCAAGAGTTGTTTTCTGGTAAGAAGAGTAACTATTGCGCTCCCATTGCTGTATACAGTGCAAATAGCACTCGCGTATGTGCCCATCAAGTCCAGTGTATTGGACTGAAGAGGAGCTACTGTTCTCGTCAGTTTCCCAAGCAGAGTTGAACTAGATATGGCCCGTGTGTGTAGGAAGCATAGTTCTTTTCTTCTGAGCAAGATCACTGTTCTGGCCCTATAGGAAACACAGTAGAGTAGAAGAGTGCTCTTTTCTCAAAAGCAGAGTGTGTTTCTTGTAAGGCGAGCTAGCATTTGTTTCCCAGTCCAAAATGGAGTTGAAATACACATACAGTTTCTGGTCCTATGAGCTAGAGATGTTTTCTGGTAAGGAAAGTCACTATTGCCCTACCATTGCCATTCACAGTGCAAATAGCACTCGCGTCTGTTCCCAGCAAGTACAGTGTATTGGACTGAAGAGGAGCTACTGTTCTCATCAGTTTCCTAAGCAGAGTTGAACTAGATATGGCCCGTGTGTGTAGGAAGCACAGTTCTTTTGATCTGAGCAAGCTCACTGTTTGGACCCCATAGGAAACACAGTAGAGTAGATGTGTGCCCTATTCTCAAAAGTTGAGTGTGTTTCTTGTAAGGCGAGCTAGCATTTCTTTCCCAATCCTAAATGTAGTTGAATCACATGCAGTTTCTGGTCCTACGAGCAAGAATTTTTTTTTGGTAAGAAGTGTCACTATTGCGCTCCTATTGTCATACACAGTGCAAATAGCACTGGCCTCTGTTCCAAGCAATTACAGTGTATTGGACTGAAGAGGATCTACTGTTCTTGTCAGTTTCCTAAGCAGAATTGAACTAAATATGACCGGTGTGTGTAGGAAGCACAGTTCTTTTGTTCTGAGCAAGCTCACTGTTCTGGCGCTATAGGAAACACAGAAGAGTAGAAGGGTGCTGTTTTCTCAAAAGCAGAGTGTGTTTCTTGTAAGGCGAGGTAACGTTTGTTTCCAAGTTCTAAATGGAATTGAATCACATGCAGTTTTTGATCCTACACGCAAGAGTTGTTTTCTGGTAAGAAGAGTAATTATTGCGCTCCCATTGCTGTACACAGTGCAAATAGCACTCGCGTATGTGCCCATCAAGTGCAGTGTATTGGACTGAAGAGGAGCTACTATTCTCGTCAGTTTCCTAAGCAGAGTTGAACTAGATATGGCCCGTGTGTGTAGGAAGCACAGTTCTTTTCTTCTGAGCAAGCTCACTGTTCTGGCCCTATAGAAACACAGTAGAGTAGAAGAGTGCTCTTTTCTCAAAAGCAAAGTGTGTTTCTTGTAAGGCGAGCTATCGTTTGTTTCCCAGTCCTAAGTGGAGTTGAATCACATGCAGTTTCTGGTCCTACGAACAAGAGTTGTTTTCTGGTAAGGAAAGTCCCTATTGCGCTCCCATTGCCATACACAGTGCAAATAGCAGTCGCGTCTGTTCCCAGCAAGTACAGTGTATTGGACTGAAGAGGAGCTACTGTTCTTGTCAGTTTCCTAAGCAGAGTTGAACTAAATATGAACCGTGTGTGTAGGAAGCACAGTTCTTTTTTTCTGAGCAAGCTCACTGTCTGGACCCCATAGGAAACACAGTAGGGTAGATGTGTGCCCTATTCTCAAAAGCAAAGTGTGTTTCTTGTAAGGCGAGCTATCGTTTGTTTCCCAGTCCTAAGTGGAGTTGAATCACATGCAGTTTCTGGTCCTACGAACAAGAGTTGTTTTCTGGTAAGGAAAGTCACTATTGCGCTCCCATTGCCATACACAGTGCAAATAGCAGTCGCGTCTGTTCCCAGCAAGTACAGTGTATTGGACTGAAGAGGAGCTACTGTTCTTGTCAGTTTCCTAAGCAGAGTTGAACTAAATATGAACCGTGTGTGTAGGAAGCACAGTTCTTTTTTTCTGAGCAAGCTCACTGTCTGGACCCCATAGGAAACACAGTAGGGTAGATGTGTGCCCTATTCTCAAAAGCAAAGTGTGTTTCTTGTAAGGCGAGCTAGCGTTTATTTCCAAGTTCTAAATGGAGTTGAATCACATGCAGTTTTTGGTCCTACGAGCAAGAGTTGTTTTCTAGTAAGAAGAGTCAGTGTTGTGCTCCCATTGCCATACACAGAACATATAGCACTCGAGTTTGTTTTACGCAAGTACAGTGTATTGGTCTGAAGAGAAGCTACTGTTCTCGTCAGTTTCCTAAGCAGAGTTGAACTAGATATGGCCCGTGTGTGTAGGAAGCACAGTTCTTTTGTTCTGAGCAAGCTCACTGTTCGAACCCAATAGGAAACACAGTAGAGTAGAAGAGTGCTCTTTTCTCAAAAGCAGAGTGTGTTTCTTGTAAGGCGAGCTAGCATTTCTTTCCTAGTCCTACATGGAGTTGAATCACATGCAGTTTTTTGTCCTACGAGCAAGAGTTGTTTTCTGGTAAGGAAAGTCACTATTGCGCTCCCATTGCCATAACAGTGCAAATAGCACTGGCATCTGTTGCCAGCAAGTACAGTGTATTGGACTGAAGAGGAGCTACTTCTCTTGTCAGTTTCCTAAGCAGAGCTGAACCAGATATGGCCCGGTTGTAGGAAGCACAGTTCTTTTGTTCTGAGCAAGTTCTCTGTTTGGACCCCATAGGAAACACAGTAGAGTAGAAGAGTGCTCTTTTCTCAAAAGCAGAGTGTGTTTCTTGTAAGGCAAGCTAGCGTTTGTTTCCCAGTCCTAAATGGAGATGAATCACATGCAGTTTCAGGTCCTACGAGCAAGAGTTGTTTTCTGGTAAGAAGAGTCACTATTGCGCTCCCATTGTCATACATAATACAAATAGCACTCGCGTCTGTTCCCAGCAAGTACAGTGTATTGGACTGAAGAGGAGCTACTGTTCTTGTCAGTTTCCTAAGCAGGGTTGAACTAGATATGGCCCGTGTGTGTAGGAAGCACAGTTCTTTTGTTCTGAGCAAGCTCACTGTTCGAACCCCATAGGAAACACAGTAGAGTAGAAGAGTGCTCTTTTCTCAAAGCAGAGTGTGTTTCTTGTAAGGCGAGCTAGCATTGTTTTCCCAGTCCAAAATGGAGTTGAAATACACATGCAGTTTCTGGTCCTATGAGCTAGAGTTGTTTTCTGGTAAGAAGAGTCACTATTGCACTCCCTTTGCCATACACAGCGCAAATAGCACTCACTTCTGTTCCCAGCAAGTACAGTGTATTGGACTGAAGCGGAGCTACTGTTCTTGTCAGTTTCCTAAGCAGAGTTGAACTAGATATGGCCCGTGTGTGTAGGAAGCACAGTTCTTTTGTTCTGAGCAAGCTCACTGTTCTGGCCCTATAAGAAACACAGTAGAGTAGAAGAGTGCTCTTTTCTCAAAACCAGAGTGTGTTTCTTGTAAGGCGAGCTAGCGTTTGTTTCCCAGTCCTAACAGGAGTTGAACAAATGCAGTTTTTGGTCCTACGAGCAAGATGTTTTCTGGTAAGAAGAGTCACTATTGTGCTCCCATTGCCATACAAAGTGCAAATAGCACGCGCGTCTGTTCCCAGTAAGTACAGTGTATTGGACTGAAGAGGAGCTACTGTTCTCATCAGTTTCCTAAGCAGAGTTGAACTAGATATGGCCCGTGTGTGGAGGAAGCACAGTTCTTTAGTTCTGAGCAAGCTCACTGTTCTCGTCCTATAGGAAACACTTTAGAGTAGAAGAGTGTTCTATTCTCAAAAGCAGATTGTGTTTCTTGTAAGGCGAGCTAGCGTTTGTTTCCCAGTCCAAAATTGAGTTGAATCACATGCAGTTTCTGGTCCTACGAGCAAGAGTTTTTTCTGGTAAGAAGAGTCACTATTGTGCTCCCATTGTCATACACAGGGCAAATAGCACTGGTTTCTCTTCCCAGCATGTACAGTGTATTGGACTGAAGAGGATCTACTGTTCTTGTCAGTTTCCTAAGCAGAATTGAACTAGATATGGCCGTGTGTGTAGGAAGCACAGTTCTTTTGTTCTCAGCAAGCTCACTGTTCTGGCCCTATAGGAAACACAGTATAGTAGATGAGTGCACTTTTTTCAAAAGCAGAGTGTGTTTCTTGTAAGGCGAGCTAGCATTTGTTTCCCAGTCCTAAATGGAGTTGATTCACATGCAGTTTTTGGTCCTATGAGCAAGAGTTGTTTTGTGGTATGAAGAGTCACAATTGCGCTCCCATTGTCATACACAGTGCAAATAGCACTCGCCTCTGTTCCCAGGAAGTACAGTGTATTGGACTGAAGAGGATCTACGGTTCTTGTCAGTTTCCTAAGCAGAGTTGAACTAGATATGACCCGTGTGTGTAGGAAGCAAAGTTCTTTTGTTCTGAGCAAGCTCACTGTTTGGACCCCATAGAAAACACAGTAGAGTAGATGTGTGCCCTATTCTCAAAAGCAGAGCTTGTTTCTTTTAAGGTGAGCTAGCGTTTGTTTCCCAGTCCTAAATGGAGTTGAATCACATGCAATTTCTGGTCCTACGAACAAGAGTGGTTTTCTGGTAAGGAAAGTCACTATTGGGCTCCCATTGCCATACACAGTGCAAATAACACTCGCGTCTGTTCCCAGCAAGTACAGTGTATTGGACTGAAGAGGAGCTACTGTTCTTGTCAGTTTCCTAAGCAGAGTTGAACTAGATATGACCCGTGTGTGTAGGAAGCACAGTTCTTTTGATCTGAGCAAGCTCACTGTTTGGACCCCATAGGAAACACAGTAGAGTAGATGTGTGCCCTATTCTCAAAAGGTGAGTGTGTTTCTTGTAAGGCAAGCTAGCATTTCTTTCCCAATCCTAAATGTAGTTGAATCACATGCAGTTTCTCGTCTTACGAGCAAGAGTTTTTTTCTGGTAAGAAGCGTCAGTATTGTGCTCCGATTGCCATTCACAGTACAAATAGCACTCGTGTCTGTTTCCAGCAAGTACAGTGTATTGGTCTGAAGAGGAGCTACTGTTCTTGTCAGTTTCCTAAGCAGAGTTGAACTAGATATGGCTCGTGTGTGTAGGAAGCACAGTTCTTTTGTACTCAGCAAGCTCACTGTTCTGGCCCAATAGGAAACACAGTAGAGTAGAAGAGTGCTCTTTCCTCAAAAGCAGAGTGTGTTTCTTGTTAGTCGAGCTAGCGTTTGTTTCCCAGTCCTGAATGTAGTTGAATCACATGCAGTTTCTGGTCCTACGAGCAAGAGTTGTTTTTTGGTAAGAAGTGTCACTATTGCGCTCCTATTGTCATACACAGTGCAAATAGCACTGACCTCTGTTCCTAGCAAGTACAGTGTATTGGACTGAAGAGGATCTACTGTTCTTGTCAGTTTCCTAAGCAGAATTGAACTAAATATGACCGGTGTGTGTAGGAAGCACAGTTCTTTTGTTCTGAGCAAGCTCACTGTTCTGGCGCTATAGGAAACACAGAAGAGTAGATGGGTGCTGTTTTCTCAAAAGCAGAGTGTGTTTCTTGTAAGGCGAGGTAACATTTGTTTCCAAGTTCTAAATGGAATTGAATCACATGCAGTTTTTGATCCTACACGCAAGAGTTGTTTTCTGGTAAGAAGAGTAACTATTGTGCTCCCATTGCTGTACACAGTGCAAATAGCACTCGCGTATGTGCCCATCAAGTGCAGTGTATTGGACTGAAGAGGAGCTACTGTTCTCGTCAGTTTCCTAAGCAGAGTTGAACTAGATATGGCCTGTGTGTGTAGGAAGCACAGTTCTTTTCTTCTGAGCAAGCTCACTGTTCTGGCCCTATAGGAAACACAGTAGAGTAGAAGAGTGCCCTTTTCTCAAAAGCAGAGTGTGTTCCTTGTAAGGCAAGCTAGCGTTTGTTTCCCAGTCCTAAGTGGAGTTGAATCACATGCAGTTTCTGGTCCTACGAACAAGAGTTGTTTTCTGGTAAGGAAAGTCACTATTGCGCTCCCATTGCCATACACAGTGCAAATAGCACTCGCGTCTGTTCCCAGCAAGTACAGTGTATTGGACTGAAGAGGAGCTACTGTTCTTGTCAGTTTCCTAAGCAGAGTTGAACTAAATATGAACCGTGTGTGTAGGAAGCACAGTTCTTTTTTTCTGAGCAAGCTCACTGTCTGGACCCCATAGGAAACACAGTAGGGTAGATGTGTGCCCTATTCTCAAAAGCAAAGTGTGTTTCTTGTAAGGCGAGCTAGCCTTTATTTCCAAGTTCTAAATGGAGTTGAATCACATGCAGTTTTTGGTCCTACGAGCAAGAGTTGTTTTCTGGTAAGAAGAGTCAGTGTTGTGCTCCCATTGCCATACACAGAACATATAGCACTCGCGTTTGTTTTACGCACATACAGTGTATTGGTCTGAAGAGGAGCTACTGTTCTCGTCAGTTTCCTAAGCAGAGTTGAACTAGATATGGCCCGTGTGTGTAGGAAGCACAGTTCTTTTGTTCTGAGCAAGCTCACTGTTCGAACCCAATAGGAAACACAGTAGAGTAGAAGAGTGCTCTTTTCTCAAAAGCAGAGTGTGTTTCTTGTAAGGCGAGCTAGCATTTCTTTCCTAGTCCTACATGGAGTTGAATCACATGCAGTTTTTTGTCCTACGAGCAAGAGTTGTTTTCTGGTAAGGAAAGTCACTATTGCGCTCCCATTGCCATAACAGTGCAAATAGCACTGGCATCTGTTGCCAGCAAGTACAGTGTATTGGACTGAAGAGGAGCTACTTCTCTTGTCAGTTTCCTAAGCAGAGCTGAACCAGATATGGCCCGGTTGTAGGAAGCACAGTTCTTTTGTTCTGAGCAAGTTCTCTGTTTGGACCCCATAGGAAACACAGTAGAGTAGAAGAGTGCTCTTTTCTCAAAAGCAGAGTGTGTTTCTTGTAAGGCAAGCTAGCGTTTGTTTCCCAGTCCTAAATGGAGATGAATCACATGCAGTTTCAGGTCCTACGAGCAAGAGTTGTTTTCTGGTAAGAAGAGTCACTATTGCGCTCCCATTGCCATACATAATACAAATAGCACTCGCGTCTGTTCCCAGCAAGTACAGTGTATTGGACTGAAGAGGAGCTACTGTTCTTGTCAGTTTCCTAAGCAGGGTTGAACTAGATATGGCCCGTGTGTGTAGGAAGCACAGTTCTTTTGTTCTGAGCAAGCTCACTGTTCGAACCCCATAGGAAACACAGTAGAGTAGAAGAGTGCTCTTTTCTCAAAGCAGAGTGTGTTTCTTGTAAGGCGAGCTAGCATTGTTTTCCCAGTCCAAAATGGAGTTGAAATACACATGCAGTTTCTGGTCCTATGAGCTAGAGTTGTTTTCTGGTAAGAAGAGTCACTATTGCACTCCCTTTGCCATACACAGCGCAAATAGCACTCACTTCTGTTCCCAGCAAGTACAGTGTATTGGACTGAAGCGGAGCTACTGTTCTTGTCAGTTTCCTAAGCAGAGTTGAACTAGATATGGCCCGTGTGTGTAGGAAGCACAGTTCTTTTGTTCTGAGCAAGCTCACTGTTCTGGCCCTATAAGAAACACAGTAGAGTAGAAGAGTGCTCTTTTCTCAAAACCAGAGTGTGTTTCTTGTAAGGCGAGCTAGCGTTTGTTTCCCAGTCCTAACAGGAGTTGAACAAATGCAGTTTTTGGTCCTACGAGCAAGATGTTTTCTGGTAAGAAGAGTCACTATTGTGCTCCCATTGCCATACAAAGTGCAAATAGCACGCGCGTCTGTTCCCAGTAAGTACAGTGTATTGGACTGAAGAGGAGCTACTGTTCTCATCAGTTTCCTAAGCAGAGTTGAACTAGATATGGCCCGTGTGTGGAGGAAGCACAGTTCTTTAGTTCTGAGCAAGCTCACTGTTCTCGTCCTATAGGAAACACTTTAGAGTAGAAGAGTGTTCTATTCTCAAAAGCAGATTGTGTTTCTTGTAAGGCGAGCTAGCGTTTGTTTCCCAGTCCAAAATTGAGTTGAATCACATGCAGTTTCTGGTCCTACGAGCAAGAGTTTTTTCTGGTAAGAAGAGTCACTATTGTGCTCCCATTGTCATACACAGGGCAAATAGCACTGGTTTCTCTTCCCAGCATGTACAGTGTATTGGACTGAAGAGGATCTACTGTTCTTGTCAGTTTCCTAAGCAGAATTGAACTAGATATGGCCGTGTGTGTAGGAAGCACAGTTCTTTTGTTCTCAGCAAGCTCACTGTTCTGGCCCTATAGGAAACACAGTATAGTAGATGAGTGCACTTTTTTCAAAAGCAGAGTGTGTTTCTTGTAAGGCGAGCTAGCATTTGTTTCCCAGTCCTAAATGGAGTTGATTCACATGCAGTTTTTGGTCCTATGAGCAAGAGTTGTTTTGTGGTATGAAGAGTCACAATTGCGCTCCCATTGTCATACACAGTGCAAATAGCACTCGCCTCTGTTCCCAGGAAGTACAGTTTATTGGACTGAAGAGGATCTACGGTTCTTGTCAGTTTCCTAAGCAGAGTTGAACTAGATATGACCCGTGTGTGTAGGAAGCAAAGTTCTTTTGTTCTGAGCAAGCTCACTGTTTGGACCCCATAGAAAACACAGTAGAGTAGATGTGTGCCCTATTCTCAAAAGCAGAGCTTGTTTCTTTTAAGGTGAGCTAGCGTTTGTTTCCCAGTCCTAAATGGAGTTGAATCACATGCAATTTCTGGTCCTACGAACAAGAGTGGTTTTCTGGTAAGGAAAGTCACTATTGGGCTCCCATTGCCATACACAGTGCAAATAACACTCGCGTCTGTTCCCAGCAAGTACAGTGTATTGGACTGAAGAGGAGCTACTGTTCTTGTCAGTTTCCTAAGCAGAGTTGAACTAGATATGACCCGTGTGTGTAGGAAGCACAGTTCTTTTGATCTGAGCAAGCTCACTGTTTGGACCCCATAGGAAACACAGTAGAGTAGATGTGTGCCCTATTCTCAAAAGGTGAGTGTGTTTCTTGTAAGGCAAGCTAGCATTTCTTTCCCAATCCTAAATGTAGTTGAATCACATGCAGTTTCTCGTCTTACGAGCAAGAGTTTTTTTCTGGTAAGAAGCGTCAGTATTGTGCTCCGATTGCCATTCACAGTACAAATAGCACTCGTGTCTGTTTCCAGCAAGTACAGTGTATTGGTCTGAAGAGGAGCTACTGTTCTTGTCAGTTTCCTAAGCAGAGTTGAACTAGATATGGCTCGTGTGTGTAGGAAGCACAGTTCTTTTGTACTCAGCAAGCTCACTGTTCTGGCCCAATAGGAAACACAGTAGAGTAGAAGAGTGCTCTTTCCTCAAAAGCAGAGTGTGTTTCTTGTTAGTCGAGCTAGCGTTTGTTTCCCAGTCCTGAATGTAGTTGAATCACATGCAGTTTCTGGTCCTACGAGCAAGAGTTGTTTTTTGGTAAGAAGTGTCACTATTGCGCTCCTATTGTCATACACAGTGCAAATAGCACTGACCTCTGTTCCTAGCAAGTACAGTGTATTGGACTGAAGAGGATCTACTGTTCTTGTCAGTTTCCTAAGCAGAATTGAACTAAATATGACCGGTGTGTGTAGGAAGCACAGTTCTTTTGTTCTGAGCAAGCTCACTGTTCTGGCGCTATAGGAAACACAGAAGAGTAGATGGGTGCTGTTTTCTCAAAAGCAGAGTGTGTTTCTTGTAAGGCGAGGTAACATTTGTTTCCAAGTTCTAAATGGAATTGAATCACATGCAGTTTTTGATCCTACACGCAAGAGTTGTTTTCTGGTAAGAAGAGTAACTATTGTGCTCCCATTGCTGTACACAGTGCAAATAGCACTCGCGTATGTGCCCATCAAGTGCAGTGTATTGGACTGAAGAGGAGCTACTGTTCTCGTCAGTTTCCTAAGCAGAGTTGAACTAGATATGGCCTGTGTGTGTAGGAAGCACAGTTCTTTTCTTCTGAGCAAGCTCACTGTTCTGGCCCTATAGGAAACACAGTAGAGTAGAAGAGTGCCCTTTTCTCAAAAGCAGAGTGTGTTCCTTGTAAGGCAAGCTAGCGTTTGTTTCCCAGTCCTAAGTGGAGTTGAATCACATGCAGTTTCTGGTCCTACGAACAAGAGTTGTTTTCTGGTAAGGAAAGTCACTATTGCGCTCCCATTGCCATACACAGTGCAAATAGCACTCGCGTCTGTTCCCAGCAAGTACAGTGTATTGGACTGAAGAGGAGCTACTGTTCTTGTCAGTTTCCTAAGCAGAGTTGAACTAAATATGAACCGTGTGTGTAGGAAGCACAGTTCTTTTTTTCTGAGCAAGCTCACTGTCTGGACCCCATAGGAAACACAGTAGGGTAGATGTGTGCCCTATTCTCAAAAGCAAAGTGTGTTTCTTGTAAGGCGAGCTAGCCTTTATTTCCAAGTTCTAAATGGAGTTGAATCACATGCAGTTTTTGGTCCTACGAGCAAGAGTTGTTTTCTGGTAAGAAGAGTCAGTGTTGTGCTCCCATTGCCATACACAGAACATATAGCACTCGCGTTTGTTTTACGCACATACAGTGTATTGGTCTGAAGAGGAGCTACTGTTCTCGTCAGTTTCCTAAGCAGAGTTGAACTAGATATGGCCCGTGTGTGTAGGAAGCACAGTTCTTTTGTTCTGAGCAAGCTCACTGTTCGAACCCAATAGGAAACACAGTAGAGTAGAAGAGTGCTCTTTTCTCAAAGAAGGGTGTGTTTCTTGTAAGGCGAGCTAGCATTGTTTTCCCAGTCCAAAATGGAGTTGAAATACACATGCAGTTTCTGGTCCTATGAGCTAGAGTTGTTTTCTGGTAAGAAGAGTCACTATTGCACTCCTTTTGCCATACACAGTACAAATAGCACTCACTTCTGTTCCCAGCAAGTACAGTGTATTGGACTGAAGAGGAGCTACTGTTCTTGTCAGTTTCCTAAGCAGAGTTGAACTAGATATGGACCGTGTGTGTAGGAAGCACAGTTCTTTTGTTCTGAGCAAGCTCACTGTTCTGGCCCTATAAGAAACACAGTAGAGTAGAAGAGTGCTCTTTTCTGAAAAGCAGAGTGTGTTTCTTGTAAGGCGAGCTAGCGTTTGTTTCCCAGTCCTAACAGGAGTTGAATCAAACGCAGTTTTTGGTCCTACGAGCAAGAGTTGTTTTGTGGTAAGAAGAGTCACTATTGCGCTCCCATTGCCATACAAAGTGCAAATAGCACGCGCGTCTGTTCCCAGTAAGTACAGTGTATTGGACTGAAGAGGAGCTACTGTTCTCATCAGTTTCCTAAGCAGAGTTGAACTAGATATGGCCCGTGTGTGAAGGAAGCACAGTTCTTTAGTTCTGAGCAAGCTCACTGTTCTCGCCCTATAGGAAACACTGTAGAGTAGAAGAGTGTTCTATTCTCAAAAGCAGAGTGTGTTTCTTGTAAGGCGAGCTAGCGTTTGTTTCCCAGTCCAAAATGGAGTTGAATCCCATGCAGTTTCTGGTCCTACGAGCAAGAGTTGTTTTCTGATAAGAAGAGTCACTATTGCGCTCCCATTGTCATACACAGTGCAAATAGCACTGGCGACTGTTCCCAGCAGGTACAGTGTATTGGACTGAAGAGGATCTACTGTTCTTGTCAGTTTCCTAAGCAGAGTTGAACTAGATATGTCCCGGGTGTAGGAAGCACAGTTCTTTTGTTCTGAGCAAGCTTACTGTTCGGATCCCATAGGAAACACAGGAGAGTAGAAGAGTACTCTTTCTCAAAAGCAGAGTGTGTTTCTTGTAAAGCTAGCTAGCGTTTGTTTCCCAGTCCTAAATGGAGGTGAATCAAATGCAGTTTTTGGTCCTACGAGCAAGAGTTGTTTTCTGGTAAGAAGAGTCACTATTGCGCTCCCATTGCCATATACAGTACAAATAGCACGCGCGTCTGTTTCCAACAAGTACAGTGTATTGGACTGAAGAGGAGCTACTGTTCTTGTCAGTTTCCTAAGGAGAGTTGAACTAGATCTTTCCCGTGTGTGTAGGAAACACAGTTCTTTTTTTCTGAGCAAGCTCACTGTTCGAACCCCAGAGGAAACCCAGTAGAGTAGAAGAGTGCTCTTTCCTCAAAAGCAGAGTGTGTTTCTTATAAGGCGAGCTAGCGTTTGTTTCCCAGTCCTAAATGGAGTTGAAATACACATTCAGTTTTTGGTCCCACGACCAAGAGTTGTTTTCTGGTAAGAAGAGTCACTATTGCGCTCCCTTTGCCATACACAGTACAAATAGCACTGGCGTCTGTTCCCAGCAAGTACAGTGTATTGGACTGAAAAGGATCTACTGTTCTTGTCAGGTTCCTAAGCAGAGTTGAAATAGATATGGCCCGTGTGTGTAGGAAGCACAGTTCTTTTGTTCTGAGCATGCTCACTGTTCTGGCCCTACAGGAAACACAGTAGAGTAGAAGAGTGCTCTTTTCTCAAAAGCAGACTGTGTTTTTTGTAAGGCGAGCTAGCATTTGTTTCCCAGTCCTAAATGGAGTTGAATCACATGCCGTTTCTGGTCCTACGAGCAAGAGTTGTTTTCTGGTAAGAAGAGTCACTATTGCGCTCCCATTGTCATACACAGTGCAAATAGCTCTGGCATCTGTTCCCAGCAAGTACAGTGTATTGGACTTAAGAGGATCTACTGTTCTTGTCAGTTTCCTAAGCAGAGTTGAACTAGATATGGCCCGGGTGTAGGAAGCACAGTTCTTCTGTTCTGAGCAAGTTCTCTGTTTGGACCCCATAGGAAACACAGTAGAGTAGAAGAGTGCTCTATTCTCAAAAACAGAGTGTGTTTCTTGTAAGGCGAGCTAGCATTTTTTTCACAGTCCTAAATGGAGTTGAATCCCATGCAGTTTCTGGTCCTACAAGCAAGAGTTGTTTTGTGGTAAGAAGAGTCACTATTGCGCTCCCATTGTCATACACAGTGCAAATAGCACTGGCGTCAGTTCCCAGCAAGTACAGTGTATTGGACTGAAGAGGAGCTAATGTTCTTGTCAGTTTCCTAAGCAGAGTAGAACTAGATATGGCCCGTGTGTGTAGGAGGCACAGTTCTTTTGTTCTGAGCAAGCTCACTCTTCGGATCCCTTAGGAAACACAGTAGAGTAAAAGAGTGCTCTTTTCTCAAAAGCAGAGTGTGTTTCTTGTAAGGCGAGCTAGTGTTTGTTTCCCAGTTAGAATTCGAGTTGAATCCCATGCAGTTTCCGGTCCTACAAGCAAGAGTTGTTTTCTGATAAGAAGAGTCACTATTGCGCTCCCATTGCCATACACAGTGCAAATAGCAGTCACGTCTGTTCCCAGCAAATACAGTGTATTGGACTGAAGAGGAGCTACTGTTCTTGTCAGTTTCCTAAGCAGAGTTGAACTAGATATGGCCCGTGAAGGGTAGGAAGCACAGTTCTTTTTTTCTGAGCAAACTCACTGTTTGTACCCCATAGAAAACACAGTGGAGTAAATGTGTGCCCTATTCTCAAAAGCAGAGCGTGTTTCTTGTAAGGCGAGCTAGCGTTTGTTTCCCAGTCCTAAGTGGATTGAATCAAATGCAGTTTCTGGTCCTAAGAGCAAGAGTTGTTTTCTGGTAAGAAGATTCACTATTGTGCACTTATTGCTGTATACAGTGCAAATAGCACTCGCGTCTTTTCCCAGCAAGTACAGTGTATTGGACTGAAGAGGAGCAACTGTTCTTGTCAGGTTCTAAGCAGAGTTGAACTAGATATGGCCCGTGTGTGTAGGAAGCACAGTTCTTTTATTCTGAGCAAGCTCACTGTTCGAACACCATAGGAAACACAGTAGAGTAGAAGAGTGCTCTTTTCTCAAAAGCAGAGTGTGTTTCTTGTAAGGCGAGCTAGCATTTGTTTCCCAGTCCTAAATGGAGTTTAATCACATGCAGTTTCTGTTCCTATGAGCAAGAGTTTTTTTCTGGTAAGAAGAGTCACTATTGTGTTCCCATTGTCATACACAGTACAAATAGCATTGGCGTCTGTTCCCAGCAAGTACAGTGTATTGGACTGAAGAGGAGCTACTGTTCTTGTCATTTTCCTAAGAGGAGTTGAACCAGATATGTCCCATGTGTGTAGGAAGCACAGTTCTTTTGTTCTAAGCAAGCTCACTGTTCGGACCCATAACAAACACAATAGAGTAGAAGAGTGCTCTTTTCTCAAAAGCAGAGTGTGTTTCTTGTAAGGCGAGCTAGCGTTTGTTTCCCAGTCGTAAATGGAATTGAATCACATGCAGTTTTTGGTCCCATGAGCAAGAGATGTTTTCTGGTAAGGAAAGTCACTATTGCGCTCCCATTGCCTTACACAGTTCAAATAGCACTTGCGTCTGTTCCCAGCAAGTACAGTGTATTGGACTGAAGAGGAGATACTGTTCTTGTCAGTTTCCTAAGGAGAGTTGAACCAGATATGGCCCGTGTGTGTAGGAAGCACAAGTCTTTTGTTCTGAGCAAGCTCACTGTTCGGACCCCATAGGAAACACAGTAGAGTAGAAGAGTGCCCTTTTCTCAAAAGCAAAGTGTGTTTCTTGTAAGGCGAGCTAGCGTTTGTTTCCCAGTCCTAAATGGAGTTGAATCACATGCAGTTTCTGTTCCTATGAGCAAGATTTGTTTTCTGGTAAGAAGAGTCACTATTGTGCTCCCATTGTCATACACAGGGCAAATAGCACTGGCGTCGGTTCCCAGCATGTGCAGTGTATTGGACTGAAGAGGATCTACTGTTCTTGACAGGTTCCTAAGCAGAGTTGTACTAGATATGGCCCGTGTGTGTAGGAAGCACAGTTCTTTTGTTCTGAGCAAGCTCACTGTTCGGACCCCATAGGAAACACAGTAGAGTAGAAGAGTGCTCTTTTCTCAAAAACAGAGTGTGTTTCTTGTAAGGCGAGCTAGCGTTTGTTTCCCAGTCCTAAATGGAGTTCAGTCACATGCAGTTTTTGGTCCAATGAACAAGAATAGTTTTCTGGTAAGAAGAGTCACTATTGGGCTCCCATTGTCATACACAGGGCACATATCACTCACGTCTGTTCCCAGCATGTACAGTGTATTGGACTGAAAAGGATCTATTGGTCTTGTCAGTTTTCTAAGCAGAACTGAACTAGATATGGCCGTGTATGTAGAAGGACAGTTCTTTTGTTCTGAGCAAGCTCTCTGTTCTTTCCCTATAGGAAACACAGTAGAGTAGAAGTGTGCTCTATTCTCAAAAGCAGAGTGTGTTTCTTGTAAGGCGAGCTAGCGTTTCTTTCCCAGTCCTAAATGGAGTTGAATCACATGCAGTTTTTGGTCCTATGAGCAAAAGTTGTTTTCCGGTAAGGAATGTCACTATTGTGCTCTCATTGCCATACACAGTGCAAACTGCACTCGCTTCTGTTCCCAGCATGTACAGTGTATTGGACTGAAGAAGAGCTACTTTTATTCTCTGTTTCCTATTAGAGTTGAACTAGATATGGCCCGTGTGTAGGAAGTACAGTTCATTTGTTCTGAGCAAGCTCACTGTTCTGGCCCTGTAAGAAACACAGTAGAGTAGAAGAGTGCTCTTTTCTCAAAAGCAGAGTGTGTTTCTAGTAAGGCGAGCTGGCGTTTGTTTCCCAGTCCTAAATGGAGTTGAATCACATGCAGTTTCTGGTCCTACGAGCAAGAGTAGTTTTCTGATAAGAAGAGTCACTATTGCGCTCCCATTGCCATACACAGTGCAAATAGCACTGGCGTCGGTTCCCAGCATGTACAGTGTATTGGACTGAAGAGAATCTACTGTTCTTGTCAGGTTCCTAAGCAGAATTGAACTAGATATGGCCATGTGTGTAGGAAGCACAGTTCTTTATTTCGGAGCAAGCTCATTGTTTGGACCCCATAGGAAACACAATAGAGTAGAAGAGTGCTCTTTTCTCAAAAGCAGAGTGTGTTTCTTGTAAGGCTACCTAGCGTTTGTTTCCCAGTCTTAAATGGAGTTGAATCACATGCAGTTTCTGGTCCTACGAGCAAGAGATGTTTTCTGGTAAGGAAAGTCACTATTGCGCTCCCATTGCCATACACAGTTCAAATAGCACTTGCGTCTGTTCCCAGCAAGTACAGTGTATTGGACTGAAGAGAAGCTACTCTTCTTGTCAGTTTCCTAAGCAGAGTTGAACCAGATATGGCCCGTGTGTGTAGGAAGCACAGGTCTTTTGTTCTGAGAAAGCTCACTTTTCGGATCCCATAGGAAAAACAGTAGAGTAGAAGAGTGCTCTTTTCTCAAAAGCAGAGTGTGTTTCTTGTAAGGCGAACTGGCTTTTGTTTCCCAGTCCTAAATGGAGTTCAGTCACATGCAGTTTGTGGTCCTACGAGCAAGAGTTGTTTTCTGGTAAGAAGAGTCACTATTGCTCTCCCATTGCCATACACAGTACAAATAGCACTCGCGTCTGTTCCCAGCAAGTACACTGTATTGGACTGAAGAGGAGCTACTGTTCCTGTCTGTTTCCTAAGCAGAGTTGAATTAGACATGGCCCATGTGTGTAGGAAGCACAGGTCTTTTGTTCTGAGCAAGCTCACTGTTCGGACCCCATAGGAAACACTGTAGAGTAGAAGAGTGCGCTTTTCTCAAAAGCAGAGTGTGTTTCTTGTAAGGCGAGCTAGCGTTTGTTTCCCAGTCCTAAATGGAGTTGAGTTACATGCAGTTTCTGGTCCTATGAGCAAGAGTTGTTTTCTGGTAAGAAGAGTCACTATTGCGCTCCCATTGTCATACACAGGGCAAATAGCAATGGCGTCGGGTCCCATCATGTACAGTGTATTGGACTGAAGAGGATCTACTGTTCTTGTCAGGTTCCTAAGCAGAGTTGAACTAGATATGGCCCGTGTGTGTAGGAAGCACAGTTCTTTTGTTCTGAGCAAGCTCACTGTTCGAACCCCATAGGAAACTCAGTAGAGTAGAAGCGTGCCCTTTTCTCAAAAGCGGACTGTGTTTCTTGTAAGGCGAGCTAGCGTTTGTTTCCCAGTCCTAAATGGAGTTGAATCACATGCAGTTTCTGTTCCTATGAGCAAGAGTTGTTTTCTGGTAAGAAGAGTCACTATTGCGTTCCCATTGTCATACACAGGGCAAATAGCACTGGCGTCGGGTCCCAACATGTACAGTGTATTGGACTGAAGAGGATCTACTGTTCTTGTCAGGTTCCTAAGCAGAGTTGAACTAGATATGGCCCTTGTGTGTAGGAAGCACAGTTCTTTTGTTCGGAGCAAGCTCACTGTTCGGACCGCATAGGAAACACAGTAGAGTAGAAGAGTGCTCGTTTCTGAAAAGCAGAGTGTGTTTCTTGTAAGGTGAGCTAGCGTTTGTTTTCCAGTACTAAATGGAGTTGAATCACATGCAGTTTTTGGTCCTATGAGCAAGAGTTGTTTTCTGGTAAGGAATGTCACTATTGTGCTCTCATTGCCATACACAGTGCAAATAGCACTCGCATCTGTTCCCAGCAAGTACAGTGTATTGGACTGAAGAGGATCTACTTTTCTTGTCAGGTTCCTAAGCAGAATTGAACTAGATATGGCCGTGTGTGTAGGAAGCACAGTTCTTTTGTTCTGAGCAAGCTCACTGTTCGGACCCCATAGGAAACACAGTAGAGTAGAAGCGTGCCCTTTTCTCAAAAGCAGTGTGTGTTTCTTGTAAGGCGAGCTAGCATTTGTTTCCCAGTCCTAAGTGGAGTTGAATCACATGCAGTTTCTGGTCCTACGAGCAAGAGTTATTTTCTGGTAAGAAGAGTCACTATTGCGCTCCCATTTTCATACACAGGGCAAATAGCACTCACTGGCGTCGTTTCCTAGCATGTACAGTGTATTGGACTGAAGAGAATCTACTGTTCTTGTCAGGTTCCAAGCAGAATTGAACTAGATATGGCCATGTGTGTAGGAAGCACAGTTCTTTTGTTCTGAGCAAGCTCACTGTTCGGACCCCATAGGAAACACAATAGAGTAGAAGAGTGCTCTTTTCTCAAAAGCAGAGTGTGTTTGTTTAAGGCTCGCTAGCATTTGTTTCCCAGTCTTAAATGGAGTTGAATCACATGCAGTTTCTGGTCGTACGAGCAAGAGATGTTTTCTGGTAAGGAAATCACTATTGCGCTCCCATTGCCATACACAGTTCAAATAGCACTTGCGTCTGTTCCCAGCAAGTACAGTGTATTGGACTGAAGAGGATCTACTGTTCTTGTCAGTTTCCTAAGCAGAGTTGAACTACATATGGCCCGTGTGTGTAGGAAGCACAGTTCTTTTGTTCTGAGCAAGCTCACTCTTCGGACCCCATAGAAAACACAGTAGAGTAGAAGACTGCTCTTTTCTCAAAAGCAGAGTGTGTTTCTTGTAAGGCGAGCTTGCGTTTGTTTCCCAGTCCTAAATGGAGTTGAATCACATGCAGATTCTGGTCGTACGAGCAAGAGTTGTTTTCTGGTAAGAAGAGTCACTATTGCGCTCCCATTAACATACTCAGGCAAATAGCACTGGCATCTGTTCCCAGCATGTACAGTGTATTGGAATGAAGAGGATCTACTGTTCTTGTCAGTTTCCTAAGCAGAGATGAACTAGATATGGCCCCTTTGTGTAGGAAGCACAGTTCTTTTTTTCTGAGCAAGTTCACTGTCCTGGCCCTATAGGAAACACAGTAGAGTAGAAGAGTGCTCTTTTCTCAAAAGCAGAGTATGTTTCATGTAAGGCAAGCCAGCGTTTTTTTTCCCAGTCCTAAATGGAGTTGAATCCCATGCAGTTTTTCGTCCTACCAGCAAGAGTTGTTTGCTAGTAAGGAAAGTCACTATTGTGCACCCATTGCCATACACAGTACAAATAGCACTCGCGTCTGTTTCCAGGAAGTACAGTGTATTGGACTGAAGAGGATCTACTGTTCTTGTCAGTTTCCTAAGAGGAGTTGAACTAGATATAGCCCGTGTGTGTAGGAAGCACAGTTCTTTTGTTCTGAGCAAGCTCACTGTTCTGGCCCTATAGGAAACACAGTAGAGTAGAAGAGTGCTCTTTTCTCAAAAGCAGAGTGTGTTTCTTGTAAGGCAAGCTAGCGTTGGTTCCCAGTCCTAAATGGAGTTGTATCACATTCAGTTTCTGGTCCTACGAGCAAGAGTTGTTTTCTGGTAAGGAAAGTCACTATTGTGCTCTCATTGCCATACACAGTACAAATAGCACTCGCGTCTGTTCCCAGGAAGTACAGTGTATTGGACTGAAGAGGAGCTACTGTTCATCTCAGTTTTCTAAGAGGAGTTGAACTAGATATGGCCCGTGTGTATAAGAAGCACAATTCTTTTGTTCTGAGATAGCTCACTGTGCGACACCATAGAAACCACAGTAGAGTAGAAGAGTGTTCTTTTCTCAAAAGCAGACAGTGTTTCTTGAAAGGCGAGCTAGTGTTTGTTTCCCAGTTCTAAATGGAGTTGAATCACATGCAGTTTTTGGTCCTACCAGCAAGAGTTGTTTGCTAGTAAGGAAAGTCACTATTGTGCTCCCTTTGCCATACACAGTGCAAATAGCACTCGCGTCTGTTTCCAGCAAGTACAGTGTATTGGACTGAAGAGGATCTACTGTTCTTGTCAGTTTCCTAAGCAGAGTTGAACTAGATATGGCCCGTGTGTAGGACGCACAGTTCATTTGTTCTGAGCAAGCTCAGTGTTCGGAACACATAGGATACACAGTAGAGTAGAAGAGTGCTCTTTTCTCAAAAGCAGATTGTGTTTCTTGAAAGGCGAGCTAGTGTTTGTTTCCTAGTCAGAAATGGTGTTGAATCCCATGCAGTTTCTGGTCCTACGTTCAAGAGTTCTTTTCTGGTAAGAAGAGTCACTATTGTGCTCCCATTGTCATACACAGGGCAAATAGCACTGGCATCTGTTCCCAGCATGTACAGTGTATTGGACTGAAGAGGAGCTACTGTTCTTGTCAGTTTCCTAAGCAGAGTTGTACTAGATATGGCCCCTGTGTGTAGGAAGCACAGTTCTTTTGTTCTGAGCAAGCTGACTATTCTGGGCCTAAAGGAAACACAGTAGAGTAGAAGAGTGCTCTTTTCTCAAAAGCAGAGTGTGGTTCTTGTAAGGCGAGCTAGCGTTTGTTTCCCAGTCCTAAATGGAGTTGAGTTACATGCAGTTTCAGGTCCTATGAGCAAGAGTTGTTTTCTGGTAAGAAGAGTCACTATTGCGATCCCATTGTCATACACAGGGCAAATAGCATTGGTGTCGGTTCCCAGCATGTACAGTGTAATGGACTGAAGAGAATCTACTGTTCTTGTCAGGTTCCTAAGCAGAATTGAACTAGATATGGCCGTGTGTGTAGGAAGCACAGTTCTTTTGTTCTGAGAAAGATCAATGTTCGGACCCCATAGGAAACACAATAGAGTAGAAGAGTGCTCTTTTCTCAAAAGCAGAGTGTGTTTCTTTTAAGGCGAGCTAGCATTTGTTTCCCAGTCCTAAATGGAGTTGAATCACATGCAGTTTCTGGACCTACGAGCAAGAGTTGTTTTCTCGTTAGGAAAGTCACTATTGCGCTCCCATTGCCATACACAGTTCAAATAGCATTCGCGTCTGTTCCCAGCAAGTACAGTGTATTGGACTGAATAGGAGCTACTGTTCTTCTCAGATTCCTAAGCAGAGTTGAACCAGATATGGCCCGTGTGTGTAGGAAGCACAGTTCTTTTGTTCTGAGCAAGCTCACTGTTCTGGCCCTATAGGAAACACAGTAGAGTAGAAGAGTGCTCTTTTCTCAAAAGCAGAGTGTGTTTCTTGTAAGGCAAGCTAGCGTTGGTTCCCAGTCCTAAATGGAGTTGAATCACATGCAGTTTCTGGTCCTACGAGCAAGAGTTGTTTTCTGGTAAGGAAAGTCACTATTGCGCTCCCATTGCCATACACAGTACAAATAGCACTCGCGTCTGTTCCCAGGAAGTACAGTGTATTGGACTGAAGAGGAGCTACAGTTCTTCTCAGTTTCCTAAGAGGAGTTGAACTAGATATGGCCCGTGTGTATAAGAAGCACAGTTCTTTTGTTCTTAGAAAGCTCACTGTGTGAAACCAAAGAACCACAGTAGAGTAGAATAGTGTTCTTTTCTCAAAAGGAGACTGTGTTTCTTGAAAGGCGAGCTGGTGTTTGTTTTCCAGTCAGAAATGGAGTTGAATCACATGCAGATTCTGGTCGTACGAGCAAGAGTTGTTTTCTGTAAAAAGAGTCACTATTGCGCTCCCTTTGCCATACACAGGGCAAATAGCACTGGCATCTGTTCCCAGCAAGTACAGTGTATTGGACTGAAGAGGAGCTACTGTTCTTGTCAGTTTCCTAAGCAGAGATGAACTACATATGGCCCCTGTGTGTAGGAAGCACAGTTCTTTTTTTTTGAGCAAGTTCACTGTCCTGGCCCTATAGGAAACACAGTAGAGTAGAAGAGTGCTCTTTTCTCAAAAGCAGAGTGTGATTCTTTTAAAGCGAGCTAGAGTTTGTTTCCCAGTCCGAAATGGAGTTGAATCACATGCAGTTTTTGGTCCTACCAGCAAGAGTTGTTTGCTAGTAAGGAAAGTCACTATTGTGCTCCCTTTGCCATACACAGTGCAAATAGCACTCGCGTCTGTTTCCATCAAGTACAGTGTATTGGACTGAAGAGGATCTACTGTTCTTGTCAGTTTCCTAAGCAGAGTTGAACTAGATATGGCCCGTGTGTAGGACGCACAGTTCATTTGTTCTGAGAAAGCTCAGTGTTCGGAACACATAGGATACACAGTACAGTAGAAGAGTGCTCTTTTCTCAAAAGCAGATTGTGTTTCTTGAAAGGCGAGCTAGTATTTGTTTCCTAGTCAGAAATGGAGTTGAATCCCATGCAGTTTCTGGTCCTACGTTCAAGAGTTCTTTTCTGATAAGAAGAGTCACTATTGCGCTCCCATTGTCATACACAGGGCAAATAGCACTGGCATCAGTTCCCAGCATGTACAGTGTATTGGACTGAAGAGGAGCTACTGTTCTTGTCAGTTTCCTAAGCAGAGTTGTACTAGATATGGCCCCTGTGTGTAGGAAGCACTGTTCTTTTGTTCTGAGCAAGCTGACTGTTCTGGGCCTAAAGGAAACACAGTAGAGTAGAAGAGTGCTCTTTTCTCAAAAGCAGAGTGTGGTTCTTGTAAGGCTAGCTAGCGTTTGTTTCCCAGTCCTAAATGGAGTTGAGTTACATGCAGTTTCAGGTCCTATGAGCAAGAGTTGTTTTCTGGTAAGAAGAGTCACTATTGCGCTCCCATTGTCATACACAGGACAAATAGCATTGGCGTCGGTTCCCAGCATGTACAGTGTAATGGACTGAAGAGAATCTACTGTTCTTGTCAGGTTCCTAAGCAGAATTGATCTAGATATGGCCGTGTGTGTAGGAAGCACAGTTCTTTTGTTCTGGGAGAGCTCATGTTCGGACCCCATAGGAAACACAATAGAGTAGAAGAGTGCTCTTTTCTCAAAAGGAGAGTGTGTTTCTTTTAAGGCGAGTTAGCATTTGTTTCCCAGTCCTAAATGGAGTTGAATCACATGCAGTTTCTGGACCTATGAGCAAGAGTTGTTTTCTGGTTAGGAAAGTCACTATTGCGCTCCCATTGCCATACACAGTGCAAATAGCACTTGCGTCTGTTCCCAGCAAGTACAGTGTATTGGACTGAAGAGGAGCTACTGTTCCTGTCACTTTCCTAAGCAGAGTTGAACCAGATATGGCCCGTGTGTGTAGGAAGCACAGTTCTTTTTTTCTGAGCAAGCTGACTGTTCGTACCCCATAGGAAACACAGTAGAGTAGAAGAGTGCTCTTTTCTCAAAAGCAGAGTGTGTTTCTTGCAAGGCGAGATAGCGTTTTTTTTCCCAGTCCTAAATGGAGTTGAATCCCATGCAGTTTCTGGTCCTACCAGCAAGAGTTGTTTGCTAGTAAGGAAAGTCACTATTGTGCTCCCATTGCCATACACAGTACAAATAGCACTCGCGTCTGTTTCCTGCAAGTACAGTGTATTGAACTGAAGAGGATCTACTGTCCTTGTCAGTTTCCTAAGAGGAGTTGAACTAGACATGGCCCGTGTGTGTAGGAAGCACAGTTCTTTTGTTCTGAGCAAGCTCACTGTTCTGGCCCTATAGGAAACACAGTAGAGTAGAAGAGTGCTCTTTTCTCAAAAGCAGAGTGTGTTTCTTGTAAGGCAAGCTAGCGTTGGTTCCCAGTCCTAAATGGAGTTGAATCACATGCAGTTTCTGGTCCTACGAGCAAGAGTTGTTTTCTGGTAAGGAAAGTCACTATTGCGCTCCCATTGCCATACACTGAACAAATAGCACTCGCTTCTGTTCCCAGGAAGTACAGTGTATTGGACTGAAGAGGAGCTACAGTTCTTCTCAGTTTCCTAAGAGGAGTTGAACTAGATATGGCCCGTGTGTATAAGAAGCACAGTTCCTTTGTTCTGAGAAAGCTCACTGTGCGAAACCATAGGAACCACAGTAGAGTAGAATAGTGTTCTTTTCTCAAAAGCAGACTGTGTTTCTTGAAAGGCGAGCTGTTGTTTGTTTTCCAGTCAGAAATGGAGTTGAATCACATGCAGATTCTGGTCGTACGAGCAAGAGTTGTTTTCTGTAAAAAGAGTCACTATTGTGCTCCCTTTGCCATACACAGGGCAAATAGCCCTGGCATCTGTTCCCAGCATTACAGTGTATTGGACTGAAGAGGAGCTACTGTTCCTGTCACTTTCCTAAGCAGAGTTGAACCAGATATGGCCCGTGTGTGTAGGAAGCACAGTTCTTTTGTTCTGAGCAAGCTCACTGTTCGTACCCCATAGGAAACACAGTAGAGTAGAAGAGTGCTCTTTTCTCAAAAGCAGAGCGTGTTTCTTGTAACACGAGCTAGCTTTTGTTTCCCAATCCTAAATGGAGTTGAATCACATGCAGTTTCTGGTCGTACGAGCAAGAGTTGTTTTCTGGTAAGGAAAGTCACTATTGCGCTCCCATTGCCATACATAGTGCAAATAGCATTCGCGTCTGTTCCCAGCAAGTACAGTGTATTGGACTGAATAGGAGCTACTGTTCTTCTCAGATTCCTAAGCAGAATTGAACTAGATATGGCCCGTGTGTGTAGGAAGCACAGTTCTTTTGTTCTGAGGAAGCTCACTCTTCGGACTCCATGGGAAACACAGTAGAGTAGAAGAGTGCTCTTTTCTCAAAAGCAGAGTATGTTTCTGGAAAGGCGAGCAAGTTAGTGTTTGTTTCCCAGTCAGAAATGGAGTTGAATCCCATGCAGTTCCTGGTCCTACGAGCAAGAATTTTTTTCTGTTAAGAACAGTAACTATTGTGCTCCCATTGCCCTAAACAGTGCAAATAGCACTGGTGTCTGTTCTTAGCAAGTACAGTATATTGGACTGAAGAGGATCTACTGTTCTTGTCAGTTTCCTAAGCAGAGTTGAACTAGATATGGCCCGTGTGTGTAGGAAGCACAGTTCTTTTGTTCGGAGCAAGCTCACTGTTCGGACTCCATAGGAAACACAGTAGAGTAGAAGAGTGCTTGTTACTCAAAAACAGAGTGTGTTTCTTGTAAGGCGAGCTAGTGTTTGTTTCCCAGTCCTAAATGGAGTTGAATCACATGCAGTTTCTGGATCTACGAGCAAGAGTTGTTTTCTGGTGAGAAGAGTCACTATTGTGCTCCCATTGTCATACACAGGGCAAATAGCACTGGCATCTGTTCCCAGCATGTACAGTGTATTGGACTGAAGAGGATCTACTGTTTTTGTCAGGTTCCTAAGCAGAATTGAACTAGATATGGCCCGTGTGTGTAGGAAGCACAGTTCTTTTGTTCTGAGCAATCTCACTGTTCGGACCCAATAGGAAACACAGTAGAGTAGAAGAGTGCCCTTTTCTCAAAAGCAGAGTGTGTTTCTTGTAAGGCCAGCTAGCGTTTGTTTCCCAGTCCTAAATGGAGTTGAATCACATGCAGTTTTTGGTCCTATGACCAAGAGTTGTTTTCTGGTAAGGAATGTCACTATTGTTCTCTCATTGCCATACACAGTGCAAATTGCACTCGCGTCTGTTCCCAGCATGTACAATGTATCGGACTGAAGAGGATCTACTGTTCTTGTCAGGTTCCTAAGCAGACTTGAACTAGATGTGGCAATGTTTGTAGGAAGCACAGTTTTTTTGTTCTGAGCAAGCTCACTGTTCGGAACACATAGGAAACAGTAGAGTAGAAGAGTGCTCTTTTCTCAAAAGCAGAGTGTGTTTCTTGGAATGCGAGCTAATGTTTGTTTACCAGTCCTAAATGGAGTTGAGTCACATGCAGTTTTTTGTCCTATGAGCAAGAGTTGTTTTCTGGTAAGACGAGTCACTATTGGGCTCCAATTGCCTAACACAGTGCAAATAGCACTCGCGTCTGTTCCAAGCAAGTACAGTGTATTGGACTGAAGAGGAGCTACTGTTCTTGTCAGTTTCCTAAGCAGAGTTGAACTAGATATGGCCCGTGTGTGTAGGAAGCACAGTTCTTTTGTTCTGAGCAAGCTCACTGTTTGGACCCCATAGGAAACACAGTAGAGTAGAAGAGTGCTCTTTTCTCTGAAGCAGAGTGTGTTTCTTGTAAGGCGAGCTAGCGTTTGTTTCCCAGTCCTAAATGGAGTGGAATCACATGCAGTTTCTGGTCCTATGAGCAAGAGTTGTTTTCTGGTAAGGAAAGTCACTATTGCGCTCCCATTGCCATACACAGTGCAAATAGCACATGCGTCTGTTCCCAGCAAGTACAGTGTATCAGACTGAAGAGGAGCTACTGTTCTTGTCAGTTTCCTAAGCAGAGTTGAACTAGATATGGCCCGTGTGTGTAGGAAGCACAGTTCTTATATTCTGCGCAAGCTCACTGTTCTGGCCCTATAGGAAACACAGTAGAGTAGAAGAGTGCACTTTTCTTAAAAGCAGAGTGTGTTTCTTGTAAGGCGAGCTCGCGTTTGTTTCCCAGTCCTAAATGGAGTTGAGTCACATGCAGATTTTGTTCCTACAAGCAAGAGTTGTTTTCTGGTAAGAAGAGTGACTGTTGCGCTCCAAATGCCATATACAGTGCAAATAGCACTCACGTCTGTTCCCAGCAAGTACAGTGTATCGGACTGAACAGGAGCTACTGTTCTTGTCAGTTTCTTAAGCAGACTCGATCTAGATATGGCCGTGTGTGTAGGAAGCACAGTTTTTTTGTTCTGAGCAAGCTCACTGTTCGTAACACATAGGAAACACAGTAGAGTAGAAGAGTGCTCTTTTCTCAAAAGCAGAGTGTGTTTTTGGAAGGCGAGCTCGCGTTGGTTTCCCAGTCCTAAATGGAGTTGAGTCACATGCAGTTTTTTGTCCTACGAGCAAGAGTTGTTTTCTGGTAAGAAGAGTCACTGTTGCGCTCCAAATGCCATATACAGTGCAAATAGCACTCGCGTCTGTTCCCAGCAAGTACAGTGTATCAGACTGAATAGGAGCTACTGTTCTTGTAAGTTTTTTAAGCAGACTTGAACTAGATATGGCCGTGTGTGTAGGAAGCACATTTTTTTTGTTCTGAGCAAGCTCACTGTTCGGAAGACATAGGAAACACAGTAGAGTAGAAGAGTGCTCTTTTCTCAAAATCAGAGTGTGTTTTTGGAAGGTAAGCTAGCGTTTGTTTCCCAGTCCTAAATGGAGTTGAGTCACATGCAGTTTTTTGTCCTACGAGCAAGAGTTGTTTTCTGGTAAGACGAGTCACTATTGTGCTCCAATTGCCATACACAGTGCAAATAGCACTCGCGTCTGTTCCGAGCAAGTACAGTGTATTGGACTGAAGAGGAGCTACTGTTCTTCTCAGTTTCCTAAGCAGAGTTGAACTAGATATGGCCCGTGTGTGTAGGAAGCACAGTTCTTTTGTTCTGAGCAAGCTCACTGTTTAGACCCCATAGGAAACACAGTAGAGTAGAAGAGTGCTCTTTCCTCAAAAGCAGAGTGTATTTCATGTAAGGCGAGCTAGCATTTGTTTCCCAGTCCTAAATGGAGTGGAATCACATGCAGTTTCTGGTCCTATGAGCAAGAGTTGTTTTCTGGTAAGGAAAGTCACTATTGTGCTCCCATTGCCATACACAGTACAAATAGCACATGCGTCTGTTCCCAGCAAGTACAGTGTATTGGACTGAATAGGAGCTACTGTTCTTGTCAGTTTCCTAAGAAGAGTTGAACGAGATATGGCCCATGTGTGTAGGAAGCACAGTTCTTTTGTTCTGAGCAAGCTCACTGTTTGGACCCCATAGGAAACACAGTAGAGTAGAAGAGTGCTCTTTTCTCTAAAGCAGAGTATTTTTCTTGTAAGGTGAGCTCGCGTTTGTTTCCCAGTCCTAAATGGAGTTGAGTCACATGCAGTTTCTGGTCCTACGCGCAAGAGTTGTTTTCCGGTAAGAAGAGTCACTATTGCGCTCCAAATGCCATACACAGTGCAAATAGTACTCGCGTCTGTTCCCTTCAAGTACAGTGTATTGGACTGATTAGGAGATTCTGTTCTTGTCAGTTACCTCAGCAGAGATGAACTAGATATGTCCCGCGTGTGTAGGAATCACAGTTCTTTTGTTCTGAGCAAGCTCACTGTTTGGACCCCATAGGAAACACAGTAGAGTAGAAGAGTGCTCTTTTCTCAAAAGCAGAGTGTGTTTCTTGTAGGGCGAGCTAGCGTTTGTTTCCCAGTCCTAAATGGAGTTGAATCACATGCAGTTTCTTGTCCACGAGCAAGAGTTGTTTTCTGGTAAGAAGAGTCACTATTGTGCTGCCATTGCCATACACAGGACAAATAGCACTGGTGTCTGTTCCCAGCAAGTACAGTGTATTGGACTGAAGAGGATCTACTGTTCTTGTCAGGTTCCTAAGCAGACTTGAACTAGATATGGCCGTGTGTGTAGGAAGCACAGTTATTTTGTTCTGAGCAAGCTCACTTTTCGGAACACATAGGAAACACAGTAGAGTAGAAGAGTGCTCTTTTCTCAAGAGCAGAGTGTGTTTCTTATAAGTCGAGCTAGCGTTTGTTTCCCAGTCCTAAATGGAGTTGAGTCACATGCAGTTTTTTTGTCCTACGAGCAAGAGTTGTTTTCTTGTAAGACAAGTCATTATTGGGCTCCAATTGCCATACACAGTGCAAATAGCACTCGCGTCTGTTCCCCGCAAGTACATTGTATTGGACTGAATAGGAGCTACTGTTCTTGTCAGTTTACTAAGCAGAATTGAACTAGATATGATCCGTGTGTGTAGGAAGCACAGTTCTTTGGTTCTGAGCAAGCTCACTCTTTGGAACCCATAAGAAACACAGTAGAGTAGAACGTGCTCTTTTCTCAAAAGCAGAGTGTGTTTCATGTAAGGCGAGCTAGCATTTGTTTCTCAGTCCTAAATGGAATTGAATCACATGCAGTTTCTGGTCCTACGTGCAAGAGTTGTTTTCTGGTAAGGAAAGTCACTATTGCGCTCCCATTGCCATACACAGTGCAAACAGCACTCGCGTCTGTTCCCAGCAAGTACAGTGTATCGGACTGAAGAGGAGCTACTGTTCTTGTCAGTTTCCTAAGCACAGTTGAACTAGATATGGCCCGTGTGTGTAGGAAGCACAGTTCTTTTGTTCTGAGCAAGCTCACTGTTCGTACCCCATAGGAAACACAGTAGAGTAGAAGAGTGCTCTTTTCTCAAAAACAGAGTGTGTTTCATGGAAGGCAAGCTAGCATTTGTTTCTCAGTCCTAAATAGAGTTTAATCTTATGCAGTTTCTGGTCTTATGAGCAAGAGTTGTTTTCTGGTAAGGAAAGTCACTATTGTGCTCCCATTGCCATCCACAGTGCAAATAGCACTGGCGTCTGTTCCCAGCAAGTACAGTGAATCGGACTGAAGAGGAGCTACTGTTCTTGTCAGTTTCCTAAGCAGAGGTGAACTAGATATGGCCCGTGTGTGTAGGAAGCACAGTTCTTTTGTTCTGAGCAAGCTCACTGTTTAGACCCCATAGGAAACACAGTAGAGTAGAAGAGTGCTCTTTTCTCAAAAGCAGAGTGTCTTACATGTAAGGAGAGCTAGCATTTGTTTCCCAGTCCTAAATGGAGTTGAATAACATGCAGTTTCTGGTCCTACGAGCAAGAGTTGTTTTCTGGTAAGGAAAGTCACTATTGCGCTCCTATTGCCATACACAGTGCAAATAGCACATGCGTCTGTTCCCAGCAAGTACAGTGTATTGGACTGAATAGGAGCTACTGTTTTTGTCAGTTTCCTAAGAAGAGTTGAACGAGATATGGCCCGTGTGTGTAGGAAGCACAGTTCTTTTGTTCTGAGCAAGCTCACTGTTTGGACACCATAGGAAACACAGTAGAGTAGAAGAGTGCTCTTTTCTCTAAAGCAGAGTGTTTTTCTTGTAAGGTGAGCTCGCGTTTGTTTCCCAGTCCTAAATGGCGTTGAGTCACATGCAGTTTTTTTTTTTTTTTTTTGGTTTTTCGAGACAGGGTTTCTCTGTGTAGCTTTGCGCCTCTCCTGGAACTCACTTGGTAGCCCAGGCTGGCCTCGAACTCACAGAGATCCGCCTGGCTCTGCCTCCCGAGTGCTGGGATTTGTCCTACGAGCAAGAGTTGTTTTCTGGTAAGAAGAGTCACTATTGCGCTCCAAATGCCATACACAGTGCAAATAGTACTCGCGTCTGTTCCCTTCAAGTACAGTGTATTGGACTGATTAGGAGCTACTGTTCTTGTCAGTTTCCTCAGCAGAGTTGAACTAGATATGGCCCTGTGTGTAGGAAGCACAGTTCTTTTGTTCTGAAAAGCTCACTGTTCTGGCCCTATAGGAAACACAGTAGAGTAGAAGAGTGCTCTTTTCTGAAAAGCAGATTGTGTTTCTTGTAAGGCGAGCTAGCGTTTGTTTCCCAGTCCTAAATGGAGTTGAATCACATGCAGTTTCTGGTCCTACGACCAAGAGTTGTTTTCTGGTAAGGAAAGTCACTATTGCACTCCCATTGCCACACACAGTGCAAATAGCACTCACGTCTGTTCCCAGCAAGTACAGTGTATCGGACTGAGGAGCAGCTACTGTTCTTGTCAGTTTCCTAAGCAGAGTTGAACGGGATATGTCCCGCGTGTGTAGGAATCACAGTTCTTTTGTTCTGAGCAAGCTCACTGTTTGGACCCCATAGGAAACACAGTAGAGTAGAAGAGTGCTCTTTTCTCAAAAGCAGAGTGTGTTTCTTGTAGGGCGAGCTAGCGTTTGTTTCCCAGTCTTAAATGGAGTTGAATCACATGCAGTTTCTTGTCCACGAGCAAGAGTTGTTTTCTGGTAAGAAGAGTCACTATTGCGCTGCCATTGCCATACACAGGACAAATAGCACTGGCGTCTGTTCCCAGCAAGTACAGTGTATTGGACTGAAGAGGATCTACTGTTCTTGTCAGGTTCCTAAGCAGACTTGAACTAGATATGGCCGTGTGTGTAGGAAGCACAGTTATTTTGTTCTGAGCAAGCTCACTTTTCGGAACACATAGGAAACACAGTAGAGTAGAAGAGTGCTCTTTTCTCAAGAGCAGAGTGTGTTTCTTAAAAGTCGAGCTAGCGTTTGTTTCCCAGTCCTAAATGGAGTTGAGTCACATGCAGTTTCTGGTCCTACGTGCAAGAGTTGTTTTCTGGTAAGGAAAGTCACTATTGCGCTCCCATTGCCATACACAGTGCAAACAGCACTCGCGTCTGTTCCCCGTAAGTACATTGTATTGGACTGAATAGGAGCTACTGTTCTTGTCAGTTTACTAAGCAGAGTTGAACTAGATATGATCCGTGTGTGTAGGAAGCACAGTTCTTTGGTTCTGAGCAAGCTCACTCTTTGGAACCCATAAGAAACACAGTAGAGTAGAACGTGCTCTTTTCTCAAAAGCAGAGTGTGTTTCATGTAAGGCGAGCTAGCATTTGTTTCTCAGTCCTAAATGGAATTGAATCACATGCAGTTTCTGGTCCTACGTGCAAGAGTTGTTTTCTGGTAAGGAAAGTCACTATTGCGCTCCCATTGCCATACACAGTGCAAACAGCACTCGCGTCTGTTCCCAGCAAGTACAGTGTATCGGACTGAAGAGGAGCTACTGTTCTTGTCAGTTTCCTAAGCACAGTTGAACTAGATATGGCCCGTGTGTGTAGGAAGCACAGTTCTTTTGTTCTGAGCAAGCTCACTGTTCGTACCCCATAGGAAACACAGTAGAGTAGAAGAGTGCTCTTTTCTCAAAAGCAGAGTGTGTTTCATGGAAGGCAAGCTAGCATTTGTTTCTCAGTCCTAAATAGAGTTTAATCATATGCAGTTTCTGGTCTTATGAGCAAGAGTTGTTTTCTGGTAAGGAAAGTCACGATTGTGCTCCAATTGCCATCCACAGTGCACATAGCACTGGCGTCTGTTCCCAGCAAGTACAGTGAATCGGACTGAAGAGGAACTACTGTTCTTGTCAGTTTCCTAAGCAGAGGTGAACTAGATATGGCCCGTGTGTGTAGGAAGCACAGTTCTTTTGTTCTGAGCAAGCTCACTGTTTAGACCCCATAGGAAACACAGTAGAGTAGAAGAGTGCTCTTTTCTCAAAAGCAGAGTGTCTTACATGTAAGGCGAGCTAGCATTTGTTTCCCAGTCATAAATGGAGTTGAATCACATGCAGTTTCTGGTCCTACGAGCAAGAGTTGTTTTCTGGTAAGGAAAGTCACTATTGCGCTCCAAATGCCATACACAGTGCAAATAGCACATGCGTCTGTTCCCAGCAAGTACAGTGTATTGGACTGAATAGGAGCTACTGTTTTTGTCAGTTTCCTAAGAAGAGTTGAACGAGATATGGCCCGTGTGTGTAGGAAGCACAGCTCTTTTGTTCTGAGCAAGCTCACTGTTTGGACCCCATAGGAAACACAGTAGAGTAGAGAGTGCTCTTTTCTCTAAAGCAGAGTGTTTTTCTTGTAAGGTGAGCTCGCGTTTGTTTCCCAGTCCTAAATGGAGTTGAGTCACATGCAGTTTTTTGTCCTACGAGCAAGAGTTGTTTTCTGGTAAGAAGAGTCACTATTGCGCTCCAAATGCCATACACAGTGCAAATAGTACTCGCGTCTGTTCCCTTCAAGTATAGTGTATTGGACTGATTAGGAGCTACTGTTCTTGTCAGTTTCCTCAGCAGAGTTGAACTAGATATGGCCGTGTGTGTAGGAAGCACAGTTCTTTTGTTCTGAAAAGCTCACTGTTCTGGCCCTATAGGAAACACAGTAGAGTAGAAGAGTGCTCTTTTCTCAAAAGCAGATTGTGTTTCTTGTAAGGCGAGCTAGCGTTTGTTTCCCAGTCCTAAATGGAGTTGAATCACATGCAGTTTCTGGTCCTACGACCAAGAGTTGTTTTCTGGTAAGGAAAGTCACTATTGCACTCCCATTGCCATACACAGTGCAAATAGCACTCACGTCTGTTCCCAGCAAGTACAGTGTATCGGACTGAAGAGCAGCTACTGTTCTTGTCAGTTTCCTAAGCAGAGTTGAACGGGATATGTCCCGCGTGTGTAGGAAGCACAGTTCTTTTGTTCTGAGCAAGCTCACTGTTCGTACCCCATAGGAAACACAGTAGAGTAGAAGAGTGCTCTTTTCTCAAAAGCAGAGTGTGTTTCATGGAAGGCAAGCTAGCATTTGTTTCTCAGTCCTAAATGGAGTTTAATCATATGCAGTTTCTGGTCCTACGAGCAAGAGTTGTTTTCTGGTAAGGAAAGTCACTATTGTGCTCCCATTGCCATCCACAGTGCAAATAGCACTGGTGTCTGTTCCCAGCAAGTACAGTGTATTGGACTGAAGAGGATCTACTGTTCTTTCAGGTTCCTAAGCAGAATTGAACTAGATATGGCCGTGTGTGTAGGAAGCACAGTTCTTTTGTTCTGAGCAAGCTCACTGTTCGGACCCCATAGGAAACACAGTAGTGTAGAAGAGTGCTTTTTTCTCAAAAGCAGAGTGTGTTTCTTTTAAGGTGAGCTAGCATTTGTTTCCCATTCCTAAATGGAGTGGAATCACATGCAGTTTGTGTTCCTACGAGCAAGAGTTGTTTTCTGGTAAGGAAAGTCACTATTGTGCTCCCATTGCCATACACAGTGCAAATAGCCCTCCCATGTGTTACCAGCAAGTACACTGTATTGGACTGAAGAGGAGCTACTGTTCTTGTCAGTTTCCTAAGCAGAGTTGAACTAGATATGGCCCGTGTGTGTAGGAAGCACAGGTCTTTTGTTCTGAGCAAGCTCACTGTTCGGACCCCATAAGAAACCCAGTAGAGTAGATGAGTGCTCTTTTCTCAAAAGTAGAGTGTGTTTCTTGTAGGCGAGCTAACGTTTGTTTCCCAGTCCTAAATGGAGTTGAATCCCATGCAGTTTGTGGTCCTACGAGCAAGAGTTGTTTTCTGGTTAGAAGAATCACTATTGCGATCACAATGTCATACACAGTGCAAATAGCTTTGGCGTCGGTTCCCAGCAAGTACAGTGTATTGGACTGAAGAGTAGCTACTGTTCTTGTCAGTTTCCTAAGCAGAGATGAATTAGATATGGCCCCTGTGTGTAGGAAGCCCAGTTATTTTTTTCTAAGCAAGCTCACAGTTCGGTCCCCATAGGAAACACAGCAGTGTAGAGGAGTGCTCTTTTCTCAAAAGCAGAGTGTGTTTCTTTTAAGGGGGGCTAGCGTTTTTTTTCCCAGTGCTATATGGAGTTGAATCCCATGCAGTTTCTGGTCCTACGAGCAAGAGTTGTTTTCTGGTAAGAAGAGTCACTATTGTGCTCCCATTGTCATACACAGGGCAAATAGCACTGGCGTCAGTTCCCAGCATGTACAGTGTATTGGACTGAAGAGGATCTACTGTTCTTGTCAGTTTTCTAAGCAGAATTGAACTAGATATGGCTGTGTGTGTAGGAGGCACAGTTCTCTTGTTCTGATTAAGCTCACTGTTCTGGCCCTATAGGAAACACAGTAGAGTAGAAGAGTGCTCTTTTCTCAAAAGCAGAGTGTGTTTCTTGTAAGGCGAGCTAGCGTTTGTTTCCCAGTCCTAAATGGAGTTGAATCACTTGCAGTTTCTGGTCCTATGAGCAAGAGTTGTTTTCTGGTAAGGAATGACACTATTGCGCTCCCATTGCCATACATAGTGCAAATAGCACTCGCGTCTGTTCCCAGCAAGTACAGTGTATTGGACTGAAGAGGAGCTACTGTTCTTGTCATTTTCCTAAGAGGAGTTGAACTAGATATGGCCCGTGTGTGTAAAAAACACAGTTCTTTTTTTCTGAGAAAGCACACTGTGCGGACACCATAGGAAACACAGTAGAGTAGATGAGTGCTCTTTTCTCAAAATTAGATTGTGTTCCTTGAGAGGCGAGCTAGTATTTACTTCCCAGTCAGAAATGGAGTTGAATCCCATGCAGTTTCTGGTCCTACAAGTAAGAGTTGTTTTCTGGTAAGTAGAGTCACTATTGCGCTCCCATTGCCATACACAGTGCAAATAGCACTTGCGTCTGTTCCCAGCAAGTACAGTGTATTGGACTGAAGAGGAGCTACTGTTCTTGTCAGTTTCGTAAGCAGAGTTGAACCAGATATGGCCCGTGTGTGTAGTAAGCAAAGTTCTTTTGTTCTGAGCAAGCTCACTGTTCGGACACCATAGGAAACACAGTAGAGTAGAAGTGTGCTCTTTTCTCAAAAGTAGAGTGTGTTTCTTATAAGGCGAGCTAGCGTTTTTTTCCCAGTCCTAAATGGAGTTGAATCACATGCAGTTTCTGGTCCTACGAGCAAGAGTTGTTTTCTGGTAAGAAGAGTCACTATTGCGCACCCAGTGTAATACACAGGGCAAATAGCACTTGCGTCTGTTCCCAGCAAGTACAGTGTATTGGACTGAAGAGGATCTACTGTTCCTGTCAGTTTCCTAAGCAGAGTTGAACCAGATATGTCCCGTGTGTGTAGGAAGCACAGGTCTTTTGTTCTGAGCAAGCTCACAGTTCGGACACCATAGGAAAAACAATAGAGTAGAAGAGTGCCTTTTTCTCAAAAGCAGAGTGTGTTCCTTGTAAGGCGAGCTAGCATTTGTTTCCCAGTCCTAAATGGAGTTGAATCACATCCAGTTTCTGGGCCTATGACCAAGAGTTGTTTTCTGGTAAGGAAAGTCACTATTGCGCTCCCATTCCCATACATAGTGCAAATAGCACAAGCGTCTGTTCCCAGCAAGTACAGTGTATTGGACTGAAGAGGAGCTACTGTTCTTGTCATTTTCATAAGAGGAGTTGAACCAGATATATCCCATGTGTGTAGGAAGCACAGTTCTTTTGTTCTGAGAAAGCACACTATGCGGACATCATAGGAAACACAGTAGAGTAGATGAGTGCTCTATTCTCAAAATTTGATTGTTTTTCTTGAAAGTCGAGCTAGTGTTTGTTTCCCAGTCAGAAATGGAGTTGAGTCCCATGCAGTTTCTGGTACTACGGGCAAGAGTTGTTTTCTGGTAAGAAGAGTCACTGTTGCGCTCCCATTGCCATACACAGTGCAAATAGCACTCGCGTCTGTTCCCAGCAAGTACAGTGTATTGGACTGAAGAGGAGCTACTGTTCTTGTCAGTTTCCTAAGCAGAGTTGAACTAGATATGGCCCGTGTGTGTAGGAAGCACAGGTCTTTTGTTCTGAGCAAGCTCACAGTTCGGACCCCGTAGGAAACACAATAGAGTAGAAGAGTGCTCTTTTCTCAAAAGCAGAGTGTGTTTCTTGTAAGGCGAGCTAGCGTTTGTTTCCCAGTCCTAAATGGAGTTGAATCACATGCAGTTTTCTGGTCCTATGAGCAAGAGTTGTTTTCTGGTAAGGAAAGTCACTATTGCGCTCCCATTCCCATTCATAGTGCAAATAGCACTCGCATCTGTTCCCAGCAAGTACAGTGTATTGGACTGAAGAGGAGCTACTGTTCTTTTCAGTTTCCTAAGCAGAGTTGAACTAGATATGGCTCGTATGCGTAGGAAGCACAGTTCTTTTGTTCTGAGAAAGCACACTGTGCGGACACCATCGGAAACACAGTAGAGTAGATGAGAGCTCTTTTCTCAAAATTAGATTGTGTTTCTTGAAAGGCGAGCTAGTATTTGCCTCCCAGTCAGAAATGGAGTTGAATCCCATGCCGTTTCTAGTCCTACGAGCAAGAGTTTTTTTTCTGGTAAGAAGAGTCACTATTGGGCTCCCATTGCCATACAAGTGCAAATAGCACTGGCGTCTGTTCCCAGCAAGTACAGTGTATTCGAATGAAGAGCAGGTACTGTTCTTGTCTGTTTTCTAAGCAGAGTTGAACTAGATATGGCCCGTGTGTGTAGGAAGCACAGTTCTTTTGTTCTGAGCAAGCTCACTGATCAGACCCCATTGGAAACACAATAGAGTAGAAGCGTGCTCTTTTCTCAAAAGCAGAGTGTGTTTCTTGTAAGGCAAGATAGCGTTTGTTTCACAGTACTAAATGGAGTTGAATCCCATGCAGTTTGTGGTCCTACGAGCAAGAGTTGTTTTCTGGTAAGAAGAGTCACTATTGTGCTCCCATTGTCATACACAGGGCAAATAGCACTGGCGTCTGTTCCCAGCATGTACAGTGTATTGGACTGAAGAGGATCTACTGTTCTTGTCAGTTTCCTAAGCAGAATTGAACTAGATATGGCCGTGTGTGTAGGAAGCACAGTTCTCTTTTTCTGAGAAAGCACACTGTGCGGACACCATAGGAAACACAGTAGAGTAGATGAGTGCTCTTTTCTCAAAATTAAATTGTGTTTCTTGAAAGGCGAGCTAATATTTGCTTCCCAGTCAAAAATGGAGTTGAATCCCATGCCGTTTCTGGTCCTACGAGCAAGAGTTTTTTTCTGGTAAGAAGAGTCACTATTGCGCTCCCATTGTCATACACAGTGCAAATAGCACTGGCGTCTGTTCCCAGCAAGTACGGTGTATTGGCCTGAAGAGCAGCTACTGTTCTTGTCAGTTTCCTAAGCAGAGTATAACTAGATATGGCCCGTGTGTGTAGAAAGCACAGTTCAATTGTTCTTAGCAAGCTCACTGTTCGGACCCCATAGGAAACACTGTAGAGTAGAAGAGTGCTCTTTTCTCAAAAGCAGAGTGCGTTTCTTGAAAGGCGAGCTTGTGTTTGTTTCCCAGATAGAAATGGAATTGAATCCCGTGCAGTTTCTGGTCCTACGAGCAAGAGTTTTTTTCTGGTAAGAAGAGACACTATTGCGCTCCCATTGCCATACACAGTGCAAATAGCACTGGCGTCTGTTCCCTGCATGTACAGAGTATTGGACTGAATAGGAGCTCCTGTTCTTGTCAGATTCCTAAGCAGAGTTGAACTAGATATGTCCCCTGTGTGTAGGAAGCACAGTTCTTTTGTTCTGAGCAAGTTCACTGTTCTGGCCCTATAGGAAACACAGTAGAGTAGAAGAGTGCTCTTTTCTCAAAAGCAGAGTGTTTTTCTTGTAAGGCGAGCTAGCGTTTCTTTCCCAGTCCTAAATCGAGTTGAATCACATGCAGTTTCTTGTCCTACGAACAAGAGTTGTTTTCTGGTAAGAAGAGTCACTATTGTGCTCCCATTGTCATACACAGGGCAAATACCACTGGCGTCTGTTCCCAGCATGTACAGTGTATTGGACTGAAGAGGTTATACTGTTCTTGTCAGTTTCCTCAGTAGAATTGAACTAGATATGGCCCGTGTGTGTAGGAAGCACAGTTTTTGTGTTCTGAGCAAGCTCACTGTTCGGAACACATAGGAAACACAGTAGAGTAGAAGAGTGCTCTTTTCTCAAAAGCAGAGTGTGCTTCTTGGAAGTCGAGCTAGTGTTTGTTTCCCAGTATTAAATGGAGTTGAGTCACATGCAGTTTTTTGTCCTACGAGCAAGAGTTGTTTTCTGGTAAGACAAGTCACTATTGTGCTCCAATTGCCATACACAGTGCAAATAGCACTCGTGTCTGTTCCCCGCAAGTACAGTGTATTGGACTGAAGAGGAGCTACTGTTCTTGTCAGTTTCCTAAGCAGAGTTGAACTAGATATGGCCCGTGTGTGTAGGAAGCACAGTTCTTTTGTTCTGAGCAAGCTCACTGTTTGGACCTCATAGGAAACACAGTAGAGTACAAGAGTACTCTTTTCTCAAAAGCAGAGTGTGCTTCTTGGAAGGCGAGCTAGCGTTTTTTTCCCAGTCCTAAATGGAGTTGAGTCACATGCAGTTTTTTGTCCTACGAGCAAGAGTTGTTTTCTGGTAAGACAAGTCACTATTGTGATCCAATTGCCATACACAGTGCAAATAGCACTCGTGTCTGTTCCCAGCAAGTACAGTGTACTGGACTGAAGAGGAGCTATTGTTCTTGTCAGTTTCCTAAGCAGAGTTGAACTAGATATGGCCCGTGTGTGTAGGAAGCACAGTTCTTTTGTTCTGAGCAAGCTCACTGTTTGGACCTCATAGGAAACACAGTAGAGTAGAAGAGTGCTCTTTTCTGTAAAGCAGAGTGTGTTTCTTGTAAGGCGAGTTAGCATTTGTTTCCCAGTCCAAAATGGAGTTGAATCACATGCAGCTTCTGGTCCTACGAGCAAGAGATGTTTTATGGTAAGAAGAGTCACTATTGCGCTGCCATTGCCATACACAGGACAAATAGCACTGGCGTCTGTTCCCAGCAAGTACAGTGTATTGGATTGAAGAGGATCTACTGTTCTTGTCAATTTCCTAAGCAGAATTGAACTAGATATGGCCGTGTGTGTAGGAAGCACAGTTCTTTTGTTCTGAGTAAGCTCACTGTTCGGACACTATAGGAAACACAGTAGAGTAGAAGAGTGCTTTTTCTCAAAAGCAGAGTGTGTTTTTGTAAGGCGAGCTAGCGTTTGTTTCCTAGTCCTAAATGGAGTTGAATCACATGCAGTTTCTGGTCCTACGAACAAGAGTTGTTTTCTGGTAAGGAAAGTCACTATTGCGCTCCCATTGCCCTACACAAGGCAAATAGCACTCGCGTCTTTTCCCAGCAAGTACAGTGTATTGGACTGAATAGGAGCTACTGTTCTTGTCAGTTTCCTAAGCAGAGTTGAACAAGATATGGTCCGTGTGTGTAGCAAGCACAGTTCTTTTGTTCTGAGCAAGCTCACTGTTTGGACCACATAGGAAACACAGTAGAGTAGAAGAGTGCTCTTTTCTCTAAAGCAGAGTGTGTTTCTTGTAAGGCGAGTTAGCGTTTGTTTCCCAGTCCTAAATGGAGTGGAATCACATGCAGTTTCTGGTCCTACGAGCAAGAGTTATTTTCTGGTAAGGAAAGTCACTATTGCTTTCCCATTGCCATACACAGTGCAAATAGCCCTCCCCTCTGTTCCCAGCAAGTACAGTGTATTGGACTGAATAGGAGCTACTGTTCTTCTCAGTTTCCTAAGCAGAGTTGAACTAGATATGGCCCGTGTATGTAGGAAGCACAGTTGTTATGTTCTGAGCAAGCTCACTGTTCTGGCCCTATAGGAAACACAGTAGAGTAGAAGAGTGCTCTTTTCTCAAAATCAGAGTGTGTTTCTTGTAAAGCGAGCTAGAGTTTGTTTCCCAGTCCTAAATGGAGTTGAATCACATGCAGTTTCTAGTACTATGAGCAAGATATGTTTTATGGTAAGAAGAGTCATTATTGCTCTGCCATTGCCATACACAGGACAAATAGCACTGGCGTCTGTTCCCAGCAAGTACAGTGTAATGGACTGAAGAGGATCTACTGTTCTTGTCATGTTCCTAAGCAGACTTGAACTAGATATGGCCGTGTGTGTAGGAAGCACAGTTCTTTTGTTCTGAGCAAGCTCACTCTTCTGGCCCTATAGGAAACACAGTAGAGTAGAAGAGTGCTCTTTTCTCTAAAGCAGAGTGTGTTTTTGTAAGGCGAGCTAGCATTTGTTTCCCAGTCCTAAATGGAGTGAAATCACTTGCAGTTTCTGGTCCTATGAGCAAGAGTTGTTTTCTGGTAAGGAAAGTCACTATTGCGCTCCCCTTGCCATATATAGTGCAAATAGCTCTCGCGTCTGTTCCCAGCAAGTACAGTGTATCTGAATGAAGAGGAGCTACTGTTCTTGTCAGTTTCCTAAGCAGAGTTGAACTAGATATGGCTCGTGTGTGTAGGAAGCACAGTTCTTTTGTTCTGAGCAAGCTCACTGTTCAGACCCCATAGGAAACACAGTAGAGGAGAAGAGTGCTCTTTTCTCAAAAGCAGAGTGTGTTTCTTGTAAGGCGAGCTAGCGTATGTTTCCCTGTCCTAAATGGATTTGAGTCACATGCAGTTTCTGGTCCTAAGAACAAGAGTTGTTTTCTGGAAAGGAAAGTCACTATTGTGTGCCCATTGCCTTACACAAGGCAAATAGCACTCGCGTCTTTTCCCAGCAAGTACAGTGTATTGGACTGAATAGGAGTTACTGTTCTTGTCAGTTTCCTAAGTAGAGTTGAACTAGATATGGCCCGTGTGTAGGAAGCACAGTTCTTTTGTTCTGAGCAAGCTCACTGTTCTGGCCCTATAGGAAACACAGCAGAGTAGAAGAGTGCTCTTTTCTCTAAAGCAGAGTGTGTTTCTTGTAAGGTGAGCTAGCTTTTGTTTCCCCGTCCTAAATGGAGTTGAATTACATGCAGTTTCTGGTCCTACGAGCAAGAGTTGTTTTCTGGTAAGAAGAGTCACTATTGTGCTCCCATTGTCATACACAGGGCAAATAGCACTGGCGTCTGTTCCCAGCATGTACAGTGTATTGGACTGAAGAGGATCTACTGTTCTTGTCAGTTTCCTAAGCAGAATTGAACTAGATATGGCCGTGTGTGTAGGAAGCACAGTTCTCTTGTTCTGATCAAGCTCACTGTTCTGGCCCTATAGGATACACAGAAGAGTAGAAGAGTGCTCTTTTCTCAAAAGCAGAGTGTGTTTCTTGTAAGGCGAGCTAGCGTTTGTTTCCCAGTCCTAAATGGAGTTGAATCACATGCAGTTTCTGGTCATATGAGCAAGAGTTGTGTTCTGATAAGGAAAGTCACTATTGCGGTCCCATTGCCATACATAGTGCAAATAGCACTCGCGTCTGTTCCCAGCAAGTACAGTGTATTGGACTGAAGAGGAGCTACTCTTCTTGTCATTTTCCTAAAAGGAGTTGAACTAGATATGGCTCGTGTGTGTAGGAAGCACAGTTCTTTTGTTCTGAGAAAGCACACTGTGCGGACACCATAGGAAACACAGTAGAGTAGATGAGTGCTCTTTTCTCAAAATTAAATTGTGTTTCTTGAAAGGCGAGCTAGTATTTGCTTCCCAGTCAAAAATGGAGTTGAATCCCATGCAGTTTCTGGTCCTACGAGCAAGAGATTTTTTCTGGTAAGAAGAGTCACTATTGTGCTCCCATTGTCATACACAGTGCAAATAGCACTGGCGTCTGTTCCCAGCAAGTACGGTGTATTGGACTGAAGAGCAGCTACTGTTCTTGTCAGTTTCCTAAGCAGAGTATAACTAGATATGGCCCGTGTGTGTAGGAAGCACAGTTCATTTGTTCTTAGCAGGCTCACTGTTCGGACCCCATAGGAAACACTGTAGAGTTGAAGAGTGCTCTTTTCTCAAAAGCAGAGTGCGTTTCTTGAAAGGCGAGCTAGTGTTTGTTTCCCAGTCAGAAATGGAATTGAATCCCGTGCAGTTTCTGGTTCTACGAGCAAGAGTTTTTTTCTGGTAAGAAGAGACACTATTGCGCTCCCATTGCCATACACAGTGCAAATAGCACTGGCGTCTGTTCCCTGCATGTACAGAGTATTGGACTGAATAGGAGCTCCTGTTCTTGTCAGATTCCTAAGCAGAGTTGAACTAGATATGTCCCCTGTGTGTAGGAAGCACAGTTCTTTTGTTCTGAGCAAGTTCACTGTTCTGCCCCTATAGGAAACACAGTAGAGTAGAAGAGTGCTCTTTTCTCAAAAGCAGAGTTTGTTTCTTGTAAGGCGAACTAGCGTTTCTTTCCCAGTCCTAAATCGAGTTGAATCACATGCAGTTTCTTGTCCCACGAACAAGAGTTGTTTTCTGGTAAGAAGAGTCACTATTGCGCTCCCATTGTCATACACAGGGCAAATAGCACTGGCGTCTGTTCCCAGCATGTACAGCGTATTGGACTGAAGAGGTTCTACTGTTCTTGTCAGTTTCCTCAGTAGAAATGAACTAGATATGGCCCGTGTGTGTAGGAAGCACAGTTTTTGTGTTCTGAGCAAGCTCACTGTTCGGAACACATAGGAAACACAGTAGAGTAGAAGAGTGCTCTTTTATCAAAAGCAGAGTGTGCTTCTTGGAAGTCGAGATAGTGTTTGTTTCCCAGTCCTAAATGGAGTTGAGTCACATGCAGTTTTTTGTCCTACGAGCAAGAGTTGTTTTCTGGTAAGACAAGTCACTATTGTGATCCAATTGCCATACACAGTGCAAATAGCACTCGTGTCTGTTCCCAGCAAGTACAGTGTACTGGACTGAAGAGGAGCTATTGTTCTTGTCAGTTTCCTAAGCAGAGTTGAACTAGATATGGCCCGTGTGTGTAGGAAGCACAGTTCTTTTGTTCTGAGCAAGCTCACTGTTTGGACCTCATAGGAAACACAGTAGAGTAGAAGAGTGCTCTTTTCTGTAAAGCAGAGTGTGTTTCTTGTAAGGCGAGTTAGCATTTGTTTCCCAGTCCAAAATGGAGTTGAATCACATGCAGCTTCTGGTCCTACGAGCAAGAGATGTTTTATGGTAAGAAGAGTCACTATTGCGCTGCCATTGCCATACACAGGACAAATAGCACTGGCGTCTGTTCCCAGCAAGTACAGTGTATTGGATTGAAGAGGATCTACTGTTCTTGTCAATTTCCTAAGCAGAATTGAACTAGATATGGCCGTGTGTGTAGGAAGCACAGTTCTTTTGTTCTGAGTAAGCTCACTGTTCGGACACCATAGGAAACACAGTAGAGTAGAAGAGTGCTTTTTCTCAAAAGCAGACTGTGTTTTTGTAAGGCGAGCTAGCGTTTGTTTCCTAGTCCTAAATGGAGTTGAATCACATGCAGTTTCTGGTCCTACGAACAAGAGTTGTTTTCTGGTAAGGAAAGTCACTATTGCGCTCCCATTGCCCTACACAAGGCAAATAGCACTCGCGTCTTTTCCCAGCAATTACAGTGTATTGGACTGAATAGGAGCTACTGTTCTTGTCAGTTTCCTAAGCAGAGTTGAACAAGATATGGTCCGTGTGTGTAGCAAGCACAGTTCTTTTGTTCTGAGCAAGCTCACTGTTTGGACCACATAGGAAACACAGTAGAGTAGAAGAGTGCTCTTTTCTCTAAAGCAGAGTGTGTTTCTTGTAAGGCGAGTTAGCGTTTGTTTCCCAGTCCTAAATGGAGTGGAATCACATGCAGTTTCTGGTCCTACGAGCAAGAGTTATTTTCTGGTAAGGAAAGTCACTATTGCTTTCCCATTGCCATACACAGTGCAAATAGCCCTCCCCTCTGTTCCCAGCAAGTACAGTGTATTGGACTGAATAGGAGCTACTGTTCTTCTCAGTTTCCTAAGCAGAGTTGAACTAGATATGGCCCGTGTATGTAGGAAGCACAGTTGTTATGTTCTGAGCAAGCTCACTGTTCTGGCCCTATAGGAAACACAGTAGAGTAGAAGAGTGCTCTTTTCTCAAAATCAGAGTGTGTTTCTTGTAAAGCGAGCTAGAGTTTGTTTCCCAGTCCTAAATGGAGTTGAATCACATGCAGTTTCTAGTACTATGAGCAAGATATGTTTTATGGTAAGAAGAGTCATTATTGCTCTGCCATTGCCATACACAGGACAAATAGCACTGGCGTCTGTTCCCAGCAAGTACAGTGTAATGGACTGAAGAGGATCTACTGTTCTTGTCATGTTCCTAAGCAGACTTGAACTAGATATGGCCGTGTGTGTAGGAAGCACAGTTCTTTTGTTCTGAGCAAGCTCACTCTTCTGGCCCTATAGGAAACACAGTAGAGTAGAAGAGTGCTCTTTTCTCTAAAGCAGAGTGTGTTTTTGTAAGGCGAGCTAGCATTTGTTTCCCAGTCCTAAATGGAGTGAAATCACTTGCAGTTTCTGGTCCTATGAGCAAGAGTTGTTTTCTGGTAAGGAAAGTCACTATTGCGCTCCCCTTGCCATATATAGTGCAAATAGCTCTCGCGTCTGTTCCCAGCAAGTACAGTGTATCTGAATGAAGAGGAGCTACTGTTCTTGTCAGTTTCCTAAGCAGAGTTGAACTAGATATGGCTCGTGTGTGTAGGAAGCACAGTTCTTTTGTTCTGAGCAAGCTCACTGTTCAGACCCCATAGGAAACACAGTAGAGGAGAAGAGTGCTCTTTTCTCAAAAGCAGAGTGTGTTTCTTGTAAGGCGAGCTAGCGTATGTTTCCCTGTCCTAAATGGATTTGAGTCACATGCAGTTTCTGGTCCTAAGAACAAGAGTTGTTTTCTGGAAAGGAAAGTCACTATTGTGTGCCCATTGCCTTACACAAGGCAAATAGCACTTGCGTCTTTTCCCAGCAAGTACAGTGTATTGGACTGAATAGGAGTTACTGTTCTTGTCAGTTTCCTAAGTAGAGTTGAACTAGATATGGCCCGTGTGTAGGAAGCACAGTTCTTTTGTTCTGAGCAAGCTCACTGTTCTGGCCCTATAGGAAACACAGCAGAGTAGAAGAGTGCTCTTTTCTCTAAAGCAGAGTGTGTTTCTTGTAAGGTGAGCTAGCTTTTGTTTCCCCGTCCTAAATGGAGTTGAATTACATGCAGTTTCTGGTCCTACGAGCAAGAGTTGTTTTCTGGTAAGAAGAGTCACTATTGTGCTCCCATTGTCATACACAGGGCAAATAGCACTGGCGTCTGTTCCCAGCATGTACAGTGTATTGGACTGAAGAGGATCTACTGTTCTTGTCAGTTTCCTAAGCAGAATTGAACTAGATATGGCCGTGTGTGTAGGAAGCACAGTTCTCTTGTTCTGATCAAGCTCACTGTTCTGGCCCTATAGGATACACAGAAGAGTAGAAGAGTGCTCTTTTCTCAAAAGCAGAGTGTGTTTCTTGTAAGGCGAGCTAGCGTTTGTTTCCCAGTCCTAAATGGAGTTGAATCACATGCAGTTTCTGGTCATATGAGCAAGAGTTGTGTTCTGATAAGGAAAGTCACTATTGCGGTCCCATTGCCATACATAGTGCAAATAGCACTCGCGTCTGTTCCCAGCAAGTACAGTGTATTGGACTGAAGAGGAGCTACTCTTCTTGTCATTTTCCTAAAAGGAGTTGAACTAGATATGGCTCGTGTGTGTAGGAAGCACAGTTCTTTTGTTCTGAGAAAGCACACTGTGCGGACACCATAGGAAACACAGTAGAGTAGATGAGTGCTCTTTTCTCAAAATTAAATTGTGTTTCTTGAAAGGCGAGCTAGTATTTGCTTCCCAGTCAAAAATGGAGTTGAATCCCATGCAGTTTCTGGTCCTACGAGCAAGAGATTTTTTCTGGTAAGAAGAGTCACTATTGTGCTCCCATTGTCATACACAGTGCAAATAGCACTGGCGTCTGTTCCCAGCAAGTACGGTGTATTGGACTGAAGAGCAGCTACTGTTCTTGTCAGTTTCCTAAGCAGAGTATAACTAGATATGGCCCGTGTGTGTAGGAAGCACAGTTCATTTGTTCTTAGCAGGCTCACTGTTCGGACCCCATAGGAAACACTGTAGAGTTGAAGAGTGCTCTTTTCTCAAAAGCAGAGTGCGTTTCTTGAAAGGCGAGCTAGTGTTTGTTTCCCAGTCAGAAATGGAATTGAATCCCGTGCAGTTTCTGGTTCTACGAGCAAGAGTTTTTTTCTGGTAAGAAGAGACACTATTGCGCTCCCATTGCCATACACAGTGCAAATAGCACTGGCGTCTGTTCCCTGCATGTACAGAGTATTGGACTGAATAGGAGCTCCTGTTCTTGTCAGATTCCTAAGCAGAGTTGAACTAGATATGTCCCCTGTGTGTAGGAAGCACAGTTCTTTTGTTCTGAGCAAGTTCACTGTTCTGCCCCTATAGGAAACACAGTAGAGTAGAAGAGTGCTCTTTTCTCAAAAGCAGAGTTTGTTTCTTGTAAGGCGAACTAGCGTTTCTTTCCCAGTCCTAAATCGAGTTGAATCACATGCAGTTTCTTGTCCCACGAACAAGAGTTGTTTTCTGGTAAGAAGAGTCACTATTGCGCTCCCATTGTCATACACAGGGCAAATAGCACTGGCGTCTGTTCCCAGCATGTACAGCGTATTGGACTGAAGAGGTTCTACTGTTCTTGTCAGTTTCCTCAGTAGAAATGAACTAGATATGGCCCGTGTGTGTAGGAAGCACAGTTTTTGTGTTCTGAGCAAGCTCACTGTTCGGAACACATAGGAAACACAGTAGAGTAGAAGAGTGCTCTTTTATCAAAAGCAGAGTGTGCTTCTTGGAAGTCGAGATAGTGTTTGTTTCCCAGTCCTAAATGGAGTTGAGTCACATGCAGTTTTTTGTCCTACGAGCAAGAGTTGTTTTCTGGTAAGACAAGTCACTATTGTGCTCCAATTGCCATACACAGTGCAAATAGCACTCGTGTCTGTTCCCCGCAAGTACAGTGTATTGGACTGAAGAGGAGCTACTGTTCTTGTCAGTTTCCTAAGCAGAGTTGAACTAGATATGGCCCGTGTGTGTAGAAAGCACAGTTCTTTTGTTCTGAGCAAGCTCACTGTTTGGACCTCATAGGAAACACAGTAGAGTAGAAGAGTGCTCTTTTCTCTAAAGCAGAGTGTGTTTCTTGTAAGGCGAGCTAGCGTTTCTTTCCCAGTCCTAAATGGAGTTGAATCACATGCAGTTTCTGGTCCTAAGAGCAAGAGTTGTTTTATGGTAAGAAGAGTCACTATTGCGCTGCCATTGCCATACACAGGACAAATAGCCCTCGTGTCTGTTCCCAGCAAGTACAGGGTATTGGACTGAAGAGGAGCTACTGTTCTTCTCAGTTTCCTAAGCAGAGTTGAACTAGATAAAGCCCGTGTGTGTAGGAAGCACAGTTCTTTTGTTCTGAGCAAGCTCACTGTTCGGACCTCATAGGAAACACAGTAGAGTAGAAGAGTGCTCTTTTCTGTAAAGCAGATTGTGTTTCTTGTAAGGCGAGTGAGCATTTGTTTCCCAGTCCAAAATGGAGTTGAATCACATGCAGTTTCTGGTCCTACGAGCAAGAGATGTTTTATGGTAAGAAGAGTCACTATTGCGCTGCCATTGCCATACACAGGACAAATAGCACTGGCGTCTGTTCCCAGCAAGTACAGTGTATTGGATTGAAGAGGATCTACTGTTCTTGTCAGGTTCCTAAGCATAATTGAACTAGATATGGCCGTGTGTGTAGGAAGCACAGTTCTTTTGTTCTGAGCAAGCTCACTGTTTGGACACCTTAGGAAACACAGTAGAGTAGAAGAGTGCTCTTTTCTCAAAAGCAGAGTGTGTTTTTGTAAGGCGAGCTAGCGTTTGCTTCCTAGTCCTAAATGGAGTTGAAATACATGCAGTTTCTGGTGCACGAACAAGAGTTGTTTTCTGGTAAGGAAAGTCACTATTGCGCTCCCATTGCCCTACACAAGGCAAATAGCACTCGCGTCTTTTCCCAGCAAGTACAGTGTATTGGACTGAATAGGAGCTACTGTTCTTGTCAGTTTCCTAAGCAGAGTTGAACTAGATATGGTCCGTGTGTGTATCATGCACAGTTCTTTTTTTCTGAGCAAGCTCACTGTTTGGACCCCATAGGAAACACAGTAGAGTAGAAGAGTGCTCTTTTCTCTAAAGCAGAGTGTGTTTCTTGTAAGGCGAGCTAGCGTTTGTTTCCCAGTCCTAAATAGAGTGGAATCACATGCAGTTTCTGCTCCTACGAGCAAGAGTTATTTTCTGGTAAGGAAAGTCACTATTGCGCTCCCATTGCCATACACAGTGCAAATAGCCCTCCCGTCTGTTCCAAGCAAGTACAGTGTATTGGACTGAAGAGGAGCTACTGTTCTTCTCAGTTTCCTAAGCAGAGTTGAACTAGATATGGCCCGTGTGTGTAGGAAGCACAGTTCTTATGTTCTGAGCAAGCTCACTGTTCTGGCCCTATAGGAAACACAGTAGAGTAGAAGAGTGCTCTTTTCTCAAAAGCAGAGTGTGTTTCTTGTAAAGCGAGCTAGAGTTTGTTCCCAGTCCTAAATGGAGTTGAATCACATGCAGTCTCTGGTCCTACGAGCAAGAGTTGTTTTCTGGTAAGAAGAGTCACTATTGCGCTCCCCTTGCCATATATAGTGCAAATAGCTCTCGCGTCTGTTCCCAGCAAGTACAGTGTATCTGAATGAAGAGGAGCTACTGTTCTTGTCAGTTTCCTAAGCAGAGTTGAACTAGATATGGCTCGTGTGTGTAGGAAGCACAGTTCTTTTGTTCTGAGCAAGCTCACTGTTCAGACCCCATAGGAAACACAGTAGAGGAGAAGAGTGCTCTTTTCTCAAAAGCAGAGTGTGTTTCTTGTAAGGCGAGCTAGCGTTTGTTTCCCAGTCCTAAATGGAGTTGAATCACATGCAGTTTCTGGTCATATGAGCAAGAGTTGTGTTCTGATAAGGAAAGTCACTATTGCGGTCCCATTGCCATACATAGTGCAAATAGCACTCGCGTCTGTTCCCAGCAAGTACAGTGTATTGGACTGAAGAGGAGCTACTCTTCTTGTCATTTTCCTAAAAGGAGTTGAACTAGATATGGCTCGTGTGTGTAGGAAGCACAGTTCTTTTGTTCTGAGAAAGCACACTGTGCGGACACCATAGGAAACACAGTAGAGTAGATGAGTGCTCTTTTCTCAAAATTAAATTGTGTTTCTTGAAAGGCGAGCTAGTATTTGCTTCCCAGTCAAAAATGGAGTTGAATCCCATGCAGTTTCTGGTCCTACGAGCAAGAGATTTTTTCTGGTAAGAAGAGTCACTATTGTGCTCCCATTGTCATACACAGTGCAAATAGCACTGGCGTCTGTTCCCAGCAAGTACGGTGTATTGGACTGAAGAGCAGCTACTGTTCTTGTCAGTTTCCTAAGCAGAGTATAACTAGATATGGCCCGTGTGTGTAGGAAGCACAGTTCATTTGTTCTTAGCAGGCTCACTGTTCGGACCCCATAAGAAACACTGTAGAGTTGAAGAGTGCTCTTTTCTCAAAAGCAGAGTGCGTTTCTTGAAAGGCGAGCTAGTGTTTGTTTCCCAGTCAGAAATGGAATTGAATCCCGTGCAGTTTCTGGTTCTACGAGCAAGAGTTTTTTTCTGGTAAGAAGAGACACTATTGCGCTCCCATTGCCATACACAGTGCAAATAGCACTGGCGTCTGTTCCCTGCATGTACAGAGTATTGGACTGAATAGGAGCTCCTGTTCTTGTCAGATTCCTAAGCAGAGTTGAACTAGATATGTCCCCTGTGTGTAGGAAGCACAGTTCTTTTGTTCTGAGCAAGTTCACTGTTCTGCCCCTATAGGAAACACAGTAGAGTAGAAGAGTGCTCTTTTCTCAAAAGCAGAGTTTGTTTCTTGTAAGGCGAACTAGCGTTTCTTTCCCAGTCCTAAATCGAGTTGAATCACATGCAGTTTCTTGTCCCACGAACAAGAGTTGTTTTCTGGTAAGAAGAGTCACTATTGCGCTCCCATTGTCATACACAGGGCAAATAGCACTGGCGTCTGTTCCCAGCATGTACAGCGTATTGGACTGAAGAGGTTCTACTGTTCTTGTCAGTTTCCTCAGTAGAAATGAACTAGATATGGCCCGTGTGTGTAGGAAGCACAGTTTTTGTGTTCTGAGCAAGCTCACTGTTCGGAACACATAGGAAACACAGTAGAGTAGAAGAGTGCTCTTTTATCAAAAGCAGAGTGTGCTTCTTGGAAGTCGAGATAGTGTTTGTTTCCCAGTCCTAAATGGAGTTGAGTCACATGCAGTTTTTTGTCCTACGAGCAAGAGTTGTTTTCTGGTAAGACAAGTCACTATTGTGATCCAATTGCCATACACAGTGCAAATAGCACTCGTGTCTGTTCCCAGCAAGTACAGTGTACTGGACTGAAGAGGAGCTATTGTTCTTGTCAGTTTCCTAAGCAGAGTTGAACTAGATATGGCCCGTGTGTGTAGGAAGCACAGTTCTTTTGTTCTGAGCAAGCTCACTGTTTGGACCTCATAGGAAACACAGTAGAGTAGAAGAGTGCTCTTTTCTGTAAAGCAGAGTGTGTTTCTTGTAAGGCGAGTTAGCATTTGTTTCCCAGTCCAAAATGGAGTTGAATCACATGCAGCTTCTGGTCCTACGAGCAAGAGATGTTTTATGGTAAGAAGAGTCACTATTGCGCTGCCATTGCCATACACAGGACAAATAGCACTGGCGTCTGTTCCCAGCAAGTACAGTGTATTGGATTGAAGAGGATCTACTGTTCTTGTCAATTTCCTAAGCAGAATTGAACTAGATATGGCCGTGTGTGTAGGAAGCACAGTTCTTTTGTTCTGAGTAAGCTCACTGTTCGGACACCATAGGAAACACAGTAGAGTAGAAGAGTGCTTTTTCTCAAAAGCAGAGTGTGTTTTTGTAAGGCGAGCTAGCGTTTGTTTCCTAGTCCTAAATGGAGTTGAATCACATGCAGTTTCTGGTCCTACGAACAAGAGTTGTTTTCTGGTAAGGAAAGTCACTATTGCGCTCCCATTGCCCTACACAAGGCAAATAGCACTCGCGTCTTTTCCCAGCAAGTACAGTGTATTGGACTGAATAGGAGCTACTGTTCTTGTCAGTTTCCTAAGCAGAGTTGAACAAGATATGGTCCGTGTGTGTAGCAAGCACAGTTCTTTTGTTCTGAGCAAGCTCACTGTTTGGACCACATAGGAAACACAGTAGAGTAGAAGAGTGCTCTTTTCTCTAAAGCAGAGTGTGTTTCTTGTAAGGCGAGTTAGCGTTTGTTTCCCAGTCCTAAATGGAGTGGAATCACATGCAGTTTCTGGTCCTACGAGCAAGAGTTATTTTCTGGTAAGGAAAGTCACTATTGCTTTCCCATTGCCATACACAGTGCAAATAGCCCTCCCCTCTGTTCCCAGCAAGTACAGTGTATTGGACTGAATAGGAGCTACTGTTCTTCTCAGTTTCCTAAGCAGAGTTGAACTAGATATGGCCCGTGTATGTAGGAAGCACAGTTGTTATGTTCTGAGCAAGCTCACTGTTCTGGCCCTATAGGAAACACAGTAGAGTAGAAGAGTGCTCTTTTCTCAAAATCAGAGTGTGTTTCTTGTAAAGCGAGCTAGAGTTTGTTTCCCAGTCCTAAATGGAGTTGAATCACATGCAGTTTCTAGTACTATGAGCAAGATATGTTTTATGGTAAGAAGAGTCATTATTGCTCTGCCATTGCCATACACAGGACAAATAGCACTGGCGTCTGTTCCCAGCAAGTACAGTGTAATGGACTGAAGAGGATCTACTGTTCTTGTCATGTTCCTAAGCAGACTTGAACTAGATATGGCCGTGTGTGTAGGAAGCACAGTTCTTTTGTTCTGAGCAAGCTCACTCTTCTGGCCCTATAGGAAACACAGTAGAGTAGAAGAGTGCTCTTTTCTCTAAAGCAGAGTGTGTTTTTGTAAGGCGAGCTAGCATTTGTTTCCCAGTCCTAAATGGAGTGAAATCACTTGCAGTTTCTGGTCCTATGAGCAAGAGTTGTTTTCTGGTAAGGAAAGTCACTATTGCGCTCCCCTTGCCATATATAGTGCAAATAGCTCTCGCGTCTGTTCCCAGCAAGTACAGTGTATCTGAATGAAGAGGAGCTACTGTTCTTGTCAGTTTCCTAAGCAGAGTTGAACTAGATATGGCTCGTGTGTGTAGGAAGCACAGTTCTTTTGTTCTGAGCAAGCTCACTGTTCAGACCCCATAGGAAACACAGTAGAGGAGAAGAGTGCTCTTTTCTCAAAAGCAGAGTGTGTTTCTTGTAAGGCGAGCTAGCGTTTGTTTCCCTGTCCTAAATGGATTTGAGTCACATGCAGTTTCTGGTCCTAAGAACAAGAGTTGTTTTCTGGAAAGGAAAGTCACTATTGTGTGCCCATTGCCTTACACAAGGCAAATAGCACTCGCGTCTTTTCCCAGCAAGTACAGTGTATTGGACTGAATAGGAGTTACTGTTCTTGTCAGTTTCCTAAGTAGAGTTGAACTAGATATGGCCCGTGTGTAGGAAGCACAGTTCTTTTGTTCTGAGCAAGCTCACTGTTCTGGCCCTATAGGAAACACAGCAGAGTAGAAGAGTGCTCTTTTCTCTAAAGCAGAGTGTGTTTCTTGTAAGGTGAGCTAGCTTTTGTTTCCCCGTCCTAAATGGAGTTGAATTACATGCAGTTTCTGGTCCTACGAGCAAGAGTTGTTTTCTGGTAAGAAGAGTCACTATTGTGCTCCCATTGTCATACACAGGGCAAATAGCACTGGCGTCTGTTCCCAGCATGTACAGTGTATTGGACTGAAGAGGATCTACTGTTCTTGTCAGTTTCCTAAGCAGAATTGAACTAGATATGGCCGTGTGTGTAGGAAGCACAGTTCTCTTGTTCTGATCAAGCTCACTGTTCTGGCCCTATAGGATACACAGAAGAGTAGAAGAGTGCTCTTTTCTCAAAAGCAGAGTGTGTTTCTTGTAAGGCGAGCTAGCGTTTGTTTCCCAGTCCTAAATGGAGTTGAATCACATGCAGTTTCTGGTCATATGAGCAAGAGTTGTGTTCTGATAAGGAAAGTCACTATTGCGGTCCCATTGCCATACATAGTGCAAATAGCACTCGCGTCTGTTCCCAGCAAGTACAGTGTATTGGACTGAAGAGGAGCTACTCTTCTTGTCATTTTCCTAAAAGGAGTTGAACTAGATATGGCTCGTGTGTGTAGGAAGCACAGTTCTTTTGTTCTGAGAAAGCACACTGTGCGGACACCATAGGAAACACAGTAGAGTAGATGAGTGCTCTTTTCTCAAAATTAAATTGTGTTTCTTGAAAGGCGAGCTAGTATTTGCTTCCCAGTCAAAAATGGAGTTGAATCCCATGCAGTTTCTGGTCCTACGAGCAAGAGATTTTTTCTGGTAAGAAGAGTCACTATTGTGCTCCCATTGTCATACACAGTGCAAATAGCACTGGCGTCTGTTCCCAGCAAGTACGGTGTATTGGACTGAAGAGCAGCTACTGTTCTTGTCAGTTTCCTAAGCAGAGTATAACTAGATATGGCCCGTGTGTGTAGGAAGCACAGTTCATTTGTTCTTAGCAGGCTCACTGTTCGGACCCCATAGGAAACACTGTAGAGTTGAAGAGTGCTCTTTTCTCAAAAGCAGAGTGCGTTTCTTGAAAGGCGAGCTAGTGTTTGTTTCCCAGTCAGAAATGGAATTGAATCCCGTGCAGTTTCTGGTTCTACGAGCAAGAGTTTTTTTCTGGTAAGAAGAGACACTATTGCGCTCCCATTGCCATACACAGTGCAAATAGCACTGGCGTCTGTTCCCTGCATGTACAGAGTATTGGACTGAATAGGAGCTCCTGTTCTTGTCAGATTCCTAAGCAGAGTTGAACTAGATATGTCCCCTGTGTGTAGGAAGCACAGTTCTTTTGTTCTGAGCAAGTTCACTGTTCTGCCCCTATAGGAAACACAGTAGAGTAGAAGAGTGCTCTTTTCTCAAAAGCAGAGTTTGTTTCTTGTAAGGCGAACTAGCGTTTCTTTCCCAGTCCTAAATCGAGTTGAATCACATGCAGTTTCTTGTCCCACGAACAAGAGTTGTTTTCTGGTAAGAAGAGTCACTATTGCGCTCCCATTGTCATACACAGGGCAAATAGCACTGGCGTCTGTTCCCAGCATGTACAGCGTATTGGACTGAAGAGGTTCTACTGTTCTTGTCAGTTTCCTCAGTAGAAATGAACTAGATATGGCCCGTGTGTGTAGGAAGCACAGTTTTTGTGTTCTGAGCAAGCTCACTGTTCGGAACACATAGGAAACACAGTAGAGTAGAAGAGTGCTCTTTTATCAAAAGCAGAGTGTGCTTCTTGGAAGTCGAGATAGTGTTTGTTTCCCAGTCCTAAATGGAGTTGAGTCACATGCAGTTTTTTGTCCTACGAGCAAGAGTTGTTTTCTGGTAAGACAAGTCACTATTGTGCTCCAATTGCCATACACAGTGCAAATAGCACTCGTGTCTGTTCCCCGCAAGTACAGTGTATTGGACTGAAGAGGAGCTACTGTTCTTGTCAGTTTCCTAAGCAGAGTTGAACTAGATATGGCCCGTGTGTGTAGAAAGCACAGTTCTTTTGTTCTGAGCAAGCTCACTGTTTGGACCTCATAGGAAACACAGTAGAGTAGAAGAGTGCTCTTTTCTCTAAAGCAGAGTGTGTTTCTTGTAAGGCGAGCTAGCGTTTCTTTCCCAGTCCTAAATGGAGTTGAATCACATGCAGTTTCTGGTCCTAAGAGCAAGAGTTGTTTTATGGTAAGAAGAGTCACTATTGCGCTGCCATTGCCATACACAGGACAAATAGCCCTCGTGTCTGTTCCCAGCAAGTACAGGGTATTGGACTGAAGAGGAGCTACTGTTCTTCTCAGTTTCCTAAGCAGAGTTGAACTAGATAAAGCCCGTGTGTGTAGGAAGCACAGTTCTTTTGTTCTGAGCAAGCTCACTGTTCGGACCTCATAGGAAACACAGTAGAGTAGAAGAGTGCTCTTTTCTGTAAAGCAGATTGTGTTTCTTGTAAGGCGAGTGAGCATTTGTTTCCCAGTCCAAAATGGAGTTGAATCACATGCAGTTTCTGGTCCTACGAGCAAGAGATGTTTTATGGTAAGAAGAGTCACTATTGCGCTGCCATTGCCATACACAGGACAAATAGCACTGGCGTCTGTTCCCAGCAAGTACAGTGTATTGGATTGAAGAGGATCTACTGTTCTTGTCAGGTTCCTAAGCATAATTGAACTAGATATGGCCGTGTGTGTAGGAAGCACAGTTCTTTTGTTCTGAGCAAGCTCACTGTTTGGACACCTTAGGAAACACAGTAGAGTAGAAGAGTGCTCTTTTCTCAAAAGCAGAGTGTGTTTTTGTAAGGCGAGCTAGCGTTTGCTTCCTAGTCCTAAATGGAGTTGAAATACATGCAGTTTCTGGTGCACGAACAAGAGTTGTTTTCTGGTAAGGAAAGTCACTATTGCGCTCCCATTGCCCTACACAAGGCAAATAGCACTCGCGTCTTTTCCCAGCAAGTACAGTGTATTGGACTGAATAGGAGCTACTGTTCTTGTCAGTTTCCTAAGCAGAGTTGAACTAGATATGGTCCGTGTGTGTATCATGCACAGTTCTTTTTTTCTGAGCAAGCTCACTGTTTGGACCCCATAGGAAACACAGTAGAGTAGAAGAGTGCTCTTTTCTCTAAAGCAGAGTGTGTTTCTTGTAAGGCGAGCTAGCGTTTGTTTCCCAGTCCTAAATAGAGTGGAATCACATGCAGTTTCTGCTCCTACGAGCAAGAGTTATTTTCTGGTAAGGAAAGTCACTATTGCGCTCCCATTGCCATACACAGTGCAAATAGCCCTCCCGTCTGTTCCCAGCAAGTACAGTGTATTGGACTGAAGAGGAGCTACTGTTCTTCTCAGTTTCCTAAGCAGAGTTGAACTAGATATGGCCCGTGTGTGTAGGAAGCACAGTTCTTATGTTCTGAGCAAGCTCACTGTTCTGGCCCTATAGGAAACACAGTAGAGTAGAAGAGTGCTCTTTTCTCAAAAGCAGAGTGTGTTTCTTGTAAAGCGAGCTAGAGTTTGTTCCCAGTCCTAAATGGAGTTGAATCACATGCAGTCTCTGGTCCTACGAGCAAGAGTTGTTTTCTGGTAAGAAGAGTCACTATTGCGCTCCCCTTGCCATATATAGTGCAAATAGCTCTCGCGTCTGTTCCCAGCAAGTACAGTGTATCTGAATGAAGAGGAGCTACTGTTCTTGTCAGTTTCCTAAGCAGAGTTGAACTAGATATGGCTCGTGTGTGTAGGAAGCACAGTTCTTTTGTTCTGAGCAAGCTCACTGTTCAGACCCCATAGGAAACACAGTAGAGGAGAAGAGTGCTCTTTTCTCAAAAGCAGAGTGTGTTTCTTGTAAGGCGAGCTAGCGTTTGTTTCCCAGTCCTAAATGGAGTTGAATCACATGCAGTTTCTGGTCATATGAGCAAGAGTTGTGTTCTGATAAGGAAAGTCACTATTGCGGTCCCATTGCCATACATAGTGCAAATAGCACTCGCGTCTGTTCCCAGCAAGTACAGTGTATTGGACTGAAGAGGAGCTACTCTTCTTGTCATTTTCCTAAAAGGAGTTGAACTAGATATGGCTCGTGTGTGTAGGAAGCACAGTTCTTTTGTTCTGAGAAAGCACACTGTGCGGACACCATAGGAAACACAGTAGAGTAGATGAGTGCTCTTTTCTCAAAATTAAATTGTGTTTCTTGAAAGGCGAGCTAGTATTTGCTTCCCAGTCAAAAATGGAGTTGAATCCCATGCAGTTTCTGGTCCTACGAGCAAGAGATTTTTTCTGGTAAGAAGAGTCACTATTGTGCTCCCATTGTCATACACAGTGCAAATAGCACTGGCGTCTGTTCCCAGCAAGTACGGTGTATTGGACTGAAGAGCAGCTACTGTTCTTGTCAGTTTCCTAAGCAGAGTATAACTAGATATGGCTCGTGTGTGTAGGAAGCACAGTTCATTTGTTCTTAGCAGGCTCACTGTTCGGACCCCATAGGAAACACTGTAGAGTTGAAGAGTGCTCTTTTCTCAAAAGCAGAGTGCGTTTCTTGAAAGGCGAGCTAGTGTTTGTTTCCCAGTCAGAAATGGAATTGAATCCCGTGCAGTTTCTGTTTCTACGAGCAAGAGTTTTTTTCTGGTAAGAAGAGACACTATTGCGCTCCCATTGCCATACACAGTGCAAATAGCACTGGCGTCTGTTCCCTGCATGTACAGAGTATTGGACTGAATAGGAGCTCCTGTTCTTGTCAGATTCCTAAGCAGAGTTGAACTAGATATGTCCCCTGTGTGTAGGAAGCACAGTTCTTTTGTTCTGAGCAAGTTCACTGTTCTGCCCCTATAGGAAACACAGTAGAGTAGAAGAGTGCTCTTTTCTCAAAAGCAGAGTTTGTTTCTTGTAAGGCGAACTAGCGTTTCTTTCCCAGTCCTAAATCGAGTTGAATCACATGCAGTTTCTTGTCCCACGAACAAGAGTTGTTTTCTGGTAAGAAGAGTCACTATTGCGCTCCCATTGTCATACACAGGGCAAATAGCACTGGCGTCTGTTCCCAGCATGTACAGCGTATTGGACTGAAGAGGTTCTACTGTTCTTGTCAGTTTCCTCAGTAGAAATGAACTAGATATGGCCCGTGTGTGTAGGAAGCACAGTTTTTGTGTTCTGAGCAAGCTCACTGTTCGGAACACATAGGAAACACAGTAGAGTAGAAGAGTGCTCTTTTATCAAAAGCAGAGTGTGCTTCTTGGAAGTCGAGATAGTGTTTGTTTCCCAGTCCTAAATGGAGTTGAGTCACATGCAGTTTTTTGTCCTACGAGCAAGAGTTGTTTTCTGGTAAGACAAGTCACTATTGTGCTCCAATTGCCATACACAGTGCAAATAGCACTCGTGTCTGTTCCCAGCAAGTACAGTGTATTGGACTGAAGAGGAGCTACTGTTCTTGTCAGTTTCCTAAGCAGAGTTGAACTAGATATGGCCCGTGTGTGTAGAAAGCACAGTTCTTTTGTTCTGAGCAAGCTCACTGTTTGGACCTCATAGGAAACACAGTAGAGTAGAAGAGTGCTCTTTTCTCTAAAGCAGAGTGTGTTTCTTGTAAGGCGAGCTAGCGTTTCTTTCCCAGTCCTAAATGGAGTTGAATCACATGCAGTTTCTGGTCCTAAGAGCAAGAGTTGTTTTATGGTAAGAAGAGTCACTATTGCGCTGCCATTGCCATACACAGGACAAATAGCCCTCGTGTCTGTTCCCAGCAAGTACAGGGTATTGGACTGAAGAGGAGCTACTGTTCTTCTCAGTTTCCTAAGCAGAGTTGAACTAGATAAAGCCCGTGTGTGTAGGAAGCACAGTTCTTTTGTTCTGAGCAAGCTCACTGTTCGGACCTCATAGGAAACACAGTAGAGTAGAAGAGTGCTCTTTTCTGTAAAGCAGATTGTGTTTCTTGTAAGGCGAGTTAGCATTTGTTTCCCAGTCCAAAATAGAGTTGAATCACATGCAGTTTCTGGTCCTACGAGCAAGAGATGTTTTATGGTAAGAAGAGTCACTATTGCGCTGCCATTGCCATACACAGGACAAATAGCACTGGCGTCTGTTCCCAGCAAGTACAGTGTATTGGATTGAAGAGGATCTACTGTTCTTGTCAGGTTCCTAAGCATAATTGAACTAGATATGGCCGTGTGTGTAGGAAGCACAGTTCTTTTGTTCTGAGCAAGCTCACTGTTTGGACACCTTAGGAAACACAGTAGAGTAGAAGAGTGCTCTTTTGTCAAAAGCAGAGTGTGTTTTTGTAAGGCGAGCTAGCGTTTGCTTCCTAGTCCTAAATGGAGTTGAAATACATGCAGTTTCTGGTGCACGAACAAGAGTTGTTTTCTGGTAAGGAAAGTCACTATTGCGCTCCCATTGCCCTACACAAGGCAAATAGCACTCGCGTCTTTTCCCAGCAAGTACAGTGTATTGGACTGAATAGGAGCTACTGTTCTTGTCAGTTTCCTAAGCAGAGTTGAACTAGATATGGTCCGTGTGTGTATCATGCACAGTTCTTTTTTTCTGAGCAAGCTCACTGTTTGGACCCCATAGGAAACACAGTAGAGTAGAAGAGTGCTCTTTTCTCTAAAGCAGAGTGTGTTTCTTGTAAGGCGAGCTAGCGTTTGTTTCCCAGTCCTAAATAGAGTGGAATCACATGCAGTTTCTGCTCCTACGAGCAAGAGTTATTTTCTGGTAAGGAAAGTCACTATTGCGCTCCCATTGCCATACACAGTGCAAATAGCCCTCCCGTCTGTTCCCAGCAAGTACAGTGTATTGGACTGAAGAGGAGCTACTGTTCTTCTCAGTTTCCTAAGCAGAGTTGAACTAGATATGGCCCATGTGTGTAGGAAGCACAGTTCTTATGTTCTGAGCAAGCTCACTGTTCTGGCCCTATAGGAAACACAGTAGAGTAGAAGAGTGCTCTTTTCTCAAAAGCAGAGTGTGTTTCTTGTAAAGCGAGCTAGAGTTTGTTTCCCAGTCCTAAATGGAGTTGAATCACATGCAGTCTCTGGTCCTACGAGCAAGAGTTGTTTTCTGGTAAGAAGAGTCACCATTGCGCTGCCTATGCCATACACAGGACAAATAGCACTGGCGTCTGTTCCCAGCAAGTACAGTGTATTGGACTGAAGAGGATCTACAGTTCTTGTCAGGTTCCTAAGCAGACTTGAACTAGATATGGCCGTGTGTGTAGGAAGCACAGTTTTTTTGTTCTGAGCAAGCTCACATTTCGGAACACATAGGAAACACAGTAGAGTAGAAGAGTGCTCTTTTCTCAAAAGCAGAGTGTGTTTCTTGGAAGTCGAGCTAGCGATTGTTTCCCAGTCCTAAATGGAGTTGAGTCACATGCAGTTTTTTGTCCTACGAGCAAGAGTTTTTTTCTGGTAAGACAAGTCACTATAAGGCTCCAATTGCCATACACAGTGCAAATAGCACTCGCGTATGTTCCCCGCAAGTACAAGGTATTGGACTGAAGAGGATCTACCTTTCTTGTCAGTTTCCTAAGCAGAGTTGAACTAGATATGGCCCGTGTGTAGGAAGTACAGTTCTTTTGTTCTGAGCAAGCTCACTGTTCAGACCCCATAGGAAACACAGTAGAGGAGAAGAGTGCTCTTTTCTCAAAAGCAGAGAGTGTTTCTTGTAAGGCGAGCTAGCGTTTGTTTCCCAGTCCTAAATGGATTTGAGTCACATGCAGTTTCTGGTCCTAAGAACAAGAGTTGTTTTCTGGAAAGGAAAGTCACTATTGTGCGCCCATTGCCTTACACAAGGCAAATAGCACTTGCGTCTTTTCCCAGCAAGTACAGTGTATTGGACTGAATAGGAGTTACTGTTCTTGTCAGTTTCCTAAGTAGAGTTGAACTAGATATGGCCCGTGTGTGTAGGAAGCACAGTTCTTTTGTTCTTAGCAAGCTCACTGTTCGGACCCCATAGGAAGCACAGTAGAGTAGAAGAGTGCTCTTTTCTCAAAAGCAGAGGGTGTTTCATGTAAGGCGAGCTAGCATTTGTTTCCCAATCCTAAATGGATTTGAATCACATGCAGTTACAGGTCCTACGAGCAAGAGTTGTTTTCTGGTAAGGAAAGTCACTATTGCGCTCCCATTGCCATACACAGTGCAAATAGCATCACGTCTGTTCCCAGCAAGTACAGTGTATTGGACGGAAGAGGAGCTACTGTTCTTGTCAGTTTCCTAAGCAGAGTTGAACTTGTTATGGCCCTGTGTAGGAAGCACAGTTCTTTTGTTCTGAGCAAGGTCACTGTTCTGGCCCTATAGGAAAAACAGTAGAGTAGAAGAGTGCTCTTTTCTCTAAAGCAGAGTGGGTTTCTTGTAAGGCGAGTTAGCATTTGTTTCCCAGTCCTAAATGGAGTTGAATCACATGCAATTTCTAGTACTATAAGCAAGAGTTGTTTTATGGTAAGAGGAGTCATTATTGCTCTGCCATTGCCATACACAGGACAAATAGCACTGGCGTCTCTTCCCAGAAAGTACAGTGTAATGGACTGAAGAAGATCTACTGTTCTTGTCAGGTTCCTAAGCAGACTTGAACTAGATATGGCCGTGTGTGTAGGAAGCACAGTTTTTTTGTTCTGAGCACGCTCACTGTTCAGAACACATAGGAAACACAGTAGAGGAGAAGAGTGCTCTTTTCTCAAAAGCAGAGTGTGTTTCTTGTAAGGCGAGCTAGCGTTTGTTTCCCAGTCCTAAATGGATTTGAGTCACATGCAGTTTCTGGTCCTAAGAACAAGAGTTGTTTTCTGGAAAGGAAAGTCACTATTGTGCGCCCATTGCCTTACACAAGGCAAATAGCACTCGCGTCTTTTCCCAGCAAGTACAGTGTATTGGACAGAATAGGAGTTACTGTTCTTGTCAGTTTCCTAAGCAGAGTTGAACCAGATATGTCCCATGTGTGTAGGAAGCACAGGTCTTTTGTTCTGAGCAAGCTTACAGTTCGGACACTGTAGGAAAAACAATAGAGTAGAAGAGTGCCCTTTTCTCAAAAGCAGAGTGTGTTCCTTGTAAGGCGAGCTAGCATTTGTTTCCCAGTCCTAAATGGAGTTGAATCACATCCAGTTTCTGGGCCTATGACCAAGAGTTGTTTTCTGGTAAGGAAAGTCACTATTGCGCTCCCATTCCCATATATAGTGCAAATAGCACTCGCGTCTGTTCCCAGCAAGTACAGTGTATTTGACTGAAGAGGAGCTACTCTTCTTGTCATTTTCATAAGAGGAGTTGAACCAGATATATCCCTTGTGTGTAGGAAGCACAGTTCTTTTGTTCTGAGAAAGCACACTATGTGGACATCATAGGAAACACAGTAGAGTAGATGAGTGCTCTATTCTCAAAATTTGATTGTTTTTCTTGAAAGTCGAGCTAGTGTTTGTTTCCCAGTCAGAAATGCAGTTGAGTCTCATGCAGTTTCTGGTACTACGAGCAAGAGTTGTTTTCTGGTAAGAAGAGTCACTATTGTGCTCCCATTGCCATACACAGTGCAAATAGCACTCGCGTCTGTTCCCAGCAAGTACAGTGTATTGGACTGAAGAGCAGCTACTGTTCTTGTCAGTTTCCTAAGCAGAGTTGAATTAGATATGGCCCGTGTGTGTAGGAAGCACAGTTCTTTTGTTCTGAGCAAGCTCACAGTTCGGACCCCGTAGGAAACACAATAGAGTAGAAGAGTGCCCTTTTCTCAAAAGCAGAGTGTGTTTCCTGTAAGGCGAGACAGCGTTTGTTACCCAGTACTAAATGGAGTTGAATCCCATGCAGTTTGTGGTCCTAGGAGCAAGAGTTGTTTTCTGGTAAGAAGAGTCACTATTGTGCTCCCATTGTCATACACAGGGCAAATAGCACTGGCGTCTGTTCCCAGCTTGTACAGTGTATTGGACTGAAGAGGATCTACTGTTCTTGTCAGTTTCCTAAGCAGAATTGAACTAGATATGGCCGTGTGTGTAGGAAGCACAGTTCTCTTGTTCTGATCAAGCTCACTGTTCTGGCCCTATAGGATACACAGAAGAGTAGAAGAGTGCTCTTTTCTCAAAAGCAGAGTGTGTTTCTTGTAAGGCGAGCTAGCGTTTGTTTCCCAGTCCTAAATGGAGTTGAATCACATGCAGTTTCTGGTCCTACGAGCAAGAGTTGTTTTCTGGTAAGGAAAGTCACTATTGCGCTCCCATTGCCATACACAGTGCAAATAGCCCTCCCGTCTGTTTCCAGCAAGTACAGTGTATTGGACTGAAGAGGAGCTACTGTTCTTGTCAGTTTCCTAAGCAGAGTTGAACTAGATATGGTCCATGTGTGTAGGAAGCACAGTTCTTTTGTTCTGAGAAAACACACTGTGCGGACACCATAGGAAACACAGTAGAGTAGATGAGTGCTCTTTTCTCAAAATTAAATTGTGTTTCTTGAATGGCGAGCTAGTATTTGCTTCCCAGTCAAAAATGGAGTTGAATCCCATGCAGTTTCTGGTCCTACGAGCAAGAATTTTTTTCTGGTAAGAAGAGACACTATTGCGCTCCCATTGCCATACACAGTGCAAATAGCACTGGCGTCTGTTCCCTGCATGTACAGAGTATTGGACTGAATAGGAGCTCCTGTTCTTGTCAGATTCCTAAGCAGAGTTGAACTAGATATGTCCCCTGTGTGTAGGAAGCACAGTTCTTTTGTTCTGAGCAAGTTCACTGTTCTGCCCTATAGGAAACACAGTAGAGTAGAAGAGTGCTCTTTTCTCAAAAGCAGAGTTTGTTTCTTGTAAGGCGAACTAGCGTTTCTTTCCCAGTCTTAAATCGAGTTGAATCACATGCAGTTTCTTGTCCCACGAACAAGAGTTGTTTTCTGGTAAGAAGAGTCACTATTGCGCTCCATTTGTCATACACAGGGCAAATAGCACTGGCGTCTGTTCCCAGCATGTACAGTGTATTGGACTGAAGAGGTTCTACTGTTCTTGTCAGTTTCCTCAGTAGAATTGAACTAGATATGGCCCGTGTGTGTAGGAAGCACAGTTTTTGTGTTCTGAGCAAGCTCACTGTTCGGAACACATAGGAAACACAGTAGAGTAGAAGAGTGCTCTTTTCTCAAAAGCAGAGTGTGCTTCTTGGAAGTCGAGCTAGTGTTTGTTTCCCAGTCCTAAATGGAGTTGAGTCACATGCAGTTTTTTGTCCTACGAGCAAGAGTTGTTTTCTGGTAAGACAAGTCACTATTGTGCTCCAATTGCCATACACAGTGCAAATAGCACTCGTGTCTGTTCCCCGCAAGTACAGTGTATTGGACTGAAGAGGAGCTACTGTTCTTGTCAGTTTCCTAAGCAGAGTTGAACTAGATATGGCCCGTGTGTGTAGGAAGCACAGTTCTTTTGTTCTGAGCAAGCTCACTGTTTGGGCCTCATAGGAAACACAGTAGAGTAGAAGAGTGCTCTTTTCTCTAAAGCAGAGTGTGTTTCTTATAAGGCGAGCTAGCGTTTCTTTCCCAGTCCTAAATGGAGTTGAATCACATGCAGTTTCTGGTCCTAAGAGCAAGAGTTGTTTTATGGTAAGAAGAGTCACTATTGCGCTGCCATTGCCATACACAGGACAAATAGCCCTCGTGTCTGTTCCCAGCAACTACAGGGTATTGGACTGAAGAGGAGCTACTGTTCTGTCAGGTTCCTAAGCAGACTTGAACTAGATAAAGCCCGTGTGTGTAGGAAGGATAGTTCTTTTGTTCTGAGCCAGCTCACTGTTCGGACCTCATAGGAAACACAGTAGAGTAGAAGAGTGCTCTTTTCTGTAAAGCAGAGTGTGTTTCTTGTAAGGCGAGTTAGCATTTGTTTCCAAGTCCAAAATGGAGTTGAATCACATGCAGTTTCTGGTCCTACGAGCAAGAGATGTTTTATGGTAAGAAGAGTCACTATTGCGCTGCCATTGCCATACACAGGACAAATAGCACTGGCGTCTGTTCCCAGCAAGTACAGTGTATTGGATTGAAGAGGATCTACTGTTCTTGTCAGGTTCCTAAGCATAATTGAACTAGATATGATCCGTGTGTGTAGGAAGCACAGTTCTTTGGTTCTGAGCAAGCTCACTGTTTGGAACCCATAAGAAACATAGTAGAGTAGAACGTGCTCTTTTCTCAAAAGCAGAGTGTGTTTCATGTAAGGCGAGCTAGCATTTGTTTCTCAGTCCTAAATGGAATTGAATCACATGCAGTTTCTGGTCCTACGCGCAAGAGTTGTTTTCTGGTAAGGAAAGTCACTATTGCGCTCCCATTGCCATACACAGTGCAAATAGCACTCGCGTCTGTTCCCAGCAAGTACAGTGTATCGGACTGAAGAGGAGCTACTGTTCTTGTCAGTTTCCTAAGCACAGTTGAACTAGATATGGCCCGTGTGTGTAGGAAGCACAGTTCTTTTGTTCTGAGCAAGCTCACTGTTCGTACCCCATAGGAAACACAGTAGAGTAGAAGAGTGCTCTTTTCTCAAAAGCAGAGTGTGTTTCATGGAAGGCAAGCTAGCATTTGTTTCTCAGTCCTAAATAGAGTTTAATCATATGCAGTTTCTGGTCTTATGAGCAAGAGTTGTTTTCTGGTAAGGAAAGTCACGATTGTGCTCCCATTGCCATCCACAGTGCAAATAGCACTGGCGTCTGTTCCCAGCAAGTACAGTGAATCGGACTGAAGAGGAGCTACTGTTCTTGTCAGTTTCCTAAGCAGAGGTGAACTAGATATGGCCCGTGTGTGTAGGAAGCACAGTTCTTTTGTTCTGAGCAAGCTCACTGTTTAGACCCCATAGGAAACACAGTAGAGTAGAAGAGTGCTCTTTTCTCAAAAGCAGAGTGTCTTTCATGTAAGGCGAGCTAGCATTTGTTTCACAGTCCTAAATGGAGTTGAATCACATGCAGTTTCTGGTCCTACGAGCAAGAGTTGTTTTCTGGTAAGGAAAGTCACTATTGCGCTCCCATTGCCATACACAGTGCAAATAGCACATGCGTCTGTTCCCAGCAAGTACAGTGTATTGGACTGAATAGGAGCTACTGTTTTTGTCAGTTTCCTAAGCAGAGTTGAACCAGATATGGCCCGTGTGTAGGAAGCACAGTTCTTTTGTTCTGAGCAAGCTCACTGTTTGGACCCCATAGGAAACACAGTAGAGTAGAAGAGTGCTCTTTTCTCTAAAGCAGAGTGTTTTTCTTGTAAGGTGAGCTCGCGTTTGTTTCCCAGTCCTAAATGGAGTTGAGTCACATGCAGTTTTTTGTCCTACGAGCAAGAGTTGTTTTCTGGTAAGAAGAGTCACTATTGCGCTCCAAATGCCATACACAGTGCAAATAGTACTCGCGTCTGTTCCCTTCAAGTACAGTGTATTGGACTGATTAGGAGCTACTGTTCTTGTCAGTTTCCTCAGCAGAGTTGAACTAGATATGGCCGTGTGTGTAGGAAGCACAGTTCTTTTGTTCTGAAAAGCTCACTGTTCTGGCCCTATAGGAAACACAGTAGAGTAGAAGAGTGCTCTTTTCTCAAAAGCAGATTGTGTTTCTTGTAAGGCGAGCTAGCGTTTGTTTCCCAGTCCTAAATGGAGTTGAATCACATGCAGTTTCTGGTCCTACGAGCAAGAGTTGTTTTCTGGTAAGGAAAGTCACTATTGCACTCCCATTGCCATACACAGTGCAAATAGCACTCACGTCTGTTCCCAGCAAGTACAGTGTATCGGACTGAAGAGCAGCTACTGTTCTTGTCAGTTTCCTAAGCAGAGTTGAACTGGATATGTCCCGCGTGTGTAGGAAGCACAGTTCTTTTGTTCTGAGCAAGCTCACTGTTCGTACCCCATAGGAAACACAGTAGAGTAGAAGAGTATTCTTTTCTCAAAAGCAGAGTGTGTTTCATGGAAGGCAAGTTAGCATTTGTTTCTCAGTCCTAAATGGAGTTTAATCATATGCAGTTTCTGGTCCTATGAGCAAGAGTTGTTTTCTGGTAAGGAAAGTCACTATTGTGCTCCCATTGCCATCCACAGTGCAAATAGCACTGGTGTCTGTTCCCAGCAAGTACAGTGTATCGGACTGAAGAGGAGCTACTGTTCTTGTCAGTTTCCTAAGCAGAGTTGAACTAGATATGGGCCGTGTGGGTAGGAAGCACAGTATTTTTTTCTGAGCAAATCACTGTTCTGGCCCTATAGGAAACACAGTAGAGTAGAAGAGTGCTCTTTTCTCTAAAGCAGAGTGTGTTTCTTGTAAGGCGAGCTATTGTTTGTTTCCCAGTACTAAATGGAGTTGAATCACATGCAGTTTCTGGTCCTACGAGCAAGAGTTTTTTTATGGTAAGAAGAGTCACTATTGTGCTCCAATTGCCATATACAGGACAAAGAGCACTGGCGTCTGTTCCCAGCAAGTACAGTGTATTGGACTGAAGAAGATCTACTGTTCTTTCAGGTTCCTAAGCAGAATTGAACTAGATATGGCCGTGTGTGTAGGAAGCACAGTTCTTTTGTTCTGAGCAAGCTCACTGTTCGGACCCCATAGGAAACACAGTAGTGTAGAAGATTGCCTTTTTCTCAAAGCAGAGTGTGTTTCTTTTAAGGTGAGCTAGCATTTGTTTCCCATTCCTAAATGGAGTGGAATCACATGCAGTTTGTGTTCCTACGAGCAAGAGTTGTTTTCTGGTAAGGAAAGTCACTATTGTGCTCCCATTGCCATACACAGTGCAAATAGCCCTCCCATGTGTTCCCAGCAAGTACAGTGTATTGGACTGAAGAGGAGCTACTGTTCTTGTCAGTTTCCTAAGCAGAGTTGAACTAGATATGGCCCGTGTGTGTAGGAAGCACAGGTCTTTTGTTCTGAGCAAGCTCACTGTTTGGACCCGATAGGAAACCCAGTAGAGTAGATGAGTGCCCTATTCTCAAAAGCAGAGTGTGTTTCTTGTAGGTGAGCTAGCGTTTGTTTCCCAGTCCTAAATGGAGTTGAATCCCATGCAGTTTGTGGTCCTACGAGCAAGAGTTGTTTTCTGGTTAGAAGAATCACTATTGCGCTCACAATGTCATACACAGTGCAAATAGCTTTGGCGTCGGTTCCCAGCAAGTACAGTGTATTGGACTGAAGAGTAGCTACTGTTCTTGTCAGTTTCCTAAGCAGAGATGAATTAGATATGGCCCGTGTGTGTAGGAAGCCCAGTTATTTTTTTCTAAGCAAACTCACAGTTCGGACCCCATAGGAAACACAGTAGTGTAGAGGAGTGCTCTTTTCTCAAAAGCAGAGTGTGTTTCTTTTAAGGCGGGCTAGCATTTTTTTCCCAGTGCTATATGGAGTTGAATCCCATGCAGTTTCTGGTCCTACGAGCAAGAGTTGTTTTCTGGTAAGAAGAGTCACTATTGTGCTCCCATTGTCATACACAGGGCAAATAGCACTGGCGTCTGTTCCCAGCATGTACAGTGTATTGGACTGAAGAGGATCTACTGTTCTTGTCAGTTTTCTAAGCAGAATTGAACTAGATATGGCTGTGTGTGTAGAAGGCACAGTTCTCTTGTTCTGATTAAGCTCAGTGTTCTGGCCCTATAGGAAACACAGTAGAGTAGAAGAGTGCTCTTTTCTCAAAAGCAGAGTGTGTTTCTTGTAAGGCGAGCTAGCGTTTGTTTCCCAGTCCTAAATGGAGTTGAATCACTTGCAGTTTCTGGTCCTATGAACAAGAGTTGTTTTCTGGTAAGGAATGACACTATTGCGCTCCCATTGCCATACATAGTGCAAATAGCACTCGCGTCTGTTCCCAGCAAGTACAGTGTATTGGACTGAAGAGGAGCTACTGTTCTTGTCATTTTCCTAAGAGGAGTTGAACTAGATATGGCCCGTGTGTGTAGGAAACACAGTTCTTTTTTTCTGAGAAAGCACACTGTGCGGACACCATAGGAAACACAGTAGAGTAGATGAGTGCTCTTTTCTCAAAATTAGATTGTGTTCCTTGAGAGGCGAGCTAGTATTTACTTCCCAGTCAGAAATGGAGTTGAATCCCATGCAGTTTCTGGTCCTACAAGTAAGAGTTGTTTTCTGGTAAGTAGAGTCACTATTGCGCTCCCATTGCCATACACAGTGCAAATAGCACTTGCGTCTGTTCCCAGCAAGTACAGTGTATTGGACTGAAGAGGAGCTACTGTTCTTGTCAGTTTCCTAAGCAGAGTTGAACCAGATATGGCCCGTGTGTGTAGTAAGCACAGTTCTTTTGTTTTGAGCAAGCTCACTGTTCGGACACCATAGGAAACACAGTAGAGTAGAAGTGTGCTCTTTTCTCAAAAGTAGAGTGTGTTTCTTATAAGGCGAGCTAGCGTTTGTTTCCCAGTCTTAAATGGAGTTGAATCACATGCAGTTTCTGGTCCTACGAGCAAGAGTTGTTTTCTGGTAAGAAGAGTCACTATTGCGCACCCAGTGTCATACACAGGGCAAATAGCACTTGCGTCTGTTCCCAGCAAGTACAGTGTATTGGACTGAAGAGGAGCTACTGTTCCTGTCAGTTTCCTAAGCAGAGTTGAACCAGATATGTCCCGTGTGTGTAGGAAGCACAGGTCTTTGTTCTGAGCAAGCTCACAGTTCGGACACCGTAGGAAAAACAATAGAGTAGAAGAGTGCCCTTTTCTCAAAAGCAGAGTGTGTTCCTTGTAAGGCGAGCTAGCATTTGTTTCCCAGTCCTAAATGGAGTTGAATCACATCCAGTTTCTGGGCCTATGACCAAGAGTTGTTTTCTGGTAAGGAAAGTCACTATTGCGCTCCCATTCCCATACATAGTGCAAATAGCACAAGCGTCTGTTCCCAGCAAGTACAGTGTATTGGACTGAAGAGGAGCTACTGTTCTTGTCATTTTCATAAGAGGAGTTGAACCAGATATATCCCATGTGTGTAGGAAGCACAGTTCTTTTGTTCTGAGAAAGCACACTATGCGGACATCATAGGAAACACAGTAGAGTAGATGAGTGCTCTATTCTCAAAATTTGATTGTTTTTCTTGAAAGTCGAGCTAGTGTTTGTTTCCCAGTCAGAAATGGAGTTGAGTCCCATGCAGTTTCTGGTACTACGGGCAAGAGTTGTTTTCTGGTAAGAAGAGTCACTATTGCGCTCCCATTGCCATACACAGTGCAAATAGCACTCGCGTCTGTTCCCAGCAAGTACAGTGTATTGGACTGAAGAGGAGCTACTGTTCTTGTCTGTTTCCTAAGCAGAGTTGAACTAGATATGGCCCGTGTGTGTAGGAAGCACAGGTCTTTTGTTCTGAGCAAGCTCACAGTTCGGACCCCGTAGGAAACACAATAGAGTAGAAGAGTGCCCTTTTCTCAAAAGCAGAGTGTGTTCCTTGTAAGGCGAGCTAGCATTTGTTTCCCAGTCCTAAATGGAGTTGAATCACATCCAGTTTCTGGGCCTATGACCAAGAGTTGTTTTCTGGTAAGGAAAGTCACTATTGCGCTCCCATTCCCATACATAGTGCAAATAGCACAAGCGTCTGTTCCCAGCAAGTACAGTGTATTGGACTGAAGAGGAGCTACTGTTCTTGTCATTTTCCTAAGAGGAGTTGAACTAGATATGGCCCGTGTGTGTAGGAAACACAGTTCTTTTTTTCTGAGAAAGCACACTGTGCGGACACCATAGGAAACACAGTAGAGTAGATGAGTGCTCTTTTCTCAAAATTAGATTGTGTTCCTTGAGAGGCGAGCTAGTATTTACTTCCCAGTCAGAAATGGAGTTGAATCCCATGCAGTTTCTGGTCCTACAAGTAAGAGTTGTTTTCTGGTAAGTAGAGTCACTATTGCGCTCCCATTGCCATACACAGTGCAAATAGCACTTGCGTCTGTTCCCAGCAAGTACAGTGTATTGGACTGAAGAGGAGCTACTGTTCTTGTCAGTTTCCTAAGCAGAGTTGAACCAGATATGGCCCGTGTGTGTAGTAAGCACAGTTCTTTTGTTTTGAGCAAGCTCACTGTTCGGACACCATAGGAAACACAGTAGAGTAGAAGTGTGCTCTTTTCTCAAAAGTAGAGTGTGTTTCTTATAAGGCGAGCTAGCGTTTGTTTCCCAGTCTTAAATGGAGTTGAATCACATGCAGTTTCTGGTCCTACGAGCAAGAGTTGTTTTCTGGTAAGAAGAGTCACTATTGCGCACCCAGTGTCATACACAGGGCAAATAGCACTTGCGTCTGTTCCCAGCAAGTACAGTGTATTGGACTGAAGAGGATCTACTGTTCCTGTCAGTTTCCTAAGCAGAGTTGAACCAGATATGTCCCGTGTGTGTAGGAAGCACAGGTCTTTGTTCTGAGCAAGCTCACAGTTCGGACACCGTAGGAAAAACAATAGAGTAGAAGAGTGCCCTTTTCTCAAAAGCAGAGTGTGTTCCTTGTAAGGCGAGCTAGCATTTGTTTCCCAGTCCTAAATGGAGTTGAATCACATCCAGTTTCTGGGCCTATGACCAAGAGTTGTTTTCTGGTAAGGAAAGTCACTATTGCGCTCCCATTCCCATACATAGTGCAAATAGCACAAGCGTCTGTTCCCAGCAAGTACAGTGTATTGGACTGAAGAGGAGCTACTGTTCTTGTCATTTTCATAAGAGGAGTTGAACCAGATATATCCCATGTGTGTAGGAAGCACAGTTCTTTTGTTCTGAGAAAGCACACTATGCGGACATCATAGGAAACACAGTAGAGTAGATGAGTGCTCTATTCTCAAAATTTGATTGTTTTTCTTGAAAGTCGAGCTAGTGTTTGTTTCCCAGTCAGAAATGGAGTTGAGTCCCATGCAGTTTCTGGTACTACGGGCAAGAGTTGTTTTCTGGTAAGAAGAGTCACTATTGCGCTCCCATTGCCATACACAGTGCAAATAGCACTCGCGTCTGTTCCCAGCAAGTACAGTGTATTGGACTGAAGAGGAGCTACTGTTCTTGTCTGTTTCCTAAGCAGAGTTGAACTAGATATGGCCCGTGTGTGTAGGAAGCACAGGTCTTTTGTTCTGAGCAAGCTCACAGTTCGGACCCCGTAGGAAACACAATAGAGTAGAAGAGTGCCCTTTTCTCAAAAGCAGAGTGTGTTCCTTGTAAGGCGAGCTAGCATTTGTTTCCCAGTCCTAAATGGAGTTGAATCACATCCAGTTTCTGGGCCTATGACCAAGAGTTGTTTTCTGGTAAGGAAAGTCACTATTGCGCTCCCATTCCCATACATAGTGCAAATAGCACAAGCGTCTGTTCCCAGCAAGTACAGTGTATTGGACTGAAGAGGAGCTACTGTTCTTGTCATTTTCATAAGAGGAGTTGAACCAGATATATCCCATGTGTGTAGGAAGCACAGTTCTTTTGTTCTGAGAAAGCACACTATGCGGACATCATAGGAAACACAGTAGAGTAGATGAGTGCTCTATTCTCAAAATTTGATTGTTTTTCTTGAAAGTCGAGCTAGTGTTTGTTTCCCAGTCAGAAATGGAGTTGAGTCCCATGCAGTTTCTGGTACTACGGGCAAGAGTTGTTTTCTGGTAAGAAGAGTCACTATTGCGCTCCCATTGCCATACACAGTGCAAATAGCACTCGCGTCTGTTCCCAGCAAGTACAGTGTATTGGACTGAAGAGGAGCTACTGTTCTTGTCTGTTTCCTAAGCAGAGTTGAACTAGATATGGCCCGTGTGTGTAGGAAGCACAGGTCTTTTGTTCTGAGCAAGCTCACAGTTCGGACCCCGTAGGAAACACAATAGAGTAGAAGAGTGCCCTTTTCTCAAAAGCAGAGTGTGTTTCTTGTAAGGCGAGCTAGCGTTTGTTTCCCAGTCCTAAATGGAGTTGAATCACATGCAGTTTCTGGTCCTATGAGCAAGAGTTGTTTTCTGGTAAGGAAAGTCACTATTGTGCTCCCATTCCCATTCATAGTGCAAATAGCACTCGCGTCTGTTCCCAGCAAGTACAGTGTATTGGACTGAAGAGGAGCTATTGTTCTTGTCAGTTTCCTAAGCAGAGTTGAACTAGATATGGCTCGTATGTGTAGGAAGCACAGTTCTTTTGTTCTGAGAAAGCACACTGTGCGGACACCATCGGAAACACAGTAGAGTAGATGAGAGCTCTTTTCTCAAAATTAGATTGTGTTTCTTGAAAGGCGAGCTAGTATTTGCTTCCCAGTCAGAAATGGAGTTGAATCCCATGCCGTTTCTAGTCCTACGAGCAAGAGTTTTTTTCTGGTAAGAAGAGTCACTATTGGGCTCCCATTGCCATACAAGTGCAAATAGCACTGGCGTCTGTTCCCAGCAAGTACAGTGTATTCGAATGAAGAGCAGGTACTGTTCTTGTCTGTTTTCTAAGCAGAGTTGAACTAGATATGGCCCGTGTGTGTAGGAAGCACATTTCTTTTGTTCTGAGCAAGCTCACTGATCAGACCCCATTGGAAACACAATAGAGTAGAAGCGTGCTCTTTTCTCAAAAGCAGAGTGTGTTTCTTGTAAGGCAAGATAGCGTTTGTTTCACAGTACTAAATGGAGTTGAATCCCATGCAGTTTGTGGTCGACGAGCAAGAGTTGTTTTCTGGTAAGAAGAGTCACTATTGTGCTCCCATTGTCATACACAGGGCAAATAGCACTGGCGTCTGTTCCCAGCATGTACAGTGTATTGGACTGAAGAGGATCTACTGTTCTTGTCAGTTTCCTAAGCAGAATTGAACTAGATATGGCCGTGTGTGTAGGAAGCACAGTTCTCTTTTTCTGAGAAAGCACACTGTGCGGACACCATAGGAAACACAGTAGAGTAGATGAGTGCTCTTTTCTCAAAATTAAATTGTGTTTCTTGAAAGGCGAGCTAATATTTGCTTCCCAGTCAAAAATGGAGTTGAATCCCATGCCGTTTCTGGTCCTACGAGCAAGAGTTTTTTTCTGGTAAGAAGAGTCACTATTGCGCTCCCATTGTCATACACAGTGCAAATAGCACTGGCGTCTGTTCCCAGCAAGTACGGTGTATTGGACTGAAGAGCAGCTCCTGTTCTTGTCAGATTCCTAAGCAGAGTTGAACTAGATATGTCCCCTGTGTGTAGGAAGCACAGTTCTTTTGTTCTGAGCAAGTTCACTGTTCTGGCCCTATAGGAAACACAGTAGAGTAGAAGAGTGCTCTTTTCTCAAAAGCAGAGTGTTTTTCTTGTAAGGCGAGCTAGCGTTTCTTTCCCAGTCCTAAATCGAGTTGAATCACATGCAGTTTCTTGTCCTACGAACAAGAGTTGTTTTCTGGTAAGAAGAGTCACTATTGCGCTCCCATTGTCATACACAGGGCAAATAGCACTATCGTCTGTTCCCAGCATGTACAGTGTATTGGACTGAAGAGGTTCTACTGTTCTTGTCAGTTTCCTCAGTAGAATTGAACTAGATATGGCCCGTGTGTGTAGGAAGCACAGTTTTTGTGTTCTGAGCAAGCTCACTGTTCGGAACACATAGGAAACACAGTAGAGTAGAAGAGTGCTCTTTTCTCAAAAGCAGAGTGTGCTTCTTGGAAGTCGAGCTAGTGTTTGTTTCCCAGTATTAAATGGAGTTGAGTCAAATGCAGTTTTTTGTCCTACGAGCAAGAGTTGTTTTCTGGTAAGACAAGTCACTATTGTGCTCCAATTGCCATACACAGTGCAAATAGCACTCGTGTCTGTTCCCCGCAAGTACAGTGTATTGGACTGAAGAGGAGCTACGGTTCTTGTCAGTTTCCTAAGCAGAGTTGAACTAGATATGGCCCGTGTGTGTAGGAAGCACAGTTCTTTTGTTCTGAGCAAGCTCACTGTTTGGACCTCATAGGAAACACAGTAGAGTAGAAGAGTGCTCTTTTCTCAAAAGCAGAGTGTGCTTCTTGGAAGGCGAGCTAGTGTTTTTTTCCCAGTCCTAAATGGAGTTGAGTCACATGCAGTTTTTTGTCCTACGAGCAAGAGTTGTTTTCTGGTAAGAAGAGTCACTATTGTGATCCAATTGCCATACACAGTGCAAATAGCACTCGTGTCTGTTCCCAGCAAGTACAGTGTATTGGACTGAAGAGGAGTTATTGTTCTTGTCAGTTTCCTAAGCAGAGTTGAACTAGATATGGCCCGTGTGTGTAGGAAGCACAGTTCTTTTGTTCTGAGCAAGCTCACTGTTTGGACCTCATAGGAAACACAGTAGAGTAGAAGAGTGCTCTTTTCTGTAAAGCAGAGTGTGTTTCTTGTAAGGCGAGTTAGCATTTGTTTCCCAGTCCAAAATGGAGTTGAATCACATGCAGTTTCTGGTCCTACGAGCAAGAGATGTTTTATGGTAAGAAGAGTCACTATTGTGCTGCCATTGCCATACACAGGACAAATAGCACTGGCGTCTGTTCCCAGCAAGTACAGTGTATTGGATTGAAGAGGATCTACTGTTCTTGTCAGGTTCCTAAGCAGAATTGAACTAGATATGGCCGTGTGTGTAGGAAGCACAGTTCTTTTGTTCTGAGTAAGCTCACTGTTCGGACACCATAGGAAACACAGTAGAGTAGAAGAGTGCTTTTTCTCAAAAGCAGAGTGTGATTTTGTAAGGCGAGCTAGCGTTTGTTTCCTAGTCCTAAATGGAGTTGAATCACATGCAGTTTCTGGTCCTACGAACAAGAGTTGTTTTCTGGTAAGGAAAGTCATTATTGCGCTCCCATTGCCCTACACAAGGCAAATAGCACTCGCGTCTTTTCCCAGCAAGTACAGTGTATTGGACTGAATAGGAGCTACTGTTCTTGTCAGTTTCCTAAGCAGAGTTGAACTAGATATGGTCCGTGTGTGTAGCAAGCACAGTTCTTTTGTTCTGAGCAAGCTCACTGTTTGGACCCCATAGGAAACACAGTAGAGTAGAAGAGTGCTCTTTTCTCTAAAGCAGAGTGTGTTTCTTGTAAGGCGAGTTAGCGTTTGTTTCCCAGTCCTAAATGGAGTGGAATCACATGCAGTTTCTGGTCCTACGAGCAAGAGTTATTTTCTGGTAAGGAAAGTCACTATTGCTTTCCCATTGCCATACACAGTGCAAATAGCCCTCCCCACTGTTCCCAGCAAGTACAGTGTATTGGACTGAATAGGAGCTACTGTTCTTCTCAGTTTCCTAAGCAGAGTTGAACTAGATATGTCCCGTGTATGTAGGAAGCACAGTTCTTATGTTCTGAGCAAGCTCACTGTTCTGGCCCTATAGGAAACACAGTAGAGTAGAAGAGTGCTCTTTTCTCAAAATCAGAGTGTTTTTCTTGTAAAGCGAGCTAGAGTTTGTTTCCCAGTCCTAAATGGAGTTGAATCACATGCAGTTTCTAGTACTATGAGCAAGAGTTGTTTTATGGTAAGAAGACTCATTATTGCTCTGCCATTGCCATACACAGGACAAATAGCACTGGCGTCCTTTCCCAGCAAGTACAGTGTAATGGTCTGAAGAGGATCTACTGTTCTTGTCAGGTTCCTAAGCAGACTTGAACTAGATATGGCCGTGTGTGTAGGAAGCACAGTTTTTTTGTTCTGAGCAAGCTCACTGTTCGGAACACATAGGAAACACAGTAGAGTAGAAGAGTGCTCTTTTCTCAAAAGCAGAGTGTGTTTCTTGGAAGTCGAGCTAGCGTTTGTTTCCCAGTCCTAAATGGAGTTGAGTCACATGCAGTTTTTTGTCCTACGAGCAAGAGTTGTTTTCTGGTAAGACAAGTCACTATTGTGCTCCAATTGCCATACAAAGTGCAAATAGCACTCGCGTCTGTTCCCAGCAAGTACAGTGTATTGGACTGAAGAGGAGCTATTGTTCTTGTCAGTTTCCTAAACAGAGTTGAACTAGATATGGCCGTGTGTAGGAAGCACAGTTGTTTTGTTCTGAGCAAGCTCACTGTTCGGACCCCATAGGAAACACAGTAGAGTAGAAGAGTGCTCTTTTCTCAAAAGCATAGTGTGTTTCATGTAAGGCGAGCTAGCATTTGTTTCCCAGTCCTAAATGGAGTTGAATCACATGCAGTTTCTGGTCCTACGAGCAAGAGTTGTTTTCTGGTAAGGAAAGTCACTATTGCGCTCCCATTGCCATACACAGTGCAAATAGCACTCACGTCTGTTCCCAGCAAGTACAGTCTATCGGACTGAAGAGGAGCTACTGTTCTTGTCAGTTTCCTAAGCAGAGTTGAACTAGATATGGCCCGTGTGTAGGAAGCACAGTTCTTATGTTCTGAGCAAGCTCACTCTTCTGGCCCTATAGGAAACACAGTAGAGTAGAAGAGTGCTCTTTTCTCTAAAGAAGAGTGTGTTTTTGTAAGGCGAGCTAGCATTTGTTTCCCAGTCCTAAATGGAGTGAAATCACTTGCAGTTTCTGGTCCTATGAGCAAGAGTTGTTTTCTGGTAAGGAAAGTCACTATTGTGCGCCCATTGCCTTACACAAGGCAAAAAGCACTCACGTCTTTTCCCAGCAAGTACAGTGTATTGGACAGAATAGGAGTTACTGTTCTTGTCAGTTTCCTAAGCAGAGTTGAACCAGATATGTCCCATGTGTGTAGGAAGCACAGGTCTTTTGTTCTGAGCAAGCTTACAGTTCGGACACTGTAGGAAACACAATAGAGTAGAAGAGTGCCCTTTTCTCAAAAGCAGAGTGTGTTCTTTGTAAGGCGAGCTAGCATTTGTTTCCCAGTCCTAAATGGAGTTGAATCACATCCAGTTTCTGGGCCTATGACCAAGAGTTGTTTTCTGGTAAGGAAAGTCACTATTGCGCTCCCATTCCCATACATAGTGCAAATAGCACTCGCGTCTGTTCCCAGCAAGTACAGTGTATTTGACTGAAGAGGAGCTACTCTTCTTGTCATTTTCATAAGAGGAGTTGAACCAGATATATCCCATGTGTGTAGGAAGCACAGTTCTTTTGTTCTGAGAAAGCACACTATGTGGACATCGTAGGAAACACAGTAGAGTAGATGAGTGCTCTATTCTCAAAATTTGATTGTTTTTCTTGAAAGTCGAGCTAGTGTTTGTTTCCCAGTCAGAAATGCAGTTGAGTCCCATGCAGTATCTGGTACTACGAGCAAGAGTTGTTTTCTGGTAAGAAGAGTCACTATTGTGCTCCCATTGCCATACACAGTGCAAATAGCACTCGCATCTGTTCCCAGCAAGTACAGTGTATTGGACTGAAGAGCAGTTACTGTTCTTGTCAGTTTCCTAAGCAGAGTTGAACTAGATATGGCCCGTGTGTGTAGGAAGCACAGTTCTTTTGTTCTGAGCAAGCTCACAGTTCAGACCCCGTATGAAACACAATAGAGTAGAAGAGTGCCCTTTTCTCAAAAGCAGAGTGTGTTTCCTGTAAGGCGAGACAGCGTTTGTTACCCAGTGCTAAATGGAGTTGAATCCCATGCAGTTTTTGGTTTTAGGAGCAAGAGTTGTTTTCTGGTAAGAAGAGTCACTATTGGGCTCCCATTGCCATACAAGCGCAAATAGCACTGGCGTCTGTTCTCAGCAAGTACAGTGTATTCGAATGAAGAGCAGCTACTGTTCTTGTCAGTTTTCTAAGCAGAGTTGAACTAGATATGGCCCGTGTGTGTAGGAAGCACAGTTCTTTTGTTCTGAGCAAGCTCACTGTTCAGACCCCATTGGAAACACAATAGAGTAGAAGCGTGCTCTTTTCTCAAAAGCAGAGTGTGTTTCTTGTAAGGCAAGATAGCGTTTGTTTCACAGTACTAAATGGAGTTGAATCCCATGCAGTTTGTGGTCCTACGAGCAAGAGTTGTTTTCTGGTAAGAAGAGTCACTATTGTGCTCCCATTGTCATACACAGGGCAAATAGCACTGGCGTCTGTTCCCAGCATGTACAGTGTATTGGACTGAAGAGGATCTACTGTTCTTGTCAGTTTCCTAAGCAGAATTGAACTAGATATGGCCGTGTGTGTAGGAAGCACAGTTCTCTTGTTCTGATCAAGCTCACTGTTCTGGCCCTATAGGATACACAGAAGAGTAGAAGAGTGCTCTTTTCTCAAAAGCAGAGTGTGTTTCTTGTAAGGCGAGCTAGCATTTGTTTCCCAGTCCTAAATGGAGTTGAATCACATCCAGTTTCTGGGCCTATGACCAAGAGTTGTTTTCTGGTAAGGAAAGTCACTATTGCGCTCCCATTCCCATACATAGTGCAAATAGCACAAGCGTCTGTTCCCAGCAAGTACAGTGTATTGGACTGAAGAGGAGCTACTGTTCTTGTCATTTTCATAAGAGGAGTTGAACCAGATATATCCCATGTGTGTAGGAAGCACAGTTCTTTTGTTCTGAGAAAGCACACTATGCGGACATCATAGGAAACACAGTAGAGTAGATGAGTGCTCTATTCTCAAAATTTGATTGTTTTTCTTGAAAGTCGAGCTAGTGTTTGTTTCCCAGTCAGAAATGCAGTTGAGTCCCATGCAGTTTCTGGTACTACGGGCAAGAGTTGTTTTCTGGTAAGAAGAGTCACTATTGCGCTCCCATTGCCATACACAGTGCAAATAGCACTTGCGTCTGTTCCCAGCAAGTACAGTGTATTGGACTGAAGAGGAGCTACTGTTCTTGTCAGTTTCCTAAGCAGAGTTGAACTAGATATGGCCCGTGTGTGTAGGAAGCACAGGTCTTTTGTTATGAGCAAGCTCACAGTTCGGACCCCGTAGGAAACACAATAGAGTAGAAGAGTGCCCTTTTCTCAAAAGCAGAGTGTGTTTCTTGTAAGGCGAGCTAGCGTTTGTTTCCCAGTCCTAAATGGAGTTGAATCACATGCAGTTTCTGGTCCTATGAGCAAGAGTTGTTTTCTGGTAAGGAAAGTCACTATTGCGCTCCCATTCCCATTCATAGTGCAAATAGCACTCGCGTCTTTTCCCAGCAAGTACAGTGTATTGGACTGAAGAGGAGCTACTGTTCTTGTCAGTTTCCTAAGCAGAGTTGAACTAGATATGGCTCGTATGTGTAGGAAGCACAGTTCTTTTGTTCTGAGAAAGCACACTGTGCAGACACCATTGGAAACACAGTAGAGTAGATGAGAGCTCTTTTCTCAAAATTAGATTGTGTTTCTTGAAAGGCGAGCTAGTATTTGCTTCCCAGTCAGAAATGGAGTTGAATCCCATGCCGTTTCTAGTCCTACGAGCAAGAGTTTTTTTCTGGTAAGAAGAGTCACTATTGGGCTCCCATTGCCATACAAGTGCAAATAGCACTGGCGTCTGTTCCCAGCAAGTACAGTGTATTCGAATGAAGAGCAGGTACTGTTCTTGTCTGTTTTCTAAGCAGAGTTGAACTAGATATGGCCCGTGTGTGTAGGAAGCACATTTCTTTTGTTCTGAGCAAGCTCACTGATCAGACCCCATTGGAAACACAATAGAGTAGAAGCGTGCTCTTTTCTCAAAAGCAGAGTGTGTTTCTTGTAAGGCAAGATAGCGTTTGTTTCACAGTACTAAATGGAGTTGAATCCCATGCAGTTTGTGGTCGACGAGCAAGAGTTGTTTTCTGGTAAGAAGAGTCACTATTGTGCTCCCATTGTCATACACAGGGCAAATAGCACTGGCGTCTGTTCCCAGCATGTACAGTGTATTGGACTGAAGAGGATCTACTGTTCTTGTCAGTTTCCTAAGCAGAATTGAACTAGATATGGCCGTGTGTGTAGGAAGCACAGTTCTCTTTTTCTGAGAAAGCACACTGTGCGGACACCATAGGAAACACAGTAGAGTAGATGAGTGCTCTTTTCTCAAAATTAAATTGTGTTTCTTGAAAGGCGAGCTAATATTTGCTTCCCAGTCAAAAATGGAGTTGAATCCCATGCCGTTTCTGGTCCTACGAGCAAGAGTTTTTTTCTGGTAAGAAGAGTCACTATTGCGCTCCCATTGTCATACACAGTGCAAATAGCACTGGCGTCTGTTCCCAGCAAGTACGGTGTATTGGACTGAAGAGCAGCTCCTGTTCTTGTCAGATTCCTAAGCAGAGTTGAACTAGATATGTCCCCTGTGTGTAGGAAGCACAGTTCTTTTGTTCTGAGCAAGTTCACTGTTCTGGCCCTATAGGAAACACAGTAGAGTAGAAGAGTGCTCTTTTCTCAAAAGCAGAGTGTTTTTCTTGTAAGGCGAGCTAGCGTTTCTTTCCCAGTCCTAAATCGAGTTGAATCACATGCAGTTTCTTGTCCTACGAACAAGAGTTGTTTTCTGGTAAGAAGAGTCACTATTGCGCTCCCATTGTCATACACAGGGCAAATAGCACTATCGTCTGTTCCCAGCATGTACAGTGTATTGGACTGAAGAGGTTCTACTGTTCTTGTCAGTTTCCTCAGTAGAATTGAACTAGATATGGCCCGTGTGTGTAGGAAGCACAGTTTTTGTGTTCTGAGCAAGCTCACTGTTCGGAACACATAGGAAACACAGTAGAGTAGAAGAGTGCTCTTTTCTCAAAAGCAGAGTGTGCTTCTTGGAAGTCGAGCTAGTGTTTGTTTCCCAGTATTAAATGGAGTTGAGTCAAATGCAGTTTTTTGTCCTACGAGCAAGAGTTGTTTTCTGGTAAGACAAGTCACTATTGTGCTCCAATTGCCATACACAGTGCAAATAGCACTCGTGTCTGTTCCCCGCAAGTACAGTGTATTGGACTGAAGAGGAGCTACGGTTCTTGTCAGTTTCCTAAGCAGAGTTGAACTAGATATGGCCCGTGTGTGTAGGAAGCACAGTTCTTTTGTTCTGAGCAAGCTCACTGTTTGGACCTCATAGGAAACACAGTAGAGTAGAAGAGTGCTCTTTTCTCAAAAGCAGAGTGTGCTTCTTGGAAGGCGAGCTAGTGTTTTTTTCCCAGTCCTAAATGGAGTTGAGTCACATGCAGTTTTTTGTCCTACGAGCAAGAGTTGTTTTCTGGTAAGAAGAGTCACTATTGTGATCCAATTGCCATACACAGTGCAAATAGCACTCGTGTCTGTTCCCAGCAAGTACAGTGTATTGGACTGAAGAGGAGTTATTGTTCTTGTCAGTTTCCTAAGCAGAGTTGAACTAGATATGGCCCGTGTGTGTAGGAAGCACAGTTCTTTTGTTCTGAGCAAGCTCACTGTTTGGACCTCATAGGAAACACAGTAGAGTAGAAGAGTGCTCTTTTCTGTAAAGCAGAGTGTGTTTCTTGTAAGGCGAGTTAGCATTTGTTTCCCAGTCCAAAATGGAGTTGAATCACATGCAGTTTCTGGTCCTACGAGCAAGAGATGTTTTATGGTAAGAAGAGTCACTATTGTGCTGCCATTGCCATACACAAGACAAATAGCACTGGCGTCTGTTCCCAGCAAGTACAGTGTATTGGACTGAATAGGAGCTACTGTTCTTGTCAGTTTCCTAAGCAGAGTTGAACTAGATATGGTCCGTGTGTGTAGCAAGCACAGTTCTTTTGTTCTGAGCAAGCTCACTGTTTGGACCCCATAGGAAACACAGTAGAGTAGAAGAGTGCTCTTTTCTCTAAAGCAGAGTGTGTTTCTTGTAAGGCGAGTTAGCGTTTGTTTCCCAGTCCTAAATGGAGTGGAATCACATGCAGTTTCTGGTCCTACGAGCAAGAGTTATTTTCTGGTAAGGAAAGTCACTGTTGCTTTCCCATTGCCATACACAGTGCAAATAGCCCTCCCCTCTGTTCCCAGCAAGTACAGTGTATTGGACTGAATAGGAGCTACTGTTCTTCTCAGTTTCCTAAGCAGAGTTGAACTAGATATGTCCCGTGTATGTAGGAAGCACAGTTCTTATGTTCTGAGCAAGCTCACTGTTCTGGCCCTATAGGAAACACAGTAGAGTAGAAGAGTGCTCTTTTCTCAAAATCAGAGTGTGTTTCTTGTAAAGCGAGCTAGAGTTTGTTTCCCAGTCCTAAATGGAGTTGAATCACATGCAGTTTCTAGTACTATGAGCAAGAGTTGTTTTATGGTAAGAAGACTCATTATTGCTCTGCCATTGCCATACACAGGACAAATAGCACTGGCGTCTGTTCCCAGCAAGTACAGTGTAATGGACTGAAGAGGATCTACTGTTCTTGTCAGGTTCCTAAGCAGACTTGAACTAGATATGGCCGTGTGTGTAGGAAGCACAGTTTTTTTGTTCTGAGCAAGCTCACTGTTCGGAACACATAGGAAACACAGTAGAGTAGAAGAGTGCTCTTTTCTCAAAAGCAGAGTGTGTTTCTTGGAAGTCGAGCTAGCGTTTGTTTCCCAGTCCTAAATGGAGTTGAGTCACATGCAGTTTTTTGTCCTACGAGCAAGAGTTGTTTTCTTGTAAGACAAGTCACTATTGTGCTCCAATTGCCATACAAAGTGCAAATAGCACTCGCGTCTGTTCCCAGCAAGTACAGTGTATTGGACTGAAGAGGAGCTACTGTTCTTGTCATTTTCCTAAGAGGAGTTGAACTAGATATGGCCCGTGTGTGTAGGAAACACAGTTCTTTTTTTCTGAGAAAGCACACTGTGCGGACACCATAGGAAACACAGTAGAGTAGATGAGTGCTCTTTTCTCAAAATTAGATTGTGTTCCTTGAGAGGCGAGCTAGTATTTACTTCCAAGTCAGAAATGGAGTTGAATCCCATGCAGTTTCTGGTCCTACAAGTAAGAGTTGTTTTCTGGTTAGAAGAGTCACTATTGCGCTCCCATTGCCATATACAGTGCAAATAGCACTCGCGTCTGTTCCCAGCAAGTACAGTGTATTGGACTGAAGAGGAGCTACTCTTCTTGTCAGTTTCCTAAGCAGAGTAGAACCAGATATGGCCCGTGTGTGTAGTAAGCACAGTTCTTGTGTTCTGAGCAAGCTCACTGTTCGGACACCATAGGAAACACAGTAGAGTAGAAGTGTGCTCTTTTCTCAAAAGTAGAGTGTGTTTCTTGTAAGGCGAGCTAGCGTTTTTTTCCCAGTCCTAAATGGAGTTGAATCACATGCAGTTTCTGGTCCTACGAGCAAGAGTTGTTTTCTGGTAAGAAGAGTCAATATTGCGCACCCATTGTCATACACAGGGCAAATAGCACTTGCGTCTGTTCCCAGCAAGTACAGTGTATTGGACTGAAGGGGATCTACTGTTCTTGTCAGTTTCCTAAGCAGAGTTGAACCAGATATGTCCCATGTGTGTAGGAAGCACAGGTCTTTTGTTCTGAGCAAGCTTACAGTTCGGACACTGTAGGAAACACAATAGAGTAGAAGAGTGCCCTTTTCTCAAAAGCAGAGTGTGTTCCTTGTAAGGCGAGCTAGCATTTGTTTCCCAGTCCTAAATGGAGTTGAATCACATCCAGTTTCTGGGCCTATGACCAAGATTTGTTTTCTGGTAAGGAAAGTCACTATTGCGCTCCCATTCCCATACATAGTGCAAATAGCACTCGCGTCTGTTCCCAGCAAGTACAGTGTATTTGACTGAAGAGGAGCTACTCTTCTTGTCATTTTCATAAGAGGAGTTGAACCAGATATATCCCATGTGTGTAGGAAGCACAGTTCTTTTGTTCTGAGAAAGCACACTATGTGGACATCATAGGAAACACAGTAGAGAAGATGAGTGCTCTATTCTCAAAATTTGATTGTTTTTCTTGAAAGTCGAGCTAGTGTTTGTTTCCCAGTCAGAAATGGAGTTGAGTCCCATGCAGTTTCTGGTACTACGAGCAAGAGTTGTTTTCTGGTAAGAAGAGTCACTATTGTGCTCCCATTGCCATACACAGTGCAAATAGCACTCGCGTCTGTTCCCAGCAAGTACAGTGTATTGGACTGAAGAGCAGCTACTGTTCTTGTCAGTTTCCTAAGCAGAGTTGAACTAGATATGGCCCATGTGTGTAGGAAGCACACTTCTTTTGTTCTGAGCAAGCTCACAGTTCGGACCCCGTAGGAAACACAATAGAGTAGAAGAGTGCCCTTTTCTCAAAAGCAGAGTGTGTTTCCTGTAAGGCGAGACAGCGTTTGTTACCCAGTGCTAAATGGAGTTGAATCCCATGCAGTTTTTGGTCCTAGGAGCAAGAGTTGTTTTCTGGTAAGAAGAGTCACTATTGGGCTCCAATTGCCATACAAGTGCAAATAGCACTGGCGTCTGTTCCCAGCAAGTACAGTGTATTCGAATGAAGAGCAGCTACTGTTCTTGTCAGTTTTCTAAGCAGAGTTGAACTAGATATGGCCCGTGTGTGTAGGAAGCACAGTTCTTTTGTTCTGAGCAAGCTCACTGTTCAGACCCCATTGGAAACACAATAGAGTAGAAGCGTGCTCTTTTCTCAAAAGCAGAGTGTGTTTCTTGTAAGGCAAGATAGCGTTTGTTTCTCAGTACTAAATGGAGTTGAATCCCATGCAGTTTGTGGTCCTACGAGCAAGAGTTGTTTTCTGGTAAGAAGAGTCACTATTGTGCTCCCATTGTCATACACAGGGCAAATAGCACTGGCGTCTGTTCCCAGCATGTACAGTGTATTGGACTGAAGAGGATCTACTGTTCTTGTCAGTTTCCTAAGCAGAATTGAACTAGATATGGCCGTGTGTGTAGGAAGCACAGTTCTCTTGTTCTGATCAAGCTCACTGTTCTGGCCCTATAGGATACACAGAAGAGTAGAAGAGTGCTCTTTTCTCAAAAGCAGAGTGTGTTTCTTGTAAGGCGAGCTAGCGTTTGTTTCCCAGTCCTAAATGGAGTTGAATCACATGCAGTTTCTGGTCTTACGAGCAAGAGTTGTTTTCTGGTAAGGAAAGTCACTATTGCGCTCCCATTGCCATACACAGTGCAAATAGCCCTCCCGTCTGTTCCCAGCAAGTACAGTGTATTGGACTGAAGAGGAGCTACTGTTCTTGTCAGTTTCCTAAGCAGAGTTGAACTAGATATGGTCCGTGTGTGTAGGAAGCACAGTTCTTTTGTTCTGAGAAAACACACTGTGCGGACACCATAGGAAACACAGTAGAGTAGATGAGTGCTCTTTTCTCAAAATTAAATTGTGTTTCTTGAATGGCGAGCTAGTATTTGCTTCCCAGTCAAAAATGGAGTTGAATCCCATGCAGTTTCTGGTCCTTCGAGCAAGAGTTGTTTTCTTGTAAGAAGAGTCACTATTGCGCTCCCATTGTCATACACAGGGCAAATAGCACTGGCGTCTGTTCCCAGCATGTACAGTGTATTGGACTGAAGAGGTTCTACTGTTCTTGTCAGTTTCCTCAGTAGAATTGAACTAGATATGGCCCGTGTGTGTAGGAAGCACAGTTTTTGTGTTCTGAGCAAGCTCACTGTTCGGAACATTTAGGAAACACAGTAGAGTAGAAGAGTGCTCTTTTCTCAAAAGCAGAGTGTGCTTCTTGGAAGTCGAGCTAGTGTTTGTTTCCCAGTCCTAAATGGAGTTGAGTCACATGCAGTTTTTTGTCCTACGAGCAAGAGTTGTTTTCTGGTAAGACAAGTCACTATTGTGCTCCAATTGCCATACACAGTGCAAATAGCACTCGTGTCTGTTCCCCGCAAGTACAGTGTATTGGACTGAAGAGGAGCTACTGTTCTTGTCAGTTTCCTAAGCAGAGTTGAACTAGATATGGCCCGTGTGTGTAGGAAGCACAGTTCTTTTGTTCTGAGCAAGCTCACTGTTTGGGCCTCATAAGAAACACAGTAGAGTAGAAGAGTGCTCTTTTCTCTAAAGCAGAGTGTGTTTCTTGTAAGGCAAGCTAGCGTTTCTTTCCCAGTCCTAAATGGAGTTGAATCACATGCAGTTTCTGGTCCTAAGAGCGAGAGTTGTTTTATGGTAAGAAGAGTCACTATTGCGCTGACATTGCCATACACAGGACAAATAGCCCTCGTGTCTGTTCCCAGCAACTACAGGGTATTGGACTGAAGAGGAGCTACTGTTCTTCTTAGTTTCCTAAGTAGAGTTGAACTAGATAAAGCCCGTGTGTGTAGGAAGGACAGTTCTTTTTTTCTGAGCAAGCTCACTGTTTGGACACCTTAGGAAACACAGTAGAGTAGAAGAGTGCTCTTTTCTCAAAAGCAGAGTGTGTTTTTGTAAGGCGAGCTAGCGTTTGTTTCCTAGTCCTAAATGGAGTTGAATCACATGCAGTTTCTGGTCCTAGGAACAAGAGTTGTTTTCTGGTAAGGAAAGTCACTATTGCGCTCCCATTGCCCTACACAAGGCAAATAGCACTCACGTCTTTTCCCAGCAAGTACAGTGTATTGGACTGAATAGGAGCTACTGTTCTTGTCAGTTTCCTAAGCAGAGTTGAACTAGATATGGTCCGTGTGTGTATCAAGCACAGTTCTTTTTTTCTGAGCAAGCTCACTGTTTGGAACCCATAGGAAACACAGTAGAGTAGAAGAGTGCTCTTTTCTCTAAAGCAGAGTGTGTTTCTTGTAAGGCGAGCTAGCATTTGTTTCCCAGTCCTAAATGGAGTTGAATCACATGCAGTTTCTAGTCCTATGAGCAAGAGTTGTTTTCTGGTAAGGAAAGTCACTATTGTGCTCCCATTGCCATACACAGTGCAAATAGCACATGCGCCTGTTGCCAGCAAGTACAGTGTATTGGACTGAAGAGGAGCTACTGTTCTTGTCAGTTTCCTAAGCAGAGTTGAACTAGATATGGTCCGTGTGTGTAGGAAGCACATTTCTTTTGTTCTGAGCAAGCTCACTGTTCGGACCTCATAGGTAACACAGTAGAGTAGAAGAGTGCTCTTTAATCAAAAGCAGAGTGTGTTTCATGTAAGGAGAGCTAGCATTTGTTTCCCAGTCCTAAATGGAGTTGATTCACATGCAGTTTCTGGTCCTACGAGCAAGAGCTGTTTTCTGGTAAGGAAAGTCACTATTTTGCTCCCATTGCCATCCACAGTGCAAATAGCCCTCCCGTCTGTTCCCAGCAAGTACAGTGTATCAGACTGAAGAGGAGCTACTGTTCTTGTCAGTTTCCTAAGCAGAGTTGAACTAGATATGGCCCATGTGTGTAGGAAGCACAGTTCTTTTGTTCTGAGCAAGCTCACTGTTCAGACCACATAGGAAACACAGTAGAGGAGAAGAGTGCTGTTTTCTCAAAAGCAGAGTGTGTTTCTTGTAAGGCGAGCTAGCGTTTGTTTCCCAGTCCTAAATGGATTTGAGTCACATGCAGTTTCTGGTCCTAAGAACAAGAGTTGTTTTCTGGTAAGGAAAGTCACTATTGCGCGCCCATTGCCTTACACAAGGCAAATAGCACTCGCGTCTTTTCCCAGCAAGTACAGTGTATTGGACTGAATAGGAGTTACTGTTCTTGTCAGTTTCCTACGTAGAGTTGAACTAGATATGGCCCGTGTGTAGGAAGCACAGTTCTTTTGTTCTGAGCAAGCTCACTGTTCTGGCCCTATAGGAAATACAGCAGAGTAGAAGAGTGCTCTTTTCTCTAAAGCAGAGTGTGTTTCTTGTAAGGGGAGCTAGCTTTTGTTTCCCAGTCCTCAATGGAATTGAATTACATGCAGTTTCTGGTCCTACGAGCAAGAGTTGTTTATTGGTAAGAAGAGTCACTATTGCGCTGCCATTGCCATACACTGGAGAAATAGCACTGGCGTCTGTTCCCAGCAAGTACAGTGTATCGGACTGAAGAGGATCTACTGTTCTTGTCAGGTTCCTAAGCAGAATTGTACTAGATATGGCCGTGTGTGTAGGAAGCACAGTTCATTTTTTCTGAGCAAGCTCAGTGTTCCAACCCCATAGGAAACACAGTATAGTAGAAGAGTCCTCTTTTCTCAAAAGCAGAGTGTGTTTTTGTAAAGCGAGCTAGCGTTTGTTTCCTAGTCCTGAATGGAGTTGAATCACATGCAGTTTCTGGTCCTACGAGCAAGAGTTGTTTTCTGGTAAGGAAAGTCACTATTGCGCTCCCATTGCCCTACACAAGGCAAATAGCACTCGCGTCTTTTCCCAGCAAGTACAGTGTATTGGAGTGAATAGGAGCTACTGTTCTTGTCAGTTTCCTAAGCAGAGTTGAACTAGATATGGTCCGTGTGTGTAGGAAGCACAGTTATTTTGTTCTGAGCAAGCTCACTGTTTGGACCCCATAGGAAACACAGTAGAGTAGAAGAGTGCTCTTTTCTCTAAAGCAGAGTTTGTTTTTGTAAGGCGAGCTAGCATTTGTTTCCCAGTCCTAAATGGAGTGGAATCACATGCAGTTTCTGGTCCTAATAGCAAGAGTTGTTTTCTGGTAAGGAAAGTCACTATTGTGCTCCCATTGCCATACACAGTGCAAATCGCACATGCGTCTGTTCCCAGCAAGTACAGTGTATTGGACTGCAGAGGAGCTACTGTTCTTCTCAGTTTCCTAAGCAGAGTTGACCTAGATATGGTCCGTGTGTGTAGGAAGCACAGTTCTTTTTTTCTGAGCAAGCTCACTGTTCTGGCCCTATAGGAAACACAGTAGAGTAGAAGAGTGCTCTTTTCTCAAAAGCAGAGTTTGTTTCTTGTAAAGCGAGCTAGAGTTTGTTTCCCAGTCCTAAATGGAGTAGAATCACATGCAGTTTCTGGTCCTACGAGCAATAGTTGTTTTCTGGTAAGAAGAGTCACTATTGCGCTGTCATTGACATACACAGGACAAATAGCACTGGCGTCTGTTCCCAGCAAGTACAGTGTATTGGACTGAAGAGGATCTACTGTTCTTGTCATGTTCCTAAGCAGACTTGAACTAGATATGGCCGTGTGTGTAGGAAGCACAGTTTTTTTGTTCTGAGCAAGCTCACTGTTCGGAACACATAGGAAACACAGTAGAGTAGAAGAGTGCTCTTTTCTCAAAAGCAGAGTATGTTTCTTGGAAGTCGAGCTAGCGTTTGTTTCCCAGTCCTAAATGGAGTTGAGTCACATGCAGTTTTTTGTCCAACGAGCAAGAGTTGTTTTCTGGTAAGACAAGTCACTATTGTGCTCCAATTGCCATACACAGTGCAAATATCACTCGCTTCTGATCCCCACAAGTACAGTGTATCGGACTGAAGAGGAGCTACTGTTCTTGTCAGTTTCCGAAGCAGAGTTGAACTAGATATGGCCCGTGTGTAGGAAGCACAGTTCTTATGTTCTGAGCAAGCTCACTATTCTGGCACTATAGGAAACACAGTAGAGTAGAAGAGTGCTCTTTTCTCAAAAGCAGAGTGTGTTTCTTGTAAAGCGAGCTAGAGTTTGTTTCCCAGTCCTAAATGGAGTTGAATCACATGCAGTTTCTGGTCCAACGAACAAGAGTTGTTTTCTGGTAAGGAAAGTCACTATTGTGCTCCCATTGCCCTACACAAGGCAAATAGCACTCGCGTCTTTTCCCAGCAAGTAAAGTGTATTGGACTGAATAGGAGCTACTGTTCTTGTCAGTTTCCTAAGCAGAGTTGAACTAGATGTGGTCCGTGTGTGTATTAAGCACAGTTCTTTTGTTCTGAGCAAGCTCACTGTTTGGACCCCATAGGAAACACAGTAGAGTAGAAGAGTGCTATTTTCTATAAAGCAGAGTGTGTTTCTTGTAAGGCGAGCTAGCATTTTTTTCCCAGTCTTAAATGGAGTGGAATCACATCCAGTTTCTAGTCCTACGAGCAAGAGTTGTTTTCTGGTAAGGAAAGTCACTATTGCGCTCCCATTGGCATACACAGTGCAAATAGCACATGCGTCTGTTCCCAGCAAGTACAGTGTATTGGACTGAAGAGGAGCTACTGTTCTTGTCATTTTCCTAAGCAGAGTTGAACTAGATATGGTCCGTGTGTGTAGGAAGCACAATTCTTTTGTTCTGAGCAAGCTCACTGTTTGGACCCCATAGTAAACACAGTAGAGTAGAAGAGTGCTCTTTTCTCTAAAGAAGAGTGTGTTTCTTGTAAGGCAAGCTAGCATTTGCTTCCCAGTCCTAAATGGAGTGGAATCACATGCAGTTTCTGGTCCTACGAGCAAGAGTTGTTTTCTGGTAAGGAAAGTCACTATTGCGCTCCCATTGCCATACACAGTGCAAATAGCACTCGCGTCTGTTCCCAGCAAGTACAGTGTACCGGACTGAAGAGGAGCTACTGTTCTTGTCAGTTTCCTAAGCAGAGTTGAACTAGGTATGGCCCGTGTGTAGGAAGCACAGTACTTTTGTTCTGAGCAAGCTCACTGTTCTGGCCCCATAGGAAACACAGTAGAGTAGAAGAGTGCTCTTTTTTCTAATGTAGAGTGTGTTTCTTGTAAAGTGAGCTAGCTTTTGTTTCCCAGTCCGAAATGGAGTTGAATCACATGCAGTTTCTGGTCCTACGAGCAAGAGTTGTTTTATGGTAAAAAGAGTCACTATTGCGCTGCCATTGCCATACACAGGACAAATAACACTGGCGTCTGTTAGCAGCAAGTACAGTGTATTGGACTGAAGAGGATCTACTGTTCTTGTCAGGTTCCTAAGCAGAATTGAACTAGTTATGACCGTGTGTGTAGGAAGCACAGTTCTTTTGTTCTGAGCAAGCTCACTGTTCAGACCCAAAAGGAAACACAGTAGAGTAGAAGAGTGCTCTTTTCTCAAAAGCAGGGTGTGTTTCTTGTAAGGCGAGCTAGCGTTTGTTTCCCAGTCCTAAATGGAGTTGAGTCACATGCAGTTTTTTGTCCTACAGGCAAGAGTTGTTTTCTGGTAAGACGAGTCACTATTGTGCTCCAATTGCCATACACAGTGCAAATAGCACTCGCGTGTGTTCCCCGAAAGTACAGTGTCTTGGACTGAAGAGGAGCTACTGTTCTTCTCAGTTTCCTAAGCAGAGTTGTACTAGATATGGTCGGTGTGTGTAGGAAGCACAGTTCTTTTGTTCTTAGCAAGCTCACTGTTCGGACCCTATAGGAAGCATAGGAGAGTAGAAGAGTGCTCTTTTCTCAAAAGCAGAGTGTGTTTCATGTAAGGCGAGCTAGCATTTGTATCCCAGTCCTAAATGGAGTTGAATCACATGCAGTTTCTGGTTCTATGAGCAAGAGTTGTTTTCTGGTAAGTAAAGTCACTATTGCGCTCCCATTGCCATACACAGTGCAAATAGCACTCGCGTCAGTTCCCAGCAAGTACAGTGTTTTGGACTGAAGAGGAGCTACTGTTCTTGTCAGTTTCCTAAGCAGAGTTGAACTAGTTATGTCCCGTGTGTAGGAAGCACAGTTCTTTTGTTCTGACGAAGCTCACTGTTCTGGCCATATAGGAAACACAGTAGAGTAGAAGAGTGCTCTTTTCTCTAAAGCAGAGTGTGTTTCTTGTAAGGCGAGCTAGCGTTTGTTTCCCAGTCCTAAATGGAGTTGAATCACATGCAGTTTCTAGTCCTATGAGCAAGAGTTGTTTTATTGTAAGAAGAGTCACTATTGCGCTGCCATTGCCATACACAGGACAAATAGCACTGGCGTCTATTCCCAGCAAGTACAGTGTATTGGACTGAAGAGGATCTACTGTTCTTGTCAGGTTCCTAAGCAGAATTGAACTAGATATGGCCGTGTGTGCAGGAAGCACAATTCTTTTGTTCTGAGCAAGCTCACTGTTCCGTCCCCATAGGAAACACAGTAGAGTAGAAGAGTGCTCTTTTCTCAAAAGCAGAGTGTGTTTCATGTAAGGCGAGCTAGCGTTTGTTTCCCAGTCCTAAATGGAGTTGAATCACATGCAGTTTCTGGTCCTAAGAGCAAGAGTTGTTTTCTGGTAAGGAAAGTCACTATTGTGCTCCCCTTGCCATACACAGTGCAAATAGCTCCCGCGTCTGTTCCCAGCAAGTACAGTGTATAGGAATGAAGAGGAGCTACTGTTCTTGTCAGTTTCCTAAGCAGAGTTGAACATGATATGGCCCGTGTGTGTAGGAAGCACAGTTCTTATGTTCTGAGCAAGCTCACTGTTCTGGCCCTACAGGAAACACAGTAGAGTAGAAGCGTGCTCTTTTCTCAAAAGCAGAGTGTGTTTTTGTAAGGCAAGCTAGCGTTTGTTTCCTAGTCCAAAATGGAGTTGAATCACATGCAGTTTCTGGTCCTACGAACAAGAGTTGTTTTCTGGTAAGGAAAGTCTCTATTGCGCTCCCATTGCCCTACACAAGGCAAATAGCACTTGCGTCTTTTCCCAGCAAGTACGGTGTATCGGACTGAAGAGGAGCTACTCTTCTTGTCAGTTTCCTAAGCAGAGTTGAACTAGATATGGCCCGTGTGTAGGAAGCACAGTTCTTTTGTTCTGAGCAAGCTCACTGTTCTGGCCCTATAGGAAACACAGCAGAGTAGAAGAGTGCTCTTTCCACAAAAGCAGAGTGTGTTTCTTGTAAGGGGAGCTAGCTTTTGTTTCCCAGGCCTAAATGGAGTTGAATCACATGCAGTTTCTGGTCCTACGAGCAAGAGTTGTTTTATAGTAAGAAGAGTCACTATTGCGCTGCCATTGCCATACACAGGACAAATAGCACTTGCGTGTTTTCCCAGCAAGTACAGTGTATTGGACTGAAGAGGAGCTACTGTTATTGTCAGTTTCCTAAGTAGAGTTGAACTAGATATGGCCCGTGTGTAGGAAGCACAGTTCTTTTGTTCTGAGCAAGCTCACTGTTCTGGCCCTATAGGAAACACAGTAGAGTAGAAGAGTGCTCTTTCAACAAAAGCAGAGTGTGTTTCTTGTAAGTTGAACTAGCTTTTGTTTCCCAGTCCTAAATGGAGTTGAGTCACATGCAGTTTTTTGTCCTACGAGCAAGAGTTGTTTTCTGGTAAGATGAGTCACTATTGTGCTCCAATTGCCATACACAGTGCAAATAGCACTCGCGTATGTTCCCCGAAAGTACAGTGTATTGGACTGAAGAGGGGCTACTGTTCTTCTCAGTTTCCTAAGCAGAGTTGAACTAGATATGGCCCGTGTGTGTAGGAAGCACAGTTCTTTTGTTCTGAGCAAGCTCACTGTTCGGACCCCATAGGAAGCACAGTAGAGTAGAAGAGTGCTCTTTTCTCAAAAGCAGAGTGTGTTTCATGGAAGGCGAGCTAGCATTTGTATCCCAGTCCTAAGTGGAGTTGAACCACATGCAGTTTCTGGTCCTATGAGCAAGAGATGTTTTCTGGTAAGGAAAGTCACTATTGTGCTCCCATTGCCATACACAGTGCAAATAGCACTCGCGTCTGTTCCCAGCAAGTACAGTGTTTCGGACTGAAGAGGAGCTACTGTTCTTCTCACTTTCCTAAGCAGAGTTGAACTAGATATGGCCCGTGTGTGTAGGAAGCACATTTCTTTTGTTCTGAGCAAGCTCACTGTTCTGGCCCAGTAGGAAACACAGTAGAGTAGAAGAGTGCTCTTTTCTCTAAAGCAGAGTGTTTTTCTTGTAAGGTGAGCTAGCTTTTGTTTCCCAGTCCTAAATGGAGTTGAATCACATGCAGTTTCTGGTCCTATGAGCAAGAGTTGTTTTCTGGTAAGACAAGTCACTATTAGGCTCCAATTGCCATACACAGTGCAAATAGCACTTGTGTCTGTTCCCCGCAAGTACAGTGTATTGGACTGAAGAGGATCTAGTGTTCTTGTCAGTTTCCTAAGCAGAGTTGAACTAGAAATGGCCCGTGTGTGTAGGAATCACAGTTCTTTTGTTCTGAGCAAGCTCACTGTTCGGACCCCATAGGAAACACAGTAGATTAGAGGAGTGCTCTTTTCTCAAAAGCAGAGTGTGTTTCTTCTAAGGCGAGCTAGCGTTTGTTTCCCAGTCCTAAATGGAGTTGAATCACATGCAGTTTCTGGTCCTACAAGCAAGAGTTGTTTTCTGGTAAAGAAAGTCACTATTGCGCTCCCATTGCCATACACAGTGCAAATAGCACTCGCGTCTTTTCCCTGCAAGTACAGTGTATAAACTGAAGAGGAGGTACTGTTCTTGTCAGTTTCCTAAGCAGAGTTGAACTAGATATGGCCCGTGTGTAGGAAGCACAGTTCTTTTGTTCTGAGAAAGCTCACTGTCCTTGCCTTATAGGAAACACAGTAGAGTAGAAGAGTGCTCTTTTCTCTAAAGCAGAGTGTGTTTCTTGTAAGGTGAGCTAGCTTTTGTTTCCCAGTCCTATATGGAGTTGAATCACATGCAATTTCTGGTCCTACAAGCAAGAGTTGTTTTATGGTAAGAAGAGTCACTATTGCGCTGCCATTGCCATACACAGGACAAATAGCACTGGCGTCTGTTCCCAGGAAGTACAGTGTATTGGACTGAAGAGGATCTACTGTTCTTGTCAGGTTCCTAAGCAGAATTGAACTAGTTATGGCCGTGTGTGTAGGAAGCACAGTTCTTTTTTTCTGAGCAAGCTCAATGTTCAGACCCAATAGGAAACACAGTAGAGTAGAAGAGGGCTCTTTTCTCAAAAGCAGAGTGGGTTTCTTGTAAGGCGAGCTAGCATTTGTTTCCCAGTCCTAAATGGAGTTGAGTCACATGCAGTTTTTTGTCCTACTAGCAAGAGTTTTTTTCTGGTAAGACAAGTCACTATAAGGCTCCAATTGCCATACACAGTGCAAATAGCACTCGCGTCTGTTCCCCGCAAGTACAGGGTATTGGACTGAAGAGGATCTACCTTTCTTGTCAGTTTCCTAAGCAGAGTTGAACTAGTTATGGCCCGTGTGTGTAGGAAGCACAGTTCTTTTGTTCTGAGCAAGCTCACTGTTCAGACCCCGTAGGAAACACAGTAGAGGAGAAGAGTGCTCTTTTCTCAAAAGCAGAGTGTGTTTCTTGTAAGGCGAGCTAGCATTTGTTTCCCAGTCCTAAATGGATTTGAGTCACATGCAGTTTCTGGTCCTAAGAACAAGAGTTGTTTTCTGGAAAGGAAAGTCACTATTGTGCGCCCATTGCCTTACACAAGGCAAATAGCACTCGCATCTTTTCCCAGCAAGTACAGTGTATTGGACTGAATAGGAGTTACTGTTCTTGTCAGTTTCCTAAGTAGAGTTGAACTAGATATGGCCCGTTTGTGTAGGAAGCACAGTTCTTTTGTTCTGAGCAAGCTCACTGTTCTGGCCCTATAGGAAACACAGTAGAGGAGAAGAGTGCTCTTTTCTCAAAAGCAGAGTGTGTTTCTTGTAAGGCGAGCTAGCGTTTGTTTCCCAGTCGTAAATGAAGTTGAGTCACATGCAGCTTTTTGTCCTACGAGCAAGAGTTGTTTTCTGGTAGGGCGAGTCACTATTGTCCTCCAATTGCCATACACAGTGCAAATAGCACTCGCGTCTGTTCCCTGCAAGTACAGTGTATTGGACTGAAGAGGAGCTACTGTTCTTGTCAGTTTCCTAAGCAGAGTTGAACTAGATATGGCCCGTGTGTGTAGGAAGCACAGTTCTTTTGTTCTTAGCAAGCTCACTGTTCGGACCCCATAGGAAGCACAGTAGAGTAGAAGAGTGCTCTTTTCTCAAAAGCAGAGGGTGTTTCATGTAAGGCGAGCTAGCATTTGTTTCCCAATCCTAAATGGATTTGAATCACATGCAGTTACAGGTCCTACGAGCAAGAGTTGTTTTCTGGTAAGGAAAGTCACTATTGCGCTCCCATTGCCATACACAGTGCAAATAGCATCACGTCTATTCCCAGCAAGTACAGTGTATTGGACGGAAGAGGAGCTACTGTTCTTGTCAGTTTCCTAAGCAGAGTTGAACTTGTTATGGCCCTGTGTAGGAAGCACAGTTCTTTTGTTCTGAGCAAGGTCACTGTTCTGGCCCTATAGGAAAAACAGTAGAGTAGAAGAGTGCTCTTTTCTCTAAAGCAGAGTGGGTTTCTTGTAAGGCGAGCTAGCGTTTGTTTCCCAGTCCTAAATGGAGTTGAATCACATGCAGTTTCTAGAACTATGAGCAAGAGTTGTTTTATGGTAAGAGGAGTAATTATTGCTCTGCCATTGCCATACACAGGACAAATAGCACTGGCGTCTCTTCCCAGCAAGTAGAGTGTAATGGACTGAAGAAGATCTACTGTTCTTGTCAGGTTCCTAAGCAGACTTGAACTAGATATGGCCGTGTGTGTAGGAAGCACAGTTTTTTTGTTCTGAGCACGCTCACTGTTCAGAACACATAGGAAACACAGTAGAGTAGAAGAGTGCTCTTTTCTCAAAAGCATAGTGTGTTTCTTGGAAGTCGAGCTACCGTTTGTTTCCCAGTCCTAAATGGAGTTGATTCACATGCAGTTTTTTGTCCTAGGAGCAAGAGTTGTTTTCTGGTAAGACAAGTCACTATTGTGCTCCAATTGCCATACACAGTGCAAATAGCACTCACGTCTGTTCCCCACAAGTACAGTGTATTGGACTGAAGAGGAGCTACTGTTCTTGTCACTTTCCTAAGCAGAGTTGAACTAGATATGGCCCGTGTGTGTAGGAAGCACATTTCTTTTGTTCTGAGCAAGCTCACTGTTCTGGCCCAGTAGGAAACACAGTAGAGTAGAAGAGTGCTCTTTTCTCTAAAGCAGAGTGTTTTTCTTGTAAGGTGAGCTAGCTTTTGTTTCCCAGTCCTAAATGGAGTTGAATCACATGCAGTTTCTGGTCCTATGAGCAAGAGTTGTTTTCTGGTAAGACAAGTCACTATTGGGCTCCAATTGCCATACACAGTGCAAATAGCACTTGTGTCTCTTCCCCGCAAGTACAGTGTATTGGACTGAAGAGGATCTAGTGTTCTTGTCAGTTTCCTAAGCAGAGTTGAACTAGAAATGGCCCGTGTGTGTAGGAATCACAGTTCTTTTGTTCTGAGCAAGCTCACTGTTCGGACACCATAGGAAACACAGTAGATTAGAAGAGTGCTCTTTTCTCAAAAGCAGAGTGTGTTTCTTCTAAGGCGAGCTAGTGTTTGTTTCCCAGTCCTAAATGGAGTTGAATCACATGCAGTTTCTCGTCCTATGAGCAAGAGTTGTTTTATTGTAAGAAGAGTCACTATTGCGCTGCCATTGCCATACACAGGACAAATAGCACTGGCGTCTATTCCCAGCAAGTACAGTGTATTGGACTGAAGAGGATCTACTGTTCTTGTCAGGTTCCTAAGCAGAATTGAACTAGATATGGCCGTGTGTGCAGGAAGCACAGTTCTTTTGTTCTGAGCAAGCTCACTGTTCCGACCCCATAGGAAACACAGTAGAGTAGAAGAGTGCTCTTTTCTCAAAAGCAGAGTGTGTTTCTTGTAAGGCGAGCTAGCGTTTGTTTCCCAGTCCTAAATGGAGTTGAATCACATGCAGTTTCTGGTCCTACAAGCAAGAGTTGTTTTCTGGTAAAGAAAGTCACTATTGCGCTCCCCTTGCCATACACAGTGCAAATAGCACTCGCGTCTTTTCCCTGCAAGTACAGTGTATAGGACTGAAGAGGAGGTACTGTTCTTGTCAGTTTCCTAAGCAGAGTTGAACTAGATATGGCCCGTGTGTAGGAAGCACAGTTCTTTTGTTCTGAGAAAGCTCACTGTCCTTGCCTTATAGGAAACACAGTAGAGTAGAAGAGTGCTCTTTTCTCTAAAGCAGAGTGTGTTTCTTGTAAGGTGAGCTAGCTTTTGTTTCCCAGTCCTATATGGAGTTGAATCACATGCAATTTCTGGTCCTACAAGCAAGAGTTGTTTTATGGTAAGAAGAGTCACTATTGCGCTGCCATTGCCATACACAGGACAAATAGCACTGGCGTCTGTTCCCAGGAAGTACAGTGTATTGGACTGAAGAGGATCTACTGTTCTTGTCAGGTTCCTAAGCAGAATTGAACTAGTTATGGCCGTGTGTGTAGGAAGCACAGTTCTTTTTTTCTGAGCAAGCTCAATGTTCAGACCCAATAGGAAACACAGTAGAGTAGAAGAGGGCTCTTTTCTCAAAAGCAGAGTGGGTTTCTTGTAAGGCGAGCTAGCATTTGTTTCCCAGTCCTAAATGGAGTTGAGTCACATGCAGTTTTTTGTCCTACGAGCAAGAGTTTTTTTCTGGTAAGACAAGTCACTATAAGGCTCCAATTGCCATACACAGTGCAAATAGCACTCGCGTCTGTTCCCCGCAAGTACAGGGTATTGGACTGAAGAGGATCTACCTTTCTTGTCAGTTTCCTAAGCAGAGTTGAACTAGTTATGGCCCGTGTGTGTAGGAAGCACAGTTCTTTTGTTCTGAGCAAGCTCACTGTTCAGACCCCGTAGGAAACACAGTAGAGGAGAAGAGTGCTCTTTTCTCAAAAGCAGAGTGTGTTTCTTGTAAGGCGAGCTAGCATTTGTTTCCCAGTCCTAAATGGATTTGAGTCACATGCAGTTTCTGGTCCTAAGAACAAGAGTTGTTTTCTGGAAAGGAAAGTCACTATTGTGCGCCCATTGCCTTACACAAGGCAAAGAGCACTCGCATCTTTTCCCAGCAAGTACAGTGTATTGGACTGAATAGGAGTTACTGTTCTTGTCAGTTTCCTAAGTAGAGTTGAACTAGATATGGCCCGTTTGTGTAGGAAGCACAGTTCTTTTGTTCTGAGCAAGCTCATTGTTCTGGCCCTATAGGAAACACAGTAGAGGAGAAGAGTGCTCTTTTCTCAAAAGCAGAGTGTGTTTCTTGTAAGGCGAGCTAGCGTTTGTTTCCCAGTCGTAAATGAAGTTGAGTCACATGCAGCTTTTTGTCCTACGAGCAAGAGTTGTTTTCTGGTAGGGCGAGTCACTATTGTGCTCCAATTGCCATACACAGTGCAAATAGCACTCGCGTCTGTTCCCTGCAAGTACAGTGTATTGGACTGAAGAGGAGCTACTGTTCTTGTCAGTTTCCTAAGCAGAGTTGAACTAGATATGGCCCGTGTGTGTAGGAAGCACAGTTCTTTTGTTCTTAGCAAGCTCACTGTTCGGACCCCATAGGAAGCACAGTAGAGTAGAAGAGTGCTCTTTTCTCAAAAGCAGAGGGTGTTTCATGTAAGGCGAGCTAGCATTTGTTTCCCAATCCTAAATGGATTTGAATCACATGCAGTTACAGGTCCTACGAGCAAGAGTTGTTTTCTGGTAAGGAAAGTCACTATTGCGCTCCCATTGCCATACACAGTGCAAATAGCATCACGTCTATTCCCAGCAAGTACAGTGTATTGGACGGAAGAGGAGCTACTGTTCTTGTCAGTTTCCTAAGCAGAGTTGAACTTGTTATGGCCCTGTGTAGGAAGCACAGTTCTTTTGTTCTGAGCAAGGTCACTGTTCTGGCCCTATAGGAAAAACAGTAGAGTAGATGAGTGCTCTTTTCTCTAAAGCAGAGTGGGTTTCTTGTAAGGCGAGCTAGCGTTTGTTTCCCAGTCCTAAATGGAGTTGAATCACATGCAGTTTCTAGAACTATGAGCAAGAGTTGTTTTATGGTAAGAGGAGTAATTATTGCTCTGCCATTGCCATACACAGGACAAATAGCACTGGCGTCTCTTCCCAGCAAGTAGAGTGTAATGGACTGAAGAAGATCTACTGTTCTTGTCAGGTTCCTAAGCAGACTTGAACTAGATATGGCCGTGTGTGTAGGAAGCACAGTTTTTTTGTTCTGAGCACGCTCACTGTTCAGAACACATAGGAAACACAGTAGAGTAGAAGAGTGCTCTTTTCTCAAAAGCATAGTGTGTTTCTTGGAAGTCGAGCTACCGTTTGTTTCCCAGTCCTAAATGGAGTTGATTCACATGCAGTTTTTTGTCCTACGAGCAAGAGTTGTTTTCTGGTAAGACAAGTCACTATTGTGCTCCAATTGCCATACACAGTGCAAATAGCACTCACGTCTGTTCCCCACAAGTACAGTGTATTGGACTGTAGAGGAGCTACTGTTCTTGTCAGTTTCCTAAGCAGAGTTGAACTAGATATGGCCCGAGTGTAGGAAGCACAGTTGATTTGTTCTGAGCAAGCTCACTGTTCGGACCCCATAGTAATCACAGTAGAGTAGAAGAGTGCTCTTTTCTCAAAAGCATAGTGTGTTTCATGTAAGGCGAGCTAGCATTTGTTTCCCAGTCCTAAATGGAGTTGAATCACATGCAGTTTCTGGTCCTACAAACAAGAGTTTTTTTCTGGTAAGGAAAGTCACTATTGCGCTCCCATTGCCATACACAGTGCAAATAGCACTCGCGTTGTTTCTCAGCAAGTACAGTCTATCGGACTGAAGAGGAGTTACTGTTCTTGTCAGTTTCCTAAGCAGAGTTGAACTAGATATAGCCCGTGTGTAGGAAGCACAGTTCTTTTGTTCTGAGCAAGCTCAGTGTTCGGACCCCATAGGAAACACAGTATAGTAGAAGAGTGCTCTTTTCTCAAAAGCAGAGTGTGTTTCTTGTAAGGCGAGCTAGCGTTTGTTTCCCATTCCTAAATGGAGTTGAGTCACATGCAGGTTTTTGTCCTACGAGCAAGAGTTGTTTTCTGGTAGGGCGAGTCACTATTGTGCTCCAATTGCCATACACAGTGCAAATAGCACTCGCGTCTGTTCCCAGCAAGTACAGTCTATCGGACTGAAGAGGAGTTACTGTTCTTGTCAGTTTCCTAAGCAGAGTTGAACTAGATATGGCCCGTGTGTAGGAAGCACAGTTCTTTTGTTCTGAGCAAGCTCAGTGTTCGGACCCCATAGGAAACACAGTAGAGTACAAGAGTGCTCTTTTCTCAAAAGCAGAGTGTGTTTCTTGTAAAGCGAGCTAGAGTTTGTTTCCCAGTCCTAAATGGAGTTGAATCACATGCAGTTTCTGGTCCTACGAACAAGAGTTGTTTTCTGGTAAGGAAAGTCACTATTGCGCTCCCAATTCCCTACACAAGGCAAATAACACTCGCCTCTTTTCCCAGCAAGTACAGTGTAATGGACTGAATAGGAGCTACTGTTCTTGTCAGTTTCCTAAGCAGAGTTGAACTAGATGTGGTCCGTGTGTGTATTAAGCACAGTTCTTTTGTTCTGAGCAAGCTCACGGTTTGGACCCCATAGGAAACACAGTAGAGTAGAAGAGTGCTATTTTCTCTAAAGCAGAGTGTGTTTCTTGTAAGGCGAGCTAGCATTTGTTTCCCAGTCCTAAATGGAGTTGAATCACATGCAGTTTCTAGTCCTATGAGCAAGAGTTGATTTCTGGTAAGGAAAGTCACTATTGCGCTCCCATTGCCATACACAGTGCAAATAGCACATGCGCCTGTTGCCAGCAAGTACAGTGTATTGGACTGAAGAGAAGCTACTGTTCTTGTCAGTTTCCTAAGGAGAGTTGAACTAGATATGGCCCGTGTGTGTAGGAAGCACAGTTCTTTTGTTCTGAGCAAGCTCACTGTTCGGACCTCATAGGTAACACAGTAGAGTAGAAGAGTGCTCGTTAATCAAAAGCAGAGTGTGTTTCATGTAAGGAGAGCTAGCATTTGTTTCCCAGTCCTAAATGGAGTTGATTCACATGCAGTTTCTGGTCCTACGAGCAACAGCTGTTTTCTGGTAAGGAAAGTCACTATTTTGCTCCCATTGCCATCCACAGTGCAAATAGCCCTCCCGTCTGTTCCCAGAATGTACAGTGTATTGGACTGAAGAGGAGCTACTGTTCTTGTCAGTTTCCTAAGCAGAGTTGAACTAGTTATGGCCCTGTGTTGGAAGCACAGTTCTTTTGTTCTGAGCAAGCTCATTGTTCTGGCCGTATAGGAAACACCGTAGAGTAGAAGAGTGCTCTTTTCTCCAAAGCAGAGTGTGTTTCATGGAAGGCGAGCTAGCATTTGTTTCCCAGTCCTAAATGGATTGGAATCACATGCAGTTTCTGGTCCTACGAGCAAGAGTTGTTTTCTGGTGAGGAAAGTCACTATTATGCTCCCCTTGCCATACACTATGCAAATAGCTCTCGCGTCTGTTCCCAGCAAGTACAGTGTATCGGACTGAAGAGGAGCTACTGTTCTTGTCAGTTTCCTAAGCAGAGTTGAACTAGATATGGCCCATGTGTGTAGGAAGCACAGTTCTTTTGTTCTGAGCAAGCTCACTGTTCAGACCACATAGGAAACACAGTAGAGGAGAAGAGTGCTGTTTTCTCAAAAGCAGAGTGTGTTTCTTGTAAGGCGAGCTAGCATTTGTTTCCCAGTCCTAAATGGAGTTGAGTCACATGCAGTTTTTTGTCCTACGAGCAAGAGATGTTTTCTGGTAAGACGAGTCACTATTGTGCTCCAATTGCCATACACAGTGCAAATAGCACTCGCGTCTGTTCCCCGAAAGTACAGTGTATTGGACTGAAGAGGAGATACTGTTCTTCTCAGTTTCCTAAGCAGAGTTGAACTAGATATGGCCCATGTGTGTAGGAAGCACAGTTCTTTTGTTCTGAGCAAGCTCACTGTTCGCTCCCCATAGGAAGCACAGTAAAGTAGAAGTGTGCTCTTTTCTCAAAAGCAGAGTGTGTTTCATGGAAGGCTAGCTAGCATTTGTATCCCAGTCCTAAATGGAGTTGAATCCCATGCAGTTTCTGGTACTATGAGCAAGAGTTGTTTTCTGGTAAGGAAAGTCACTATTGCGCTCCCATTGCCATACACAGTGCAAATAGCACTCGCGTCTGTTCCCAGCAAGTACAGTGTTTCGGACTGAAGAGGAGCTACTGTTCTTTTCAGTTTCCTAAGCAGAGTTGAACTAGATATGGCCCGTGTGTGTAGGAAGCACAGTTCTTTTGTTCTGAGCAAGTTTACTGTTCGGACCCCATAGGAAGCACAGTAGAGTAGAAGAGGGCTCTTTTCTCAAAAGCAGAGTGTGTTTCATGTAAGGCGAGCTAGCATTTATTTCCCAGTCCTAAATGGAGTTGAATCACATGCAGTTTCTGGTCCTACGAGCAAGAGTTGTTTTCTGGTAAAGAAAGTCACTATTGCGCTCCCATTGCCATACACAGTGCAAATAGCACTCGCGTCTTTTCCCTGCAAGTACAGTGTATAGGACTGAAGAGGAGGTACTGTTCTTGTCAGTTTCCTAAGCAGAGTTGAACTAGATATGGCCCGTGTGTAGGAAGCACAGTTCTTTTGTTCTGAGCAAGTTCACTGTCCTGGCCTTATAGGAAACACAGTAGAGTAGAAGAGTGCTCTTTTCTCTAAAGCAGAGTGTGTTTCTTGTAAGGTGAGCTAGCTTTTGTTTCCCAGTCCTATATGGAGTTGAATCACATGCAGTTTCTGGTCCTACAAGCAAGAGTTGTTTTATGGTAAGAAGAGTCACTATTGCGCTGCCATTGCCATACACAGGACAAATAGCACTGGCGTCTGTTCCCAGGAAGTACAGTGTATTGGACTGAAGAGGATCTACTGTTCTTGTCAGGTTCCTAAGCAGAATTGAACTAGTTATGGCCGTGTGTGTAGGAAGCACAGTTCTTTTTTTCTGAGCAAGCTCAATGTTCAGACCCAATAGGAAACACAGTAGAGTAGAAGAGTGCTCTTTTCTCAAAAGCAGAGTGTGTTTCTTGTAAGGCGAGCTAGCATTTGTTTCCCAGTCCTAAATGGAGTTGAGTCACATGCAGTTTTTTGTCCTACGAGCAAGAGATGTTTTCTGGTAAGACGAGTCACTATTGTGCTCCAATTGCCATACACAGTGCAAATAGCACTCGGGTCTTTTCCCCGAAAGTACAGTGTATTGGACTGAAGAGTAGATACTGTTCTTCTCAGTTTCCTAAGCAGAGTTGAACTAGATATGGCCCGTGTGTGTAGGAAGCACAGTTCTTTTGTTCTGAGCAAGCTCACTGTTCGGACCCCATAGGAAGCACAGTAAAGTAGAAGTGTGCTCTTTTCTCAAAAGCAGAGTGTGTTTCATGGAAGGCTAGCTAGCATTTGTATCCCAGTCCTAAATGGCGTTGAATCCCATGCAGTTTCTGGTACTATGAGCAAGAGTTGTTTTCTGGTAAGGAAAGTCACTATTGCGCTCCCATTGCCATACACAGTGCAAATAGCACTCGCGTCTGTTCCCAGCAAGTACAGTGTTTCGGACTGAAGAGGAGCTACTGTTCTTCTCAGTTTCCTAAGCAGAGTTGAACTAGATATGGCCCGTGTGTGTAGGAAGCACAGTTCTTTTGTTCTGAGCAAGCTCACTGTTCGGACCCCATAGGAAGCACAGTAGAGTAGAAGAGGGCTCTTTTCTCAAAAGCAGAGTGTGTTTCATGTAAGGCGAGCTAGCCTTTATTTCCCATTCCTAAATGGAGTTGAATCACATGCAGTTTCTGGTCCTACGATCAAGAGTTGTTTTCTGGTAAAGAAAGTCACTATTGCGCTCCCATTGCCATACACAGTGCAAATAGCACTCGCGTCTTTTCCCTGCAAGTACAGTGTATAGGACTGAAGAGGAGGTACTGTTCTTGTCAGTTTCCTAAGCAGAGTTGAACTAGATATGGCCCGTGTGTAGGAAGCACAGTTCTTTTGTTCTGAGCAAGCTCACTGTCCTGGCCTTATAGGAAACACAGTAGAGTAGAAGAGTGCTCTTTTCTCTAAAGCAGAGTGTGTTTCTTGTAAGGTGAGCTAGCTTTTGTTTCCCAGTCCTATATGGAGTTGAATCACATGCAGTTTCTGGTCCTACAAGCAAGAGTTGTTTTATGGTAAGAAGAGTCACTATTGCGCTGCCATTGCCATACACAGGACAAATAGCACTGGCGTCTGTTCCCAGGAAGTAGAGTGTATTGGACTGAAGAGGATCTACTGTTCTTGTCAGGTTCCTAAGCAGAATTGAACTAGTTATGGCCGTGTGTGTAGGAAGCACAGTTCTTTTTTTCTGAGCAAGCTCAATGTTCAGACCCAATAGGAAACACAGTAGAGTAGAAGAGTGCTCTTTTCTCAAAAGCAGAGTGTGTTTCTTGTAAGGCGAGCTAGCATTTGTTTCCCAGTCCTAAATGGAGTTGAGTCACATGCAGTTTTTTGTCCTACGAGCAAGAGATGTTTTCTGGTAAGACGAGTCACTATTGTGCTCCAATTGCCATACACAGTGCAAATAGCACTCGCGTCTGTTCACAGCAAGTACAGTGTATTGGACTGAAGAGGAGATACTGTTCTTCTCAGTTTCCTAAGCAGAGTTGAACTAGATATGGCCCGTGTGTGTAGGAAGCACAGTTCTTTTGTTCTTAGCAAGCTCACTGTTCGGACCCCATAGGAAGCACAGTAAAGTAGAAGTGTGCTCTTTTCTCAAAAGCAGAGTGTGTTTCATGGAAGGCTAGCTAGCATTTGTATCCCAGTCCTAAATGGAGTTGAATCACATGCAGTTTCTGGTACTATGAGCAAGAGTTGTTTTCTGGTAAGGAAAGTCACTATTGCGCTCCCATTGCCATACACAGTGCAAATAGCACTCGCGTCTGTTCCCAGCAAGTACAGTGTTTCGGACTGAAGAGGAGCTACTGTTCTTGTCAGTTTCCTAAGCAGAGTTGAACTAGTTAGGGCCCGTGTGTAGGTAGCACAGTTCTTTTGTTCTGACCAAGCACACTGTTCTGGCCATATAGGAAACAGAATAGAGTAGAAGAGTGCTCTTTTCTCTAAAGCAGAGTGTGTTTCTTGTAAGGCGAGCTAGCGTTTGTTTCCCAGTCCTAAGTGGAGTTGAATCACATGCAGTTTCTGGTCCTACGTGCAAGAGTTGTTTTATGGTAAGAAGAGTCACTATTGCGCTGCCATTGCCATACACAGGACAAATAGCACTGGCGTCTGTTTCCAGCAAGTACAGTATATTGGACTGAAGAGGATCTACTGTTCTTGTCAGGTTCCTAAGCAGAATTGAACTAGATATGGCCGTGTGTGTAGGAAGCACAGTTCTTTTGTTCTGAGCAAGCTCACTGTTCGGACACCATAGGAAACACAGTAGAGTAGAAGAGTGCTCTTTTCTCAAAAGCAGAGTGTGTTTCTTGTAAGGCGAGCTTGCATTTGTTTCCCAGTCCTAAATGGAGTTGAATCACATGCAGTTTCTGGTCCTAGGAGCAATAGTTGTTTTCTGTTAAGGAAAGTACCTAATGCGCTCCCATTGCCATACACAGTGCAAATATCCCTCCTGTCTGTTCCCAGCAAGTACAGTGTATTGGACTGAAGAGGAGCTACTGTTCTTCTCAGTTTCCTAAGCAGAGTTGAACTAGATATGGCCCGTGTGTGTAGGAAGCACAGTTCTTTTTTTCTTTGCAAGCTCACTGTTCGGACCCCATAGGAAGCACAGTAGAGTAGAAGAGTGCTCTTTTCTCAAAAGCAGAGTGTGTTTCATGTAAGGCGAGCTAGCATGTGTTTCCCAGTCCTAAATGGAGTTGAATCACATGCAGTTTCTGGTCCTACGAGCAAGAGTTGTTTTCTGGTAAAGAAAGTCACTATTGCGCTCCCATTGATATACACAGTGCAAATAGCAATCGCATCTGTTCCCTGCAAGTACAGTGTATCGGACTGAAGAGGAGGTACTGTTCTTGTCAGTTTCCTAAGAAGAGTTGAACTAGATATGGCCTGTGTGTGTAGGAAGCACAGTTCTTTTGTTCTGAGCAAGCTCACTGTTCTGGCCCTATAGGAAACACAGTAGAGTAGAAGAGTGCTCTTTTCTCAAAAGCAGAGTGTGTTTCTTGTAAGGTGAGCTAGCTTTTGTTTCCCATTCCTAAATGGAGTTGAATCACATGCAGTTTCTGGTCCTACGAGCAAGAGTTGTTTTATGGTAAGAAGAGTCACTATTGCGCTGCCATTGCCATACACAGGACTAATAGCTCTGGCGTCTGTTCCCAGGAAGTACAGTGTATTGGACTGAAGAGGATCTACTGTTCTTGTCAGGTTCCTAAGCAGAATTGAACTAGTTATGGCCGTGTGTGTAGGAAGCACAGTTCTTTTGTTCTCAGCAAACTCACTTTTCAGACCCAATAGGAAACACAGTAGAGTAGAAGAGTGCTCTTTTCTCTAAAGCAGATTGTGTTTCTTGTAAGGCGAGCTAGCATTTGTTTCACAGTCCTAAATGGAGTTGAGTCACATGCAGTTTTTTGTCCTACGAGCAAGAGCTGTTTTCTGGTAAGACGAGTCAATATTGTGCTCCAATTGCCATACACAGTGCAAATAGCACTCGCGTCTGTTCCCCGAAAGTACAGTGTATTGGACTGAAGAGGAGCTACTGTTCTTGTCAGTATCCTAAGCAGAATTGAACTAAATATGGCCGTGTGTGTAGGAAGCACAGCTCTTTTGTTCTGAGCAAGCTCACTGTTCGGACCCTATAGGAAACACAGTAGAGTAGAAGAGTGCTCTTTTCTCTAAAGCATAGTGTGTTTCTTGTAAGGCGAGCTAGCGTTTGTTTTTCTAGTCCTAAATGGAGTTGAATCACATGCAGTTTCTGGTCCTACGAGCAAGAGTTTTTTTCTGGTAAGGAAAGACACTATTGTGCTCCCATTGCCATACACAGTGCAAATAGCACTCGCGTCTGTTCACAGCAAGTACAGTGTATCGGACTGAAGAGGAGCTACTGTTCTTGTCAGTTTCCTAAGCAGAGTTGAACTAGATATGGCCCGTGTGTGTAGGAAGCACATTTCTTATGTTCTGAGCAAGCTCACTCTTCTGGCCCTATAGGAAACACAGTAGAGTAGAAGAGTGCTCTTTTCTCAAAAGCAGAGTGTGTTTCTTGTAAAGCGAGCTAGAGTTTGTTTCCCAGTCCTAAATGGAGTTGAATCACATGCAGTTTCTGGTCCTACGAGCAAGAGTTGTTTTATATTAAGAAAAGTCACTATTGCGCTGCCATTGCCATACACAGAACAAATAGCACTGGCGTCTGTTCCCAGCAAGTACAGTGTATTGGACTGAAGAGGATCTACTGTTCTTGTCAGGTTCCTAAGCAGACTTGAACTAGATTTGGCCGTGTGTGTAGGAAGCACAGTTTTTTTGTTCTGAGCAAGCTTACTGTTCGGAACACATAGGAAACACAGTAGAGTAGAAGTGTGCTCTTTTCTCAAAAGCAGAGTGTGTTTCTTGGAAGTTGAGCTAGCGTTTGTTTCCCAGTCCTAAATGGAGTTGAGTCACATGCAATTTTTTGTCCTACGAGCAAGAGTTGTTTTCTGGTAAGACAAGTCACTATAGTGCTCCAATTGCCATACACAGTGCAAATAGCACTCGCGTATGTTCCCCGCAAGTACAGTGTATTGGACTGAAGAGGAGCTACTGTTCTTGTCAGGTTCCTAAGCAGAGTTGAACTAGATATGGCCCGTGTGTGTATTAAGCACATTTCTTTTGTTCTGAGCAAGCTCACTGTTCTGGCCCAATAGGAAACACAGTGGAGTAGAAGAGTGCTCTTTTCTCTAAAGTAGAGTGTGTTTCTTGTAAGGTGAGCTAGCTTTTGTTTCCCAGTCCTAAATGGAGTTGAATCACATGCAGTTTCTGGTTCTACGAGTAAGAGTTGTTTTCTGGTAAGACAAGTCACTATTGGGCTCCAATTGCCATACACAGTGCAAATAGCACTTGCGTCTGCTCCCCGCAAGTACAGTGTATTGGACTGAAGAGGATCTACTGTTCTTGTCAGTTTCCTAAGCTGAGTTGAACTAGAAATGGCCCTTGTGTGTAGGAATCACAGTTCTTTTGTTCTGAGCAAGCTCACTGTTCGGACCCTATAGGAAACACAGTAGAGTAGAAGAGTGCTCTTTTCTAAAAAGGAGAGTGTGTTTCTTGTAAGGCGAGCTAGCGTTTGTTTCCCAGTTCTAAATGGAGTTGAATCACATGCAGTTTCTGGTCCTACGAGCAAGAGTTGTTTACTGGTAAGGAAAGTCACTATTGTGCTCCCCTTGCAAATAGCTCTCGCGTCTGTTCCCAGCAAGTACAGTGTATCAGACTGAAGAGGAGCTACTGTTCTTGTCTGTTTCCTAAGCAGAGTTGAACTAGATATGGCCCGTGTGTGTAGGAAGCACAGTTCTTATGTTCTGAGCAAGTTCACTCTTCTGGCCCTATAGGAAACACAGTAGAGTAGAAGAGTGCTCTTTTCTCAAAAGCAGAGTGTGTTTTTGTAAGGCGAGCTAGCGTTTGTTTCCTAGTCCTAAATGGAGTTGAATCAAATGCAATTTCTGGTCCTAAGAGCAAGAGTTGTTTTCTGGTAAGGAAAGTCACCATTGTGCTCCCCTTGCCATACACAGTGCAAATAGCTCCCGCGTCTGTTCCCAGCAAGTACAGTGTATCGGACTGAAGAGGAGCTACTGTTCTTGTAGTTTCCTAAGCAGAGTTGAACATGATATGGCCCATGTGTGTAGGAAGCACAGTTCTTATGTTCTGAGCAAGCTCACTCTTCTGGCCCTATAGGAAACACAATAGAGTAGAAGCGTGCTCTTTTCTCAAAAGCAGAGTGTGTTTTTGTAAGGCAAGCTAGCGTTTGTTTCCTAGTCCTAAATGGAGTTGAATCACATGCAGTTTCTGGTCCTACGAACAAGAGTTGTTTTCTGGTAAGGAAAGTCTCTATTGCGCTCCCATTGCCCTACACAAGGCAAATAGCACTTGCGTGTTTTCCCAGCAAGTACGGTGTATCGGTCTGCAGAGGAGCTACTGTTCTTGTCAGTTTCCTAAGCAGAGTTGAACTAGATATGGCCCGTGTGTAGGAAGCACAGTTCTTTTGTTCTGAGCAAGCTCACTGTTCTGGCCCTATAGGAAACACAGTAGAGTAGAAGAGTGCTCTTTCCACAAAAGCAGAGTGTGTTTCTTGTAAGGTGAACTTGCTTTTTTTTCCCAGTCCTAAATGGAGTTGAATCACATGCAGTTTCTGGTCCTACGAGCAAGAGTTGTTTTATAGTAAGAAGAGTCACTATTGTGCTGCCATTGCCATACACAGGAAAATAGCACTGGCGTCTGTTCCCAGCAAGTACAGTGTATTGGACTGAAGAGGATCTACTGTTCTTGTCAGGTTCCTAAGCAGAATTGAACTAGTTATGGTCGTGTATGTAGGAAGCACAGTTCTTTTGTTCTGAGCAGGCTCACTGTTCGGACCCCACAGGAAACACAGTACAGTAGAAGATTGCTCTTTTCTCAAAAGCAGAGTGTGTTTCTTGTAAGGCGAGCTAGCGTTTGTTTCCCAGTCCTAAATGGAGTTGAGTCACATGCAGTTTCTGGTCCTACGAATAAGAGTTGTTTTCTGGTAAGACAGTCACTATTGGGCTCCAATTGCCATACACAGTGCAAATAGCACTCGCGTCTGTTCCCCGCAAGTACAGTGTATTGGACTGAAGAGGATCTACTGTTCTTGTCAGTTTCCTAAGCAGAGTTGAACATGATATGGCCCGTGTGTGTAGGAAGGACAGTTCTTATGTTCTGAGCAAGCTCACTGTTCTGGCCCTATAGGAAACACAATAGAGTAGAAGCGTGCTCTTTTCTCAAAAGCAGAGTGTGTTTTTGTAAGGCAAGCTAGCGTTTGTTTCCTAGTCCTAAATGGAGTTGAATCACATGCAGTTTCTAGTCCTACGAGCAAGAGTTGTTTTCTGGTAAGAAGAGTCACTATTGCGCTGCCATTGCCATACACAGAACAAATAGCACTGGCGTCTGTTCCCAGCAAGTACAGTGTATTGGACTGAAGAGGATCTACTGTTCTTGTCAGGTTGCTAAGCAGAATTGAACTAGATATGGCCGTGTGTGTAGGAAGCACAGTTCTTTTGTTCTGAGCAAGATCACTGTTCGGACACCATAGGAAACACAGTAGAGTAGAAGAGTGCTCTTTTGTCAAAAGCAGAGTGTGTTTCTTGTAAGGCGAGCTAGCGTTTGTTTCCCAGTCCTAAATGGAATTGAATCACATGCAGTTTCTGGTCCTTAGAGCAAGAGTTGTTTTATAGTAAGAAGAGTCACTATTGCGCTGCCATTGCCATACACAGGACAAATAGCACTGGCGTCTGTTCCCAGCAAGTACAGTGTATTGGACTGAAGAGGATCTACTGTTCTTGTCAGGTTCCTAAGCAGAATTGAACTAGATATGGTCGTGTATGTAGGAAGCACAGTTCTTTTGTTCTGAGCAGGCTCACTTTTCGGACCCCATAGGAAGCACAGTAGAGTAGAAGAGTGCTCTTTTCTCAAAAGCAGAGTGTGTTTCATGTAAGGCGATCTAGCATGTGTTTCCCAGTCCTAAATGGAGTTGAATCACATGCAGTTTCTGGTCCTACGAGCAAGAGTTGTTTTCTGGTAAAGAAAGTCACTATTGCGCTCCCATTGCCATACACAGTGCAAATAGCACTCGCGTCTGTTCCCAGCAAGTACAGTGTATCGGACTGAAGAGGAGCTACTGTTCTTGTCAGTTTCCTAAGCAGAATTGAACTAGTTATGGCCCGTGTTTGTAGGAAGCACAGTTCTTTTGTTCTGAGCAAGCTCACTGTTCAGACCCAATAGGAAACACAGTAGAGTAGAAGAGTGCTCTTTTCTCAAAAGCAGAGTGTGTTTCTTGTAAGGCGAGCTAGCGTTTGTTTCCCAGTCCTAAATGGAGTTGAGTCACATGCAGTTTTTTGTCCTACGAGCAAGAGTTGTTTTCTGGTAAGACGAGTCACTATTGTGCTCAAATTTCAATACACAGTGCAAATAGCACTCGCGTCTGTTCCCCGAAAGTACAGTGTATTGGACTGAAGAGGAGCTACTGTACTTCTCAGTTTCCTAAGCAGAGTTGAACTAGTTATGGCCCGTGTGTGTAGGAAGCACAGTTCTTTTGTTCTGAGCAAGCTCACTGTTCGGACCCCATAGGAAGCACAGTAGAGTAGAAGATTGCTCTTTTCTCAAAAGCAGAGTGTGTTTCATGGAAGGCGAGCTAGCATTTGTATCCCAGTCCTAAGGGGAGTTGAACCACATGCAGTTTCTGGTCCTATGAGCAAGAGATGTTTTCTGGTAAGGAAAGTCACTATTGCGCTCCCAGTGCCATACACAGTGCAAATAGCACTCGCGTCTGTTCCCAGCAAGTACAGTGTTTTGGACTGAAGAGGAGCTACTGTTCTTGTCAGTTTCCTAAGCAGAGTTGAACTAGTTATGTCCCGTGTGTAGGAAGCACAGTTCTTTTGTTCTGACGAAGCTCACTGTTCTGGCCATATAGGAAACACAGTAGAGTAGAAGAGTGCTCTTTTCTCTAAAGCAGAGTGTGTTTCTTGTAAGGCGAGCTAGCGTTTGTTTCCCAGTCCTAAATGGAGTTGAATCACATGCAGTTTCTAGTCCTATGAGCAAGAGTTGTTTTCTGGTAAGAAGAGTCACTATTGCGCTGCCATTGCCATACACAGGACAAATAGCACTGGCGTCTGTTCCCAGCAAGTACAGTGTATTGGACTGAAGAGGATCTACTGTTCTTGTCAGGTTGCTAAGCAGAATTGAAATAGATATGGCCGTGTGTGTAGGAAGCACAGTTCTTTTGTTCTGAGCAAGATCACTGTTCGGACACCATAGGAAACACAGTAGAGTAGAAGAGTGCTCTTTTGTCAAAAGCAGAGTGTGTTTCTTGTAAGGCGAGCTAGCGTTTGTTTCCCAGTCCTAAATGGAATTGAATCACATGCAGTTTCTGGTCCTAAGAGCAAGAGTTGTTTTCTGGTAAGGAAAGTCACTATTGCGCTCCCCTTGCCATACACAGTGCAAATAGCTCTCACGTCTGTTCCCAGCAAGTACAGTGTATCGGACTGAAGAAGAGCTACTGTTCTTCTCAGTTTCCTAAGCAGAGTTGAACTAGATATGGCCCGTGTGTGTAGGAAGCACAGTTCTTTTGTTCTGAGCAAGCTCACTGTTCGGACCCCATAGGAAGCACAGTAGAGTAGAAGAGTGCTCTTTTCTCAAAAGCAGAGTGTGTTTCATGGAAGGCTAGCTAGCATTTGTATCCCAGTCCTAAATGGAGTTGAATCCCATGCAGTTTCTGGTCCTATGAGCAAGAGTTGTTTTCTGGTAAGGAAAGTCACTATTGCGCTCCCATTGCCATACACAGTGCAAATAGCACTCGCGTCTGTTCCCAGCAAGTACAGTGTTTCAGACTGAAGAGGAGCTACTGTTCTTGTCAGTTTCCTAAGCAGAGTTGAACTAGTTATGGCCCGTGTGTAGGAAGCACAGTTCTTCTGTTCTGACCAAGCTCACTGTTCTGGCCATATAGGAAACAGAGTAGAGTAGAAGAGTGCTCTTTTCTCTAAAGCAAAGTGTGTTTCTTGTAAGGCGAGCTAGCGTTTGTTTCCCAGTCCTAAATGGAGTTGAATCACATGTAGTTTCTGGTCCTACGTGCAAGAGTTGTTTTATGGTAAGGAAAGTCTCTATTGTGCTCCCATTGCCCTACACAAGGCAAATAGCACTTGCGTGTTTTCCCAGCAAGTACGGTGTATCAGACTGAAGAAGAGCTACTGTTCTTGTCAGTTTCCTAAGCAGAGTTGAACTAGATATGGCCCCTGTGTAGGAAGCACAGTTCTTTTGTTCTGAACAAGCTCACTGTTCTGGCCCTATAGGAAACACAGTAGAGTAGAAGAGTGCTCATTCCACAAAAGCAGAGTGTGTTTCTTGTAAGGTGAACTAGATTTTGTTTCCCAGTCCTAAATGGAGTTGAATCACATGCAGTTTCTGGTCCTACGAACAAGAGTTGTTTTCTGGTAAGGAAAGTCACTATTGCGCTCCCATTGCCCTACACAAGGCGAATAGCACTCGCGTTTTTCCCAGAAAGTACAGTGTATTGGACTGAATAGGAGCTACTGTTCTTGTCAGTTTCCTAAGCAGAGTTGAACTAGATATGGTCCGTGTGTGTAGGAAGCACAGATCTTTTGTTCTGAGCAAGCTCACTGTTTGGACTTCATAGGAAACACAGTAGAGTAGAAGAATGCTCTTTTCTCTAAAGCAGAGTGTGTTTCTTGTAAGGAGAGCTAGCGTTTGTTTCCCAGTCCTAAATGGAGTTGAATCACATGAAGTTTCTGGTCCTAAGAGCAAGAGTTGTTTTCTGGTAAGGAAAGTCACTATTGGGCTCCCATTGCCATACACAGTGCAAATCGCACATGCGTCTGTTCCCAGCAAGTACAGTGTATTGGACTGAAGAGGAGCTACTGTTCTTGTCAGTTTCCTAAGCAGAATTGAACTAGATATGGCCGTGTGTGTAGGAAGCACAGTTCTTTTGTTCTGAGCAAGCTCACTGTTCGGACCCTATAGGAAACACAGCAGAGTAGAAGAGTGCTCTTTTCTCAAAAGCATAGTGTGTTTCTTGTAAGGAGAGCTAGCGTTTGTTTCCCAGTCCTAAATGGCGTTGAATCACATGCAGTTTCTGGTCCTACGAGCAAGAGTTTTTTTCTGGTGAGGAAAGACACTATTGTGCTCCCATTGCCATACACAGTGCAAATAGCACTCGCGTCTGTTCACAGCAAGTACAGTGTATCGGACTGAAGAGGAGCTACTGTTCTTGTCAGTTTCCTAAGCAGAGTTGAACTAGATATGGCCCGTGTGTGTAGGAAGCACATTTCTTATGTTCTGAGCAAGCTCACTCTTCTGGCCCTATAGGAAACACAGTAGAGTAGAAGAGTGCTCTTTTCTCAAAAGCAGAGTGTGTCTCTTGTAAAGCGAGCTAGAGTTTGTTTCCCAGTCCTAAATGGAGTTGAATCACATGCAGTTTCTGGTCCTAGGAGCAAGAGTTGTTTTATGGTAAGAAGAGTCACATTGCGCTGTCATTGCCATACACAGAACAAATAGCACTGGCGTCTGTTCCCAGCAAGTATAGTGTATTGGACTGAAGAGGATCTACTGTTCTTGTCAGGTTCCTAAGCAGACTTGAACTAGATATGGCCGTGTGTGTAGGAAGCACAGTTTTTCTGTTCTGAGCAAGCTCACTGTTTGGACCCCATAGGAAGCACAGTAGAGTAGAAGAGTGCTCTTTTCTCAAAAGCAGAGTGTGTTTCATGGAAGGCTAGCTAGCATTTGTATCCCAGTCCTAAATGGAGTTGAATCCCATGCAGTTTCTGGTCCTATGAGCAAGAGTTGTTTTCTGGTAAGGAAAGTCACTATTGCGCTCCCATTGCCATACACAGTGCAAATAGCACTCGCGTCTGTTCCCAGCAAGTACAGTGTTTCGGACTGAAGAGGAGCTACTGTTCTTGTCAGTTTCCTAAGCAGAGTTGAACTAGTTAGGGCCCGTGTGTAGGTAGCACAGTTCTTTTGTTCTGACCAAGCACACTGTTCTGGCCATATAGGAAACAGAATAGAGTAGAAGAGTGCTCTTTTCTCTAAAGCAGAGTGTGTTTCTTGTAAGGCGAGCTAGCGTTTGTTTCCCAGTCCTAAGTGGAGTTGAATCACATGCAGTTTCTGGTCCTACGTGCAAGAGTTGTTTTATGGTAAGAAGAGTCACTATTGCGCTGCCATTGCCATACACAGGACAAATAGCACTGGCGTCTGTTTCCAGCAAGTACAGTGTATTGGACTGAAGAGGATCTACTTATCTTGTCAGGTTCCTAAGCAGAATTGAACTAGATTTGGCCGTGTGTGTAGGAAGCACAGTTTTTTTGTTCTGAGCAAGCTTACTGTTCGGAACACATAGGAAACACAGTAGAGTAGAAGTGTGCTCTTTTCTCAAAAGCAGAGTGTGTTTCTTGGAAGTTGAGCTAGCGTTTGTTTCCCAGTCCTAAATGGAGTTGAGTCACATGCAGTTTCTGGTCCTACGAGCAAGAGTTGTTTTCTGGTAAGACAAGTCACTATAGTGCTCCAATTGCCATACACAGTGCAAATAGCACACTCTGCTTTTGAGAAAGAGCACTCTTCTACTCTACTGTGTTTGCTATAGGGCCAGAACAGTGAGCTTGCTCAGAACAAAAGAACTGTGTTTCCTACACACATGGGCCATATCTAGTTCAACTCTGCTTAGGAAACTGACAAGAAGAGTAGCTCCTCTTCAGTCCAATACACTGCACTTGCTGGGAACAGACGCGAGTGCTATTTGTACTGTGTATGGCAATGGGAGCACAATAGTGACTTTCCTTACCAAAGAAAAACTCTTGCTCGTAGGACAAGAAACTGCATGTGATTCAACTCCATTTAGACTGGGAAACAAATGGTAGCTCACCTTAGAAGAAACACAGTCTGCTTTGGAGGAAAGAGCACTCTTCTACTCTACTGTGTATCCTATGGGATCTGAACAGTGAGCTTGCTCAGAACAAAAGAACTGTGCTTCCTACACACACGGGCCATACCTAGTTCAACTCTACTTAGGAAACTGACAAGAACAGTAGCTCCTCTTCAGTCCATACACTGTACTTGCTTGGAACAGACGTGAGTGCTATTTGCACTGTGTATGGCAATGGGAGTGCAATAGTGACTTTCCTTACCAGAAAACAACTCTTGCTCGTAGGACCAAAAACAGGATGTGATTCAACTCCATTTAGGACAGGGAAATAAACGCTAGCTTGCCATACAAGAAACACACTCTGCTTTTGATTAAAGAGAACTCTTCTACTCTACTGTGTTTCCTAATGGGTCTGAACAGTGAGCTTGCTCAGAACAAAAGAACTGTGCTTCCTACACACACGGGCCATATATAGTTCAACTCTGCTTAGGAAACTGACAAGAAAGGTAGATCCTCTTCAGTCCAATACACTGTACTTGCTGGGATTAGACGCCAGTGCTATTTGCCTTGTGTATGACAATGGGAGCACAATAGTGACTCTTCTTACCAGAAAACAACTCTTGCTGGTAGGACCAAAAACTGCATGTGATTCAACTCCATTTAGGACTTGGAAACAAACGCTAGCTCAACTTACAAGAAACACACTCTGCTTTTGAGAAAAGAGCACTCTTCTACTCTACTGTGTTTCCTATAGGGCCAGAACAGTGAGTTTGCTCAGAACAAAAGAACTGTGCTTCCTACAAATACGGCCATATCTAGTTCAATTCTGCTTAGGAAACTGACAAGAACAGTAGATCCTCTTCAGTCCAATACACTGTACTTGCTGGTAACAGACATGAGTGCTATTAGCACTGTGTATGGCAATGGGAAAGCAATAGTGACTTTCCTTACCAGAAAAAAACTCTTGTTCGTAGGAGCAAAAACTGCATGTGATTCAACTCCATTTAGGACTGAGAAACAAACGCTAGCTCGCCTTACAAGAAACATACTCTGCTTTTGAGAAAAGAGCACTCTTCTACTCTACTGTGTTTCCAATGGGGTCCGAACAGTGAGCTTGCTCAGAACAAAAGAACTGTGCTTCCTACACACAGGGGCTATATCTAGTTCAACTATGCTTTGGAAACTGACATGAAGAGTAGCTCTGCTTCAGTCCAATACACTGTACTTGCTGGGAAGAGACGACAGTGCTATTTGCCCTGTGTATGACAATGGGAGCACAATAGTGACTCTTCTTACCAGAAAACAACTCTTGCTCGTAGGACCAGAAACTGCATGTGATTCAACTCCATTTAGGAATGGGAAACAAACGCTAGGTCACCTTGCAAGAAACACACTCTGCTTTTGAGAAAAGAGCACTCTTCTACTCGACTGTGTTTCCTATGGGGTCCGAACAGTGAGCTTGCTCAGACCAAAAGAACTGTGATTCCTACACACACGGGCCATATCTAGTTCAACTCTGCTTTGGAAACTGACAAGAACAGTAGCTCCTCTTCAGTCCAATACACTGTACTTGCTGGGAACTGACCCAAGTGCTATTTGCACTGTGTATGGCAATGGGAGCGCAATAGTGACTCTTCTTACCAGAAAACAACTCTTGCTCGTAGGACCAGAAACTGCATGTGATTCATCTCCATTTATGATTGGGAAACAAATGCTAGCTCGCCTTACAGGAAACACACTCCGCTTTTGAGAAAAGACCCCTCTTCTCTACTGTGTTTCCTATGGGGTCCGAACAGTGAGCTTGCTCAGAACAAAAGAACTGTGCTTCCTACACACACGGGCCATATCTAGTTCAACTCTGCTTATGAAACTGACAAGAACTGTAGCTCCTCTTCAGTCCAATACACTGTACTTGCTGGGTACAGACGCGAGTGCTATTTGCACTGTTTATGGCAATAGGAGCGCAATAGTGACTCTTCTTTTCAGAAAACAACTCTTGCTCATAGGACCAGAAACTGCATGGGATTCAACTCCATTTCTGATTGGGAAACAAATGCTAGCTCTCCTTACAAGAAACACACTCTGCTTTTGATAAAACAGGACTCTTCTACTTTACTGTGTTTCCTATGGAATCCGAACAGTGAGCTTGCTCAGAATAAAAGAACTGTGCTTCCTACACACACAGGCCATATCTAGTTCAACTCTGCTTAGGAAACTGACAAGAACAGTAGCTCCGCTTCAGTCCAATACACTGTACTTGCTGGGAACAGACGCGAGTGCTATTTGCACTGTGTATGGCAATGGGAGCACAATAGTGACTCTTCTTACCAGAAAACAACTCTTGCTCGTAGGACAAGAAACTGCATGGGATTCAACTCCATTTAGGACTGGGAAACAAACGCTAGCTCGCCTTACAAGAAACACACTCTGCTTTTGAGAAAAGAGCACTCTTCTACTCTACTGTGTATCCTATGGGATCTGAACAATGAGCTTGCTCAGAACAAAAGAACTGTGCTTCCTACACACATGGGCCATATCTAGTTCAATTCTGCTTAGGAAACTGACAAGAACAGTAGCTCCTCTTTAGTCCAATACACTGCACTTGATGGGAACAGATGCGAGTGCTATTTGTACTGTGTATGGCAATGGGAGCACAATAGTGACTCTTCTTACCAGAAAACATCTCTTGCTCATAGGACCAGAAACTGCGTGTGATTCAACTCCATTTAGGAATGAGAAACAAACGCTAGCTCGACTTACAAGAAACACACTCTGCTTTTGGGAAAAGAACACTCTTCTACTCTACTGTGTTTCCTATAGGGCCAAAACAGTGAGCTTGCTCAGAACAAAAGAACTGTGCTTCCTACACACACGGCCATATCTAGTTCAATTCTGCTTAGGAAACTGACAAGAACAGTAGATCCTCTTCAGTCCAATACACTGTATTTGCTGGGAACAGACGCCAGTGCTATTTGCCCTGTGTATGACAATGGGAGCGCAATAGTGACTCTTCTTACCAGAAAACATCTCTTGCTCGTAGGACCAGAAACTGCATGTGATTCAACTCCATTTAGGAATGGGAAACAAACGCTAGCTCGCTTTACAAGAAACATTCTCTGCTTTTGAGAAAAGAGCACTCTTCTACTCTACTGTGTTTCCAATGGGGCCGGAACAGTGAGCTTGCTCAGAACAAAAGAACTGTGCTTCCTGCACACAGGGGCCATATCTAGATCAACTATGCTTAGGAAACTGACATGAAGAGTAGTTCCGCTTCAGTCCAATACACTGTAGTTGCTGGGAACAGACGCCAGTGCTATTTGCCCTGTGTATGACAATGGGAGCAAAATAGTGACTCTTCTTACCAGAAAACAACTCTTGCTCGTAGGACTAGAAACTGCATGTGATTCAACTCCATTTAGGACTGGGAAACAAACGCTAGCTCGCCTTACAAGAAACACACTCTGCTTTTGAGAAAAGAGCAGACTTCTACTCTACTGTGTTTCCTCTGGGGTCCGACAGTGAGCTTGCTCAGAACAAAAGAACTGTGCTTCCTACACACACGGGCCATATCTAGTTCAACTCTGCTTAGGAAACTGACAAGAACAGTAGCTCCTCTTCAGTCCAATACACTGTACTTGCTGGGAACAGACGCGAGTGCTATTTGCACTGTGTATGCCAATGGGAGCACAATAGTGACTTTCCTTACCAGAAAACAACTCTTGCTCGTAGGACCAAAAACTGCATGTGATACAACACCATTTAGGACTGGGAAACAAACGCTAGCTCGCCTTATAAGAAACAAACTCTGCTTTTGAGAAATGATCACTCTTCTACTCTACTGTGTTTCCTATAGGGCCAAAACAGTTAGCTTGCTCAGAACAAAAGAACTGTGCTTCCTACACACACGGGCCATATCTAGTTCAACTCTGCTTATGAAACTGACAAGAACTGTAGCTCCTCTTCAGTCCAATACACTGTACTTGCTGGGTACAGACGCGAGTGCTATTTGCACTGTTTATGGCAATAGGAGCGCAATAGTGACTCTTCTTTTCAGAAAACAACTCTTGCTCATAGGACCAGAAACTGCATGGGATTCAACTCCATTTCTGATTGGGAAACAAATGCTAGCTCTCCTTACAAGAAACACACTCTGCTTTTGAAAAAACAGGACTCTTCTACTTTACTGTGTTTCCTATGGGGTCCGAAGAGTGAGCTTGCTCAGAACAAAAGAACTGTGATTCCTACACACACGGCCATATCTAGTTCAACTCTGCTTAGGAAACTGACAAGAACGGTAGCTCCTCTTCAGTCCAATACACTGTACTTGCTGGGAACACACGCCAGTGCTATTTGCACTGTGTATGGCGGTGGGAGAGCATAAGTTACTTTCCTTACCAGAAAAAAACTCTTGCTCATAGGACGAAAAACTGCATGTGATTCAACTACATTTAGGACTGGGAAACAAATGCTAGCTTGCCTTACAAGAAACACACTCTGCTTTTGAGACAAGAGCACTCTTCTATTCTATTGTGTTTCCTATAGGGCCAGTACATTGAGCTTGCTCAGAAAAAAAGAACTGTGCTTCCTACACACACGGCCATATCTAGTTCAATTCTGCTTAGGAAATTGACAAGAACAGTAGATCCTCTTCAGTCCAATACACTGTACATGCTGTGAACAGACGCCAGTGCAATTTGCCCTGTGTATGACAATGGGAGCGCAATAGTGACTCTTCTTACCAGAAAACAACTCTTGCTCGTAGGACAAGAAACTGCATGGGATTCAACTCCATTTAGACTGGGAAACAAATGCTAGCTCACCTTACAAGAAACACAGTCTGCTTTGGAGAAAAGAGCCCTCTTCTACTCTACTGTGTTTCCTATGGAATTCGAACAGTGAGCTTGCTCAGAATAAAAGAACTTTGCTTCCTACACTCACGGGCCATATCTAGTTCAACTCTGCTTAGGAAACTGACAAGAACAGTAGCTCCGCTTCAGTCCAATACACTGTACTTGCTGTGAACAGACGCGAGGGCTATTTGCACTGTGTATGGCAATGGGAGCACAATAGTGACTCTTCTTACCAGAAAACAACTCTTGCTCATAGGACAAGAAACTGCATGTGATTCAACTCCATTTAGGGTTGGGAAACAAACCCTAGATCGCCTTATTAGAAACACACTCTGCTTTTGAGAAAAGAACACTCTTCTACTCTACTGTGTTTCCTATGGGGTCCGAACAGTGAGCTTGCTCAGAACAAAAGAACTGTGCTTCCTACACACACGGCCATATCTAGTTCAATTCTGCTTAGGAAACTGACAAGAACAGTAGATCCTCTTCAGTCCAATACACTGTACATGCTGTGAACAGACGCCAGTGCTATTTGCCCTGTGTATGACAATGGGAGCGCAATAGTGACTCTTCTTACCAGAAAACAACTCTTGCTCGTAGGACCAAAAACAGGATGTGATTCAACTCCATTTAGGACAGGGAAACAAACGCTAGCTTGCCATACAAGAAACACACTCTGCTTTTGATTAAAGAGAACTCTTCTACTCTACTGTGTTTCCTAATGGGTCTGAACAGTGAGCTTGCTCAGAACAAAAGAACTGTGCTTCCTACACACACGGGCCATATATAGTTCAACTCTGCTTAGGAAACTGACAAGAAAGGTAGATCCTCTTCAGTCCAATACACTGTACTTGCTGGGATTAGACGCCAGTGCTATTTGCCTTGTGTATGACAATGGGAGCACAATAGTGACTCTTACCAGAAAACAACTCTTGCTGGTAGGACCAGAAACTGCATGTGATTCAACTCCATTTAGGACTTGGAAACAAACGCTAGCTCAACTTACAAGAAAAACACTCTACTTTTGAGAAAAGAGCACTCTTCTACTCTACTGTGTTTCCTAATGGGTCTGAACAGTGAGCTTGCTCAGAACAAAAGAACTGTGCTTCCTACACACACGGGCCATATATAGTTCAACTCTGCTTAGGAAACTGACAAGAAAGGTAGATCCTCTTCAGTCCAATACACTGTACTTGCTGGGATTAGACGCCAGTGCTATTTGCCTTGTGTATGACAATGGGAGCACAATAGTGACTCTTCTTACCAGAAAACAACTCTTGCTGGTAGGACCAGAAACTGCATGTGATTCAACTCCATTTAGGACTTGGAAACAAACGCTAGCTCAACTTACAAGAAACACACTCTGCTTTTGAGAAAAGAGCACTCTTCTACTCTACTGTGTTTCCTATAGGGCCAGAACAGTGAGTTTGCTCAGAACAAAAGAACTGTGCTTCCTACAAATACGGCCATATCTAGTTCAATTCTGCTTAGGCAACTGACAAGAACAGTAGCTCCTCTTCAGTCCAATACACTGCACTTGCTGGGAACAGACGCGAGTGCTATTTGTACTGTGTATGGCAATGGGAGCACAATAGTGACTTTCCTTACCAAAAAAAAAAACTCTTGCGCGTAGGACCAAAAACTGCATGTGATTCAACTCCAATTAGGACTGGGAAACAAACGCTAGCTCACCTTACAAGAAACACTCTATGCTTTTGAGAAAAAAGCACTCTTCTACTCAACTGTGTTTCCTATGGGGTCCGAACACTGAGCTTTCTCAGAACAAAAGAACTGTGCTTCCTGCACACACGGGGGATATCTAGTTCAACTCTGCTTAGGAAACTGACAAGAACAGTAGCTCCGCTTCAGTCCAATACACTGTACTTGCTGGGATTAGACGCCAGTGCTATTTGCCTTGTGTATGACAATGGGAGCACAATAGTGACTCTTCTTACCAGAAAACAACTCTTGCTGGTAGGACCAGAAACTGCATGTGATTCAACTCCATTTAGGACTTGGAAACAAACGTTAGCTCAACTTACAAGAAACACACTCTGCTTTTGAGAAAAGAGCACTCTTCTACTCTACTGTGTTTCCTATAGGGCCAGAACAGTGAGTTTGCTCAGAACAAAAGAACTGTGCTTCCTACAAATACGGCCATATCTAGTTTAATTCTGCTTAGGAAACTGACAAGAACAGTAGATCCTCTTCAGTCCAATACACTGTACTTGCTGGGAACAGACGTGAGTGCTATTAGCACTGTGTATGGCAATGGGAAAGCAATAGTGACTTTCCTTACCAGAAAAAAACTCTTCTACGTAGGACCAAAAACTGCATGTGATTCAACTCCATTTAGGACTGGGAAACAAACGATAGCTCGCCTTACAAGAAACATACTCTGCTTTTGAGAAAAGAGCACTCTTCTACTCTACTGTGTTTCCAATGGGGTCCGAACAGTGAGCTTGCTCAGAACAAAAGAACTGTGCTTCCTACACACAGGGGCTATATCTAGTTCAACTATGCTTAGGAAACTGACATGAAGAGTAGCTCCGCTTCAGTCTAATACACTCTACTTGCTGGGAACAGACGCCAGTGCTATTTGCCCTGTGTATGACAATGGGAGCACAATAGTGACTCTTCTTACCAGAAAACAACTCTTGCTCGAAGGACCAGAAACTGCATGTGATTCAACTCCATTTAGGAATGGGAAACAAACGCTAGGTCACCTTGCAAGAAACACACTCTGCTTTTGAGAAAAGAGCACTCTTCTACTCGACTGTGTTTCCTATGGGGTCCGAACAGTGAGCTTGCTCAGAACAAAAGAACTGTGAATCCTACACACACGGGCCATATCTAGTTCAACTCTGCTTTGGAAACTGACAAGAACAGTAGCTCCTCATCAGTCGAATACACTGTACTTGCTGGGAACAGACGCAAGTGCTATTTGCACTGTGTATGGCAATGGGCGCGCAATAGTGATTCTTCTTACCAGAAAACAAGTCTTGCTCGTAGGACCAGAAACTGCATGTGATTCATCTCCATTTAGAATTGGGAAACAAATGCTAGCTCGCCTTACAAGAAACACACTCTGCTTTTGAGAAAAGACCCCTCTTCTCTACTGTGTTTCCTATGGGGTTGGAATAGTGAGCTTGCTCAGAACAAAAGAACTGTGCTTCCTACACACACGGGCCATATCTAGTTCAACTCTGCTTATGAAACTGACAAGAACTGTAGCTCCTCTTCAGTCCAATACACTGTACTTGCTGGGTACAGACGCGAGTGCTATTTGCACTGTTTATGGCAATAGGAGCGCAATAGTGACTCTTCTTTTCAGAAAACAACTCTTGCTCATAGGACCAGAAACTGCATGGGATTCAACTCCATTTCTGATTGGGAAACAAATGCTAGCTCTCCTTACAAGAAACACACTCTGCTTTTGAAAAAACAGGACTCTTCTACTTTACTGTGTTTCCTATGGGGTCCGAAGAGTGAGCTTGCTCAGAACAATAGAACTGTGATTCCTACACACACGGCCATATCTAGTTCAACTCTGCTTAGGTAACTGACAAGAACGGTAGCTCCTCTTCAGTCCAATACACTGTACTTGCTGGGAACACACGCCAGTGCTATTTGCACTGTGTATGGCGGTGGGAGAGCATAAGTTACTTTCCTTACCAGAAAAAAACTCTTGCTCATAGGACGAAAAACTGCATGTGATTCAACTACATTTAGGACTGGGAAACAAATGCTAGCTTGCCTTACAAGAAACACACTCTGCTTTTGAGACAAGAGCACTCTTCTATTCTATTGTGTTTCCTATAGGGCCAGTACATTGAGCTTGCTCAGAAAAAAAGAACTGTGCTTCCTACACACACGGCCATATCTAGTTCAATTCTGCTTAGGAAATTGACAAGAACAGTAGATCCTCTTCAGTCCAATACACTGTACATGCTGTGAACAGACGCCAGTGCAATTTGCCCTGTGTATGACAATGGGAGCGCAATAGTGACTCTTCTTACCAGAAAACAACTCTTGCTCGTAGGACAAGAAACTGCATGGGATTCAACTCCATTTAGACTGGGAAACAAATGCTAGCTCACCTTACAAGAAACACAGTCTGCTTTGGAGAAAAGAGCCCTCTTCTACTCTACTGTGTTTCCTATGGAATTCGAACAGTGAGCTTGCTCAGAATAAAAGAACTTTGCTTCCTACACTCACGGGCCATATCTAGTTCAACTCTGCTTAGGAAACTGACAAGAACAGTAGCTCCGCTTCAGTCCAATACACTGTACTTGCTGTGAACAGACGCGAGTGCTATTTGCACTGTGTATGGCAATGGGAGCACAATAGTGACTCTTCTTACCAGAAAACAACTCTTGCTCGTAGGACAAGAAACTGCATGTGATTCAACTCCATTTAGGGTTGGGAAACAAACGCTAGATCGCCTTATTAGAAACACACTCTGCTTTTGAGAAAAGAACACTCTTCTACTCTACTGTGTTTCCTATGGGGTCTGAACAGTGAGCTTGCTCAGAACAAAAGAACTGTGCTTCCTACACACACGGCCATATCTAGTTCAATTCTGCTTAGGAAACTGACAAGAACAGTAGATCCTCTTCAGTCCAATACACTGTACATGCTGTGAACAGACGCCAGTGCTATTTGCCCTGTGTATGACAATGGGAGCGCAATAGTGACTCTTCTTACCAGAAAACAACTCTTGCTCGTAGGACCAAAAACAGGATGTGATTCAACTCCATTTAGGACAGGGAAACAAACGCTAGCTTGCCATACAAGAAACACACTCTGCTTTTGATTAAAGAGAACTCTTCTACTCTACTGTGTTTCCTAATGGGTCTGAACAGTGAGCTTGCTCAGAACAAAAGAACTGTGCTTCCTACACACACGGGCCATATATAGTTCAACTCTGCTTAGGAAACTGACAAGAAAGGTAGATCCTCTTCAGTCCAATACACTGTACTTGCTGGGATTAGACGCCAGTGCTATTTGCCTTGTGTATGACAATGGGAGCACAATAGTGACTCTTACCAGAAAACAACTCTTGCTGGTAGGACCAGAAACTGCATGTGATTCAACTCCATTTAGGACTTGGAAACAAACGCTAGCTCAACTTACAAGAAAAACACTCTGCTTTTGAGAAAAGAGCACTCTTCTACTCTACTGTGTTTCCTATAGGGCCAGAACAGTGAGTTTGCTCAGAACAAAAGAACTGTGCTTCCAACAAATACGGCCATATCTAGTTCAATTCTGCTTAGGAAACTGACAAGAACAGTAGATCCTCTTCAGTCCAATACACTGTACTTGCTGGTAACAGACATGAGTGCTATTAGCACTGTGTATGGCAATGGGAAAGCAATAGTGACTTTCCTTACCAGAAAAAAACTCTTGTTCGTAGGACCAAAAACTGCATGTGATTCAACTCCATTTAGGACTGAGAAACAAACGCTAGCTCGCCTTACAAGAAACATACTCTGCTTTTGAGAAAAGAGCACTCTTCTACTCTACTATGTTTCCAATGGGGTCCGAACAGTGAGCTTGCTCAGAACAAAAGAACTGTGCTTCCTACACACAGGGGCTATATCTAGTTCAACTATGCTTAGGAAACTGACATGAAGAGTAGCTCCGCTTCAGTCCAATACACTGTACTTGCTGGGAACAGACGACAGTGCTATTTGCCCTGTGTATGACAATGGGAGCACAATAGTGACTCTTCTTACCAGAAAACAACTCTTGCTCGTAGGACCAGAAACTGCATGTGATTCAACTCCATTTAGGAATGGGAAACAAACGCTAGGTCACCTTGCAAGAAACACACTCTGCTTTTGAGAAAAGAGCACTCTTCTACTCGACTGTGTTTCCTATGGGGTCCGAACAGTGAGCTTGCTCAGAACAAAAGAACTGTGATTCCTACACACACGGGCCATATCTAGTTCAACTATGCTTTGGAAACTGACAAGGACAGTAGCTCCTCTTCAGTCCAATACACTGTACTTGCTGGGAACAGACCCAAGTGCTATTTGCACTGTGTATGGCAATGGGAGCGCAATAGTGACTCTTCTTACCAGAAAACAACTCTTGCTCGTAGGACAAGAAACTGCATGTGATTCATCTCCATTTAGGATTGGGAAACAAATGCTAGCTCGCCTTACAAGAAACACACTCCGCTTTTGAGAAAAGACCCCTCTTCTCTACTGTGTTTCCTATGGGGTCCGAACAGTGAGCTTGCTCAGAACAAAAGAACTGTGCTTCCTACACACACGGGCCATATCTAGTTCAACTCTGCTTATGAAACTGACAAGAACTGTAGCTCCTCTTCAGTCCAATACACTGTACTTGCTGGGTACAGACGCGAGTGCTATTTGCACTGTTTATGGCAATAGGAGCGCAATAGTGACTCTTCTTTTCAGAAAACAACTCTTGCTCATAGGACCAGAAACTGCATGGGATTCAACTCCATTTCTGATTGGGAAACAAATGCTAGCTGTCCTTACAAGAAACACACTCTGCTTTTGAAAAAACAGGACCCTTCTACTTTACTGTGTTTCCTATGGAATCTGAACAGTGAGCTTGCTCAGAATAAAAGAACTGTGCTTCCTACACACACAGGCCATATCTAGTTCAACTCTGCTTAGGAAACTGACAAGAACAGTAGCTCCGCTTCAGTCCAATACACTGTACTTGCTGGGAACAGACGCGAGTGCTATTTGCACTGTGTATGGCAATGGGAGCGCAATAGTGACTCTTCTTACCAGAAAACAACTCTTGCTCGTAGGACAAGAAACTGCATGGGATTCAACTCCATTTAGGACTGGGAAACAAACGCTAGCTCGCCTTACAAGAAACACACTCTGCTTTTGAGAAAAGAGCACTCTTCTACTCTACTGTGTATCCTATGGGATCTGAACAGGGAGCTTCCTCAGAACAAAAGAACTGTGCTTCCTACACACACGGCCATATCTAGTTCAAATCTGCTTAGGAAAATGACAAGAACAGTAGATCCTCTTCAGTCCAATACACTGTACATGCTGTGAACAGATGCCAGTGCTATTTGCCCTGTGTATGACAATGGGAGCACAATAGTGACTCTTCTTACCAGAAAACAACTATTGCTCATAGGACAAGAAACTGCATGGGATTCAACTCCATTTAGGACTGGGAAACAAACGCTAGCTTGCCTTACAAGAAACACACTCTGCTTTTGAGAAAAGAGCACTCTTCTACTCTACTGTGTATCCTATGGGATCTGAACAGTGAGCTTGCTCAGAACAAAAGAACTGTGCTTCCTACACACTCGGGCCATATCTAGTTCAACTCTACTTAGGAAACTGACAGGAACAGTAGCTCCTCTTCAGTCCATACACTGTACTTGCTTGGAACAGACGTGAGTGCTATTTGCACTGTGTATGGCAATGGGAGTGCAATAGTGACTTTCCTTACCAGAAAACAACTCTTGCTCGTAGGACCAAAAACAGGATGTGATTCAACTCCATTTAGGACAGGGAAACAAACGCTAGCTTGCCATACAAGAAACACACTCTGCTTTTTAGAAAAGAGAACTCTTCTACTCTACTGTGTTTCCTAATGGGTCTGAACAGTGAGCTTGCTCAGAACAAAAGAACTGTGCTTCCTACACACACGGGCCATATATAGTTCAACTCTGCTTAGGAAACTGACAAGAAAGGTAGATCCTCTTCAGTCCAATACACTGTACTTGCTGGGATTAGACGCCAGTGCTATTTGCCTTGTGTATGACAATGGGAGCACAATAGTGACTCTTCTTACCAGAAAACAACTCTTGATGGTAGGACCAGAAACTGCATGTGATTCAACTCCATTTAGGACTTGGAAACAAACGCTAGCTCAACTTACAAGAAACACACTCTGCTTTTGAGAAAAGAGCACTCTTCTACTCTACTGTGTTTCCTATAGGGCCAGAAGAGTGAGTTTGCTCAGAACAAAAGAACTGTGCTTCCTACAAATACGGCCATATCTAGTTCAATTCTGCTTAGGAAACTGACAAGAACAGTAGATCCTCTTCAGTCCAATACACTGTACTTGCTGGGAACAGACGTGAGTGCTACTAGCACTGTGTATGGCAATGGGAAAGCAATAGTGACTTTCCTTACAAGAAAAAAACTCTTGTTCGTAGGACCAAAAACTGCATGTGATTCAACTCCATTTAGGACTGGGAAACAAATGCTAGCTCGCCTTACAAGAAACATACTCTGCTTTTGAGAAAAGAGCACTCTTCTACTCTACTGTGTTTCCAATGGGGTCCGAACAGTGAGCTTGCTCAGAACAAAAGAACTGTGCTTCCTACAAATACGGCCATATCTAGTTCAACTCTACTTAGGAAACTGACAAGAACAGTAGATCCTCTTCAGTCCAATACACTGTACATGCTGGGAACAGATGCCAGTGCTATTTGCCCTGTGTATGACAATGAGAGCGCAATAGTGACTCTTCTTAGCAGAAAACAACTCTTACTCGAAGGACAAGAAACTGCATGTGATTCATCTCCATTTAGGTTTGGGAAATAAACGCTAGCTCGCCTTACAAGAAACACACTCTGCTTTTGAGAAAAGAGCACTCTTCTACTCTACTGTGTATCCTATGGGATCTGAACAGTGAGCTTGCTCAGAACAAAAGAACTGTGCTTCCTACACACACGGCCATATCTAGTTCAAATCTGCTTAGGAAACTGACAAGAACAGTAGATCCTCTTCAGTCCAATACACTGTACATGCTGTGAACAGATGCCAGTGCTAATTGCCCTGTGTATGACAATGGGAGCACAATAGTGACTCTTCTTACCAGAAAACAACTCTTGCTCATAGGACAAGAAACTGCATGGGATTCAACTCCATTTAGGACTGGGAAACAAACGCTAGCTTGCCTTACAAGAAACACACTCTGCTTTTGAGAAAAGAACACTCTTCTACTCTACTGTGTATCCTATGGGATCTGAAGAGTGAGCTTGCTCAGAACAAAAGAACTGTGCTTCCTACACACTCGGGCCATATCTAGTTCAACTCTACTTAGGAAACTGACAAGAACAGTAGCTCCTCTTCAGTCCATACACTGTACTTGCTTGGAACAGACGTGAGTGCTATTTGCACTGTGTATGGCAATGGGAGTGCAATAGTGACTTTCCTTACCAGAAAACAACTCTTGCTCGTAGGACCAAAAACAGGATGTGATTCAACTCCATTTAGGACAGGGAAACAAACGCTAGCTTGCCATACAAGAAACACACTCTGCTTTTGAGAATGGAGAACTCTTCTACTCTACTGTGTTTCCTAATGGGTCTGAACAGTGAGCTTGCTCAGAACAAAAGAACTGTGCTTCCTACACACACGGGCCATATATAGTTCAACTCTGCTTAGGAAACTGACAAGAAAGGTAGATCCTCTTCAGTCCAATACACTGTACTTGCTGGGATTAGACGCCAGTGCTATTTGCCTTGTGTATGACAATGGGAGCACAATAGTGACTCTTCTTACCAGAAAACAACTCTTGCTGGTAGGACCAGAAACTGCATGTGATTCAACTCCATTTAGGACTTGGAAACAAATGCTAGCTCAACTTACAAGAAACACACTCTGCTTTTGAGAAAAGAGCACTCTTCTACTCTACTGTGTTTCCTATATGGCCAGAACAGTGAGTTTGCTCAGAACAAAAGAACTGTGCTTCCTACAAATACGGCCATATCTAGTTCAATTCTGCTTAGGAAACTGACAAGAACAGTAGATCCTCTTCAGTCCAATACACTGTACTTGCTGGGAACAGACGTGAGTGCTATTAGCACTGTGTATGGCAATGGGAAAGCAATAGTGACTTTCCTTACAAGAAAAAAACTCTTGTTCGTAGGACCAAAAACTGTATGTGATTCAACTCCATTTAGGACTGGGAAACAAACGCTAGCTCGCCTTACAAGAAACATACTCTGCTTTTGAGAAAAGAGCACTCTTCTACTCTACTGTGTTTCCAATGGGGTCCGAACAGTGAGCTTGCTCAGAACAAAAGAACTGTGCTTCCTACAAATACGGCCATATCTAGTTCAACTCTACTTAGGAAACTGACAAGAACAGTAGCTCCTCTTCAGTCCAATACACTGTACTTGCTGGGAACAGACGCGAGTGCTATTTGCACTGTGTATGCCAATGGGAGCACAATAGTGACTTTCCTTACCAGAAAACAACTCTTGCTCGTAGGACCAAAAACTGCATGTGATACAACACCATTTAGGACTGGGAAACAAACGCTAGCTCGCCTTATAAGAAACAAACTCTGCTTTTGAGAAATGATCACTCTTCTACTCTACTGTGTTTCCTATAGGGCCAAAACAGTTAGCTTGCTCAGAACAAAAGAACTGTGCTTCCTACACACACGGGCCATATCTAGTTCAACTCTGCTTAGGAAACTGACAAGAACAGTAGATCCTCTTCAGTCCAATACACTGTACATGCTGGGAACAGATGCCAGTGCTATTTGCCCTGTGTATGACAATGGGAGCGCAATAGTGACTCTTCTTAGCAGAAAACAACTCTTACTCGTAGGACAAGAAACTGCATGTGATTCATCTCCATTTATTTTTGGGAAATAAACGCTAGCTCGCCTTACAAGAAACACACTCTGCTTTTGAGAAAAGAGCAGTCTTCTACTCTACTGTGTTTCTTATGGGGTCCGAACAGTGAGCTTTCTCAGAACAAAAGAACTGTGTTTCCTACACACATGGGCCATATCTAGTTCAACTCTGCTTAGGAATCTGACAAGAACAGTAGCTCCTCTTCAGTCCAATACACTGCACTTGCTGGGAACAGACGCGAGTGCTATTTGTACTGTGTATGGCAATGGGAGCACAATAGTGACTTTCCTTACCAAAAAAAAAACTCTTGCGCGTAGGACCAAAAACTGCAGGTGATTCAACTCCAATTAGGACTGGGAAACAAATGCTAGCTCACCTTACAAGAAACACTCTATGCTTTTGAGAAAAAAGCACTCTTCTACTCAACTGTGTTTCCTATGGGGTCCGAACACTGAGCTTTCTCAGAACAAAAGAACTGTGCTTCCTGCACACACGGGGGATATCTAGTTCAACTCTGCTTAGGAAACTGACAAGAACAGTAGCTCCGCTTCAGTCCAATACACTGTACCTGTTGGGAACAGACGCAAGTGCTATTTGCACTGTGTATGGCAATGGGAGCACAAAAGTGACTTTCCTTAAAAAAAAACAACTCTTGCTCATAGGACCAAAAACACATGTGATTCAACTCCATTTAGGACTGGGAAACAAACGCTAGCTCACCTTACAAGAAACACACTCTGCTTTTGAGAAAAGAGGACTCTTCTACTCTATTGTGTTTCCTATAGGTCCAGAACAGTGAGTTTGCTCAGCAAAAAAGAATTGTGCTTCCTACAAATACAGCCCTATCTAGTTCAATTCTGCTTAGGAAAGTGACCAGAACAGTAGGTCCTCTTCAGTCCAATACACTGTACATGCTGAGAACAGACGCCAGTGCTATTTGCCCTGTGTATGACAATGGGAGCGCAATAGTGACCCTTCTTACCAGAAAACAACTCTTGCTCGTAGGACCAGAAACTGCATGTGATTCAACTCCATTTAGACTGGGAAACAAATGCTAGCTCACCTTACAAGAAACACAGTCTGCTTTGGAGAAAAGAGCCCTCTTCTACTCTACTGTGTTTCCTATGGAATTCGAACAGTGAGCTTGCTCAGAATAAAAGAACTGTGCTTCCTACACACACGGCCATATCTAGTTCAATTCTGCTTAGGAAACTGACAAGAACAGTAGATCCTCTTCAGTCCAATACACTGTACATGCTGTGAACAGACGCCAGTGCTATTTGCCCTGTGTATGACAATGGGAGCGCAATAGTGACTCTTCTTACCAGAAAACAACTCTTGCTCGTAGGACAAGAAACAGAATGGGATTCAACTCCATTTAGGACTGGGAAACAAACGCCAGCTCGCCTTACAAGAAACACACTCTGCTTTTGAGAAAAGAGCACTCTTCTACTCTACTGTGTATCCTATGGGATCTGAACAGTGAGCTTGCTCAGAACAAAAGAACTGTGCTTCCTACACACACGGGCCATATCTAGTTCAACTCTACTTAGAAAACTGACAAGAACAGTAGCTCCTCTTCAGTCCATACACTGTACTTGCTTGGAACAGACGTGAGTGCTATTTGCACTGTGTATGGCAATGGGAGTGCAATAGTGACTTTCCTTACCAGAAAACAACTCTTGCTCATAGGACCAAAAACAGGATGTGATTCAACTCCATTTAGGACAGGGAAACAAACGCTAGCTTGCCATACAAGAAACACACTCTCCTTTTGAGTAAAGAGAACTCTTCTACTCTACTGTGTTTCCTAATGGGTCTGAACAGTGAGCTTGCTCAGAACAAAAGAACTGTGCTTCCTACACACACGGGCCATATATAGTTCAACTCTGTTAGGAAACTGACAAGAAAGGTAGATCCTCTTCAGTCCAATACACTGTACTTGCTGGGATTAGACGCCAGTGCTATTTGCCTTGTGTATGACAATGGGAGCACAATAGTGACTCTTCTTACCAGAAAACAACTCTTGCTGGTAGGACCAGAAACTGCATGTGATTCAACTCCATTTAGGACTTGGAAACAAACGCTAGCTCAACTTACAAGAAACACACTCTGCTTTTGAGAAAAGAGCACTCTTCTACTCTACTGTGTTTCCTATAGGGCCAGAACAGTGAGTTTGCTCAGAACAAAAGAACTGTGCTTCCTACAAATACGGCCATATCTAGTTCAATTCTGCTTAGGAAACTGACAAGAACAGTAGATCCTCTTCAGTCCAATACACTGTACTTGCTGGTAACAGACATGAGTGCTATTAGCACTGTGTATGGCAATGGGAAAGCAATAGTGACTTTCCTTACCAGAAAAAAACTCTTGTTCGTAGGACCAAAAACTGCATGTGATTCAACTCCATTTAGGACTGAGAAACAAACGCTAGCTCGCCTTACAAGAAACATACTCTGCTTTTGAGAAAAGAGCACTCTTCTACTCTACTGTGTTTCCAATGGGGTTCGAACAGTGAGCTTGCTCAGAACAAAAGAACTGTGCTTCCTACACACAGGGGCTATATCTAGTTCAACTATGCTTAGGAAACTGACATGAAGAGTAGCTCCATTTCAGTCCAATACACTGTATTTGCTGGGAACAGACGACAGTGCTATTTGCCCTGTGTATGACAATGGGAGCACAATAGTGACTCTTCTTACCAGAAAACAACTCTTGCTGGTAGGACCAGAAACTGCATGTGATTCAACTCCATTTAGGAATGGGAAACAAACGCTAGGTCACCTTGCAAGAAACACACTCTGCTTTTGAGAAAAGAGCACTCTTCTACTCGACTGTGTTTCCTATGGGGTCCGAACAGTGAGCTTGCTCAGAACAAAAGAACTGTGATTCCTACACACACGGGCCATAACTAGTTCAACTCTGCTTTGGAAACTGACAAGAACAGTAGCTCCTCTTCAGTCCAATACACTGTACTTGCTGGGAACAGACAAAAGTGCTATTTGCACTGTGTATGGCAATGGGAGCGCAATAGTGACTCTTCTTACCAGAAAACAACTCTTGCTCATAGGACCAGAAACTGCATGTGATTCATCTCCATTTAGGATTGGGAAACAAATGCTAGCTCGCCTTACAAGAAACACACTCTGCTTTTGAGAAAAGACCCCTCTTCTCTACTGTGTTTCCTATGGGGTCCGAACAGTGAGCTTGCTCAGAACAAAAGAACTGTGCTTCCTACACACACGGGCCATATCTAGTTCAACTCTGCTTATGAAACTGACAAGAACTGTAGCTCCTCTTCAGTCCAATACACTGTACTTGCTGGGTACAGACGCGAGTGCTATTTGCACTGTTTATGGCAATAGGAGCGCAATAGTGACTCTTCTTTTCAGAAAACAACTCTTGCTCATAGGACCAGAAACTGCATGGGATTCAACTCCATTTCTGATTGGGAAACAAATGCTAGCTCTCCTTACAAGAAACACACTCTGCTTTTGAAAAAACAGGACTCTTCTACTTTACTGTGTTTCCTATGGAATCCGAACAGTGAGCTTGCTCAGAATAAAAGAACTGTGCTTCCTACACACACAGGCCATATCTAGTTCAACTCTGCTTAGGAAACTGACAAGAACAGTAGCTCCGCTTCAGTCTAATACACTGTACTTGCTGGGAACAGACGCGAGTGCTATTTGCACTGTGTATGGCAATGGGAGCACAATAGTGACTCTTCTTACCAGAAAACAACTCTTGCTCGTAGGACAAGAAACTGCATGTGATTCAAGTCCATTTAGGGTTGGGAAACAAACGCTAGATCGCCTTATAAGAAACACACTCTGCTTTTGAGAAAAGAGCACTATTCTACTCTACTGTGTATCCTATGGGATCCAAACAGTGAGCTTGCTCAGAACAAAAGAACTGTGCTTCCTACACACACGGCCATATCTAGTTCAATTCTGCTTAGGAAACTGACAAGAACAGTAGATCCTCTTCAGTCCAATACACTGTACATGCTGTGAACAGACGCCAGTGATATTTGCCCTGTGTATGACAATGGGAGCGCAATAGTGACTCTTCTTAGCAGAAAACAACTCTTACTCGTAGGACAAGAAACTGCATGTGATTCATCTCCATTTAGGTTTGGGAAATAAACGCTAGCTCGCCTTACAAGAAACACACTCTGCCTTTGAGAAAAGAGCAGTCTTCTACTCTACTGTGTTTCCTATGGGGTCCGAACAGTGAGCTTTCTCAGAACAAAAGAACTGTGTTTCCTACACACATGGGCCATATCTAGTTCAACTCTGCTTAGGAAACTGACAAGAACAGTAGCTCCTCTTCAGTCCAATACACTGCACTTGCTGGGAACAGACGCGAGTGCTATTTGTACTGTGTATGGCAATGGGAGCACAATAGTGACTTTCCTTACCAAAAAAAAAAACTCTTGCGCGTAGGACCAAAAACTGCAGGTGATTCAACTCCAATTAGGACTGGGAAACAAATGCTAGCTCACCTTACAGGAAACACTCTATGCTTTTGAGAAAAAAGCACTCTTCTACTCAACTGTGTTTCCTATGGGGTCCGAACACTGAGCTTTCTCAGAACAAAAGAACTGTGCTTCCTGCACACACGGGGGATATCTAGTTCAACTCTGCTTAGGAAACTGACAAAAACAGTAGCTCCGCTTCAGTCCAATACACTGTACCTGTTGGGAACAGACGCAAGTGCTATTTGCACTGTGTATGGCAATGGGAGCACAAAAGTGACTTTCCTTACCAAAAAACAACTCTTGCTCGTAGGACCAAAAACACATGTGATTCAACTCCATTTAGGACTGGGAAACAAACGCTAGCTCACCTTACAAGAAACACACTCTGCTTTTGAGAAAAGAGGACTCTTCTACTCTATTGTGTTTCCTATAGGTCCAGAACAGTGAGTTTGCTCAGCAAAAAAGAACTGTGCTTCCTACAAATACAGCCCTATCTAGTTCAATTCTGCTTAGGAAAGTGACCAGAACAGTAGGTCCTCTTCAGTCCAATACACTGTACATGCTGAGAACAGATGCCAGTGCTATTTGCCCTGTGTATGACAATGGGAGCGCAATAGTGACCCTTCTTACCAGAAAACAACTCTTGCTCGTAGGAACAGAAACTGCATGTGATTCAACTCCATTTAGACTGGGAAACAAATGCTAGCTCACCTTACAAGAAACACAGTCTGCTTTGGAGAAAAGAGCCCTCTTCTACTCTACTGTGTTTCCTATGGAATTCGAACAGTGAGCTTGCTCAGAATAAAAGAACTGTGCTTCCTACACACACGGGCCATATCTAGTTCAACTCTGCTTAGGAAACTGACAAGAACAGTAGCTCCGCTTCAGTCCAATACACTGTACTTGCTGTGAACAGACGCGAGTGCTATTTGCACTGTGTATGGCAATGGGAGCACAATAGTGACTCTTCTTACCAGAAAACAACTCTTGCTCGTAGGACAAGAAACTGCATGTGATTCAACTCCATTTAGGGTTGGGAAACAAACGCTAGATCGCCTTATTAGAAACACACTCTGCTTTTGAGAAAAGAGCACTCTTCTACTCTACTGTGTTTCCTATGGGGTCCGAACAGTGAGCTTGCTCAGAACAAAAGAACTGTGCTTCCTACACACACGGCCATATCTAGTTCAATTCTGCTTAGGAAACTGACAAGAACAGTAGATCCTCTTCAGTCCAATACACTGTACATGCTGTGAACAGACGCCAGTGCTATTTGCCCTGTGTATGACAATGGGAGCGCAATAGTGACTCTTCTTACCAGAAAACAACTCTTGCTCGTAGGACAAGAAACTGCATGGGATTCAACTCCATTTAGGACTTGGAAACAAACGCTAGCTCAACTTACAAGAAACACACTCTGCTTTTGAGAAAAGAGCATTCTTCTACTCTACTGTGTTTCCTAAAGGGCCAGAACAGTGAGTTTGCTCAGAACAAAAGAACTGTGCTTCCTACAAATACGGCCATATCTAGTTCAATTCTGCTTAGGAAACTGACAAGAACAGTAGATCCTCTTCAGTCCAATACACTGTACTTGCTGGTAACAGACATGAGTGCTATTAGCACTGTGTATGGCAATGGGAAAGCAATAGTGATTTTCCTTACCAGAAAAAAACTCTTGTTCGTAGGACCAAAAACTGCATGTGATTCAACTCCATTTAGGACTGAGAAACAAACGCTAGCTCGCCTTACAAGAAACATACTCTGCTTTTGAGAAAAGAGCACTCTTCTACTCTACTGTGTTTCCAATAGGGTCCGAACAGTGAGCTTGCTCAGAACAAAAGAACTGTGCTTCCTACACACAGGGGCTATATCTAGTTCAACTATGCTTAGGAAACTGACATGAAGAGTAGCTCCGCTTCAGTCCAATACACTGTACTTGCTGGGAACAGACGACAGTGCTATTTGCCCTGTGTATGACAATGGGAGCACAATAATGACTCTTCTTACCAGAAAACAACTCTTGCTCGTAGGACCAGAAACTGCATGTGATTCAACTCCATTTAGGAATGGGAAACAAACGCTAGGTCACCTTGCAAAAAACACACTCTGCTTTTGAGAAAAGAGCACTCTTCTACTCGACTGTGTTTCCTATGGGGTCCGAACAGTGAGCTTGCTCAGAACAAAAGAACTGTGATTCCTACACACACGGGCCATATCTAGTTCAACTCTGCTTTGGAAACTGACAAGAACAGTAGCTCCTCTTCAGTCCAATACACTGTACTTGCTGGGAACAGACCCAAGTGCTATTTGCACTGTGTATGGCAATGGGAGCGCAATAGTGACTCTTCTTACCAGAAAACAACTCTTGCTGGTAGGACCAGAAACTGCATGTGATTCATCTCCATTTAGGATTGGGAAACAAATGCTAGCTCGCCTTACAAGAAACACACTCTGCTTTTGAGAAAAGACCCCTCTTCTCTACTGTGTTTCCTATGGGGTCCGAACAGTGAGCTTGCTCAGAACAAAAGAACTGTGCTTCCTACACACACGGGCCATATCTAGTTCAACTCTGCTTATGAAACTGACAAGAACTGTAGCTCCTCTTCAGTCCAATACACTGTACTTGCTGGGTACAGACGCGAGTGCTATTTGCACTGTTTATGGCAATAGGAGCGCAATAGTGACTCTTCTTTTCAGAAAACAACTCTTGCTCATAGGACCAGAAACTGCATGGGATTCAGCTCCATTTCTGATTGGGAAAGAAATGCTAGCTCTCCTTACAAGAAACACACTCTGCTTTTGAAAAAACAGGACTCTTCTACTTTACTGTGTTTCCTATGGAATCCGAACAGTGAGTTTGCTCAGAATAAAAGAACTGTGCTTCCTACACACACAGGCCATATCTAGTTCAACTCTGCTTAGGAAACTGACAAGAACAGTAGCTCCGCTTCAGTCTAATACACTGTACTTGCTGGGAACAGACGCGAGTGCTATTTGCACTGTGTATGGCAATGGGAGCACAATAGTGACTCTTCTTACCAGAAAACAACTCTTGCTGGTAGGACCAGAAACTGCTTGTGATTCAACTCCATTTAGGACTTGGAAACAAACGCTAGCTCAACTTACAAGAAACACACTCTGCTTTTGAGAAAAGAGCACTCTTCTACTCTACTGTGTTTCCTATAGGGCCAGAACAGTGAGTTTGCTCAGAACAAAAGAACTGTGCTTCCTACAAATACGGCCATATCTAGTTCAATTCTGCTTAGGAAACTGACAAGAACAGTAGATCCTCTTCAGTCCAATACACTGTACTTGCTGGTAACAGACATGAGTGCTATTAGCACTGTGTATGGCAATGGGAAAGCAATAGTGACTTTCCTTACCAGAAAAAAACTCTTGTTCGTAGGACCAAAAACTGCATGTGATTCAACTCCATTTAGGACTGAGAAACAAACGCTAGCTCGCCTTACAAGAAACATACTCTGCTTTTAGAAAAGAGCACTCTTCTACTCTACTGTGTTTCCAATGGGGTCCGAACAGTGAGCTTGCTCAGAACAAAAGAACTGTGCTTCCTACACACAGGGGCTATATCTAGTTCAACTATGCTTAGGAAACTGACATGAAGAGTAGCTCCGCTTCAGTCCAATACACTGTACTTGCTGGGAACAGACGACAGTGCTATTTGCCCTGTGTATGACAATGGGAGCACAATAGTGACTCTTCTTACCAGAAAACAACTCTTGCTCGTAGGACCAGAAACTGCATGTGATTCAACTCCATTTAGGAATGGGAAACAAACGCTAGGTCACCTTGCAAGAAACACACTCTGCTTTTGAGAAAAGAGCACTCTTCTACTTGACTGTGTTTCCTATGGGGTCCGAACAGTGAGCTTGCTCAGAACAAAAGAACTGTGATTCCTACACACACGGGCCATATCTAGTTCAACTCTGCTTTGGAAACTGACAAGAACAGTAGCTCCTCTTCAGTCCAATACACTGTGCTTGCTGGGAACAGACCCAAGTGCTATTTCCACTGTGTATGGCAATGGGAGCGCAATAGTGACTCTTCTTACCAGAAAACAACTCTTGCTCGTAGGACCAGAAACTGCATGTGATTCATCTCCATTTAGGATTGGGAAACAAATGCTAGCTCGCCTTACAAGAAACACTCTCTGCATTTGAGAAAAGACCCCTCTTCTCTACTGTGTTTCCTATGGGGTCCGAACAGTGAGCTTGCTCAGAACAAAAGAACTGTGCTTCCTACACACACGGGCCATATCTAGTTCAACTCTGCTTATGAAACTGACAAGAACTGTAGCTCCTCTTCAGTCCAATACACTGTACTTGCTGGGTACAGACGCGAGTGCTATTTGCACTGTTTATGGCAATAGGAGCACAATAGTGACTCTTCTTTTCAGAAAACAACTCTTGCTCATAGGACCAGAAACTGCATGGGATTCAACTCCATTTCTGATTGGGAAACAAATGCTAGCTCTCCTTACAAGAAACACACTCTGCTTTTGAAAAAACAGGACTCTTCTACTTTACTGTGTTTCCTATGGAATCCGAACAGTGAGCTTGCTCAGAATAAAAGAACTGTGCTTCCTACACACACAGGCCATATCTAGTTCAACTCTGCTTAGGAAACTGACAAGAACAGTAGCTCCGCTTCAGTCTAATACACTGTACTTGCTGGGAACAGACGCGAGTGCTATTTGCACTGTGTATGGCAATGGGAGCACAATAGTGACTCTTCTTACCAGAAAACAACTCTTGCTCGTAGGACAAGAAACTGCATGTGATTCAACTCCATTTAGGGTTGGGAAACAAACGCTAGATCGCCTTATAAGAAACACACTCTGCTTTTGAGAAAAGAGCACTATTCTACTCTACTGTGAATCATATGGGATCCGAACAGTGAGCTTGCTCAGAACAAAAGAACTGTGCTTCCTACACACACGGCCATATCTAGTTCAATTCTGCTTAGGAAACTGACAAGAACAGTAGATCCTCTTCAGTCCAATACACTGTACATGCTGTGAAGAGACGCCAGTTCTATTTGCCCTGAGTATGACAATGGGAGCGCAATAGTGACTCTTCTTACCAGAAAACAACTCTTGCTCGTAGGACAAGAAACTGCATGGGATTCAACTCCATTTAGGACTGGGAAACAAATGCTAGCTCGCCTTACAAGAAACACACTCTGCTTTTGAGAAAAGAGCACTCTTCTACTCTACAGTGTATCCTATGGGATCTGAACAGTGAGCTTGCTCAGAACAAAAGAACTGTGCTTCCTACACACACGGGCCATATCTAGTTCAACTCTACTTAGGAAACTGACAAGAACAGTAGCTCCTCTTCAGTCCATACACTGTACTTGCTTGGAACAGACGTGAGTGCTATTTGCACTGTGTATGGCAATGGGAGTGCAATAGTGACTTTCCTTACCAGAAAACAACTCTTGCTCGTAGGACCAAAAACAGGATGTGATTCAACTCCATTTAGGACAGGGAAACAAACGCTCGCTTGCCATACAAGAAACACACTCTGCTTTTGAGAAAAGAGAACTCTTCTACTCTACTGTGTTTCCTAATGGGTCCGAACAGTGAGCTTGCTCAGAACAAAAGAACTGTGCTTCCTACACACACGGGCCATATATAGTTCAACTCTGCTTAGGAAACTGACAAGAAAGGTAGATCCTCTTCAGTCCAATACACTGTACTTGCTGGGATTAGACGCCAGTGCTATTTGCCTTGTGTATGACAATGGGAGCACAATAGTGACTCTTCTTACCAGAAAACAACTCTTGCTGGTAGGACCAGAAACTGCATGTGATTCAACTCCATTTAGGACTTGGAAACAAACGTTAGCTCAACTTACAAGAAACACACTCTGCTTTTGAGAAAAGAGCACTCTTCTACTCTACAGTGTTTCCTATAGGGCCAGAACAGTGAGTTTGCTCAGAACAAAACAACTGTGCTTCCTACAAATACGGCCATATCTAGTTCAATTCTGCTTAGGAAACTGACAAGAACAGTAGATCCTCTTCAGTCCAATACACTGTACTTGCTGGGAACAGACGTGAGTGCTATTAGCACTGTGTATGGCAAAGGGAAAGCAATAGTGACTTTCCTTACCAGAAAAAAACTCTTCTACGTAGGACCAAAAACTGCATGTGATTCAACTCCATTTAGGACTGGGAAACAAACGCTAGCTCGCCTTACAAGAAACATACTCTGCTTTTGAGAAAAGAGCACTCTTCTACTCTACTGTGTTTCCAATGGGGTCCGAACAGTGAGCTTGCTCAGAACAAAAGAACTGTGCTTCCTACACACAGGGGCTATATCTAGTTCAACTATGCTTAGGAAACTGACATGAAGAGTAGCTCCGCTTCAGTCTAATACACTCTACTTGCTGGGAACAGACGCCAGTGCTATTTGCCCTGTGTATGACAATGGGAGCGCAATAGTGACTCTTCTTACCAGAAAACAACTCTTGCTCATAGGACCAGAAACTGCATGTGATTCAACTCCCTTTAGGAATGGGAAACAAACGCTAGGTCACCTTGCAAGAAACACACTCTGCTTTTGAGAAAAGAGCACTCTTCTACTCGACTGTGTTTCTTATGGGGTCTGAACAGTGAGCTTGCTCAGAACAAAAGAACTGTGATTCCTACACACACGGGCCATATCTAGTTCAACTCTGCTTTGGAAACTGACAAGAACAGTAGCTCCTCTTCAGTCGAATACACTGTACTTGCTGGGAACAGACGAAAGTGCTATTTGCACTGTGTATGGCAATGGGAGCGCAATAGTGATTCTTCTTACCAGGAAACAACTCTTGCTCGTAGGACCAGAATCTGCATGTGATTCTTCTCCATTTAGGATTGGGAAACAAATGCTAGCTCGCCTTACAAGAAACACACTCTGCTTTTGAGAAAAGACCTCTCTTCTCTACTGTGTTTCCTATGGGGTCCGAACAGTGAGCTTGCTCAGAACAAAAGAACTGTGCTTCCTACACACACGGGCCATATCTAGTTCAACTCTGCTTATGAAACTGACAAGAACTGTAGCTCCTCTTCAGTCCAATACACTGTACTTGCTGGGTACAGACGCGAGTGCTATTTGCACTGTTTATGGCAATAGGAGCGCAATAGTGACTCTTTTTTTCAGAAAACAACTCTTGCTCATAGGACAAGAAACTGCATGGGATTCAACTCCATTTCTGATTGGGAAACAAATGCTAGCTCTCCTTACAAGAAACACACTCTGCTTTTGAAAAAACAGGACTCTTCTACTTTACTGTGTTTCCTATGGGGTCCGAAGAGTGAGCTTGCTCAGAACAAAAGAACTGTGATTCCTACACACACGGCCATATCTAGTTCAACTGTGCTTAGGAAACTGACAAGAACGGTAGCTCCTCTTCAGTCCAATACACTGTACTTGCTGGGAACACACGCCAGTGCTATTTGAACTGTGTGGCGGTGGGAGAGCATAAGTTACTTTCCTTACCAGAAAAAAAACTCTTGCTCATAGGAAGAAAAACTGCATGTGATTCAACTACATTTAGGACTGGGAAACAAATGCTAGCTTGCCTTACAAGAAACACACTCTGCTTTTAAGACAAGAGCACTCTTCTATTCTATTGTGTTTCCTATAGGGCCAGTACATTGAGCTTGCTCAGAAAAAAAGAACTGTGCTTCCTACACACACGGCCATATCTAGTTCAATTCTGCTTAGGAAATTGACAAGAACAGTAGATCCTCTTCAGTCCAATACACTGTACATGCTGTGAACAGACGCCAGTGCAATTTGCCCTGTGTATGACAATGGGAGCGCAATAGTGACTCTTCTTACTAGAAAACAACTCTTGCTCGTAGGACAAGAAACTGCATGGGATTCAACTCCATTTAGGACTGGGAAACAAACGCTAGCTCGCCTTGCAAGAAACACACTCTGCTTTTGAGAAAAGAGCACTCTTCTACTCTACTGTGTATCCTATGGGATCTGAACAGTGAGCTTGCTCAGAACAAAAGAACTATGCTTCCTACACAAACGGGCCATGTCTAGTTCAACTCTACTTAGGAAACTGACAAGAACAGTAGCTCCTCTTCAGTCCATACACTGTACTTGCTTGGAACAGAAGTGAGTGCTATTTGCACTGTGTATGGCAATGGGAGTGCAATAGTGACTTTCCTTACCAGAAAACAACTCTTGCTCGTAGGACCAAAAACAGGATGTGATTCAACTCCATTTAGGACAGGGAAAGAAACGCTAGCTTGCCATACAAGAAACACACTCTGCTTTTGAGAAAAGAGCACTCTTCTACTCTACTGTGTTTCCTAATAGGTCTGAACAGTGAGCTTGCTCAGAACAAAAGAACTGTGCTTCCTACACACACGGGCCATATATAGTTCAACTCTGCTTAGGAAACTGACAAGAAAGCTAGATCCTCTTCAGTCCAATACACTGTACTTGCTGGGATTAGACGCCAGTGCTATTTGCCTTGTGTATGACAATGGGAGCACAATAGTGACTCTTCTTACCAGAAAACAACTCTTGCTGGTAGGACCAGAAACTGCATGTGATTCAACTCCATTTAGGACTTGGAAACAAACGCTAGCTCAACTTACAAGAAACCCACTCTGCTTTTGAGAAAAGAGCACTCTTCTACTCTACTGTGTTTCCAATGGGGTCCGAACAGTGAGCTTGCTCAGAACAAAAGAACTGTGCTTCCTACGCACACGGGCCATATCTAGTTCAACTCTGCTTATGAAACTGACAAGAACTGTAGCTCCTCTTCAGTCCAATACACTGTACTTGCTGGGTACAGACGCGAGTGCTATTTGCACTGTTTATGGCAATAGGAGCGCAATAGTGACTCTTCTTTTCAGAAAACAACTCTTGCTCATAGGACCAGAAACTGCATGGGATTCAACTCCATTTCTGATTGGGAAACAAATGCTAGCTCGCCTTACAAGAAACACACTCTGCTTTTGAGAAAAGAGCACTCTTCTACTCTACTGTGTATCCTATGGGATCTGAACAGTGAGCTTGCTCAGAACAAAAGAACTTTGCTTCCTACACACACGGGCCATATCTAGTTCAACTCTACTTAGGAAACTGACAAGAACAGTAGCTCCTCTTCAGTCCATACACTGTACTTGCTTGGAACCGACATGAGTGCTATTTGCACTGTGTATGGCAATGGGAGTGCAATAGTGACTTTCCTTACCAGAAAACAACTCTTGCTCGTAGGACCAAAAACAGGATGTGATTCAACTCCATTTAGGACAGGGAAACAAACGCTAGCTTGCCATACAAGAAACACACTGTGCTTTTGAGAAAAGAGAACTCTTCTACTCTACTGTGTTTCCTAATGGGTCCGAACAGTGAGCTTGCTCAGAACAAAAGAACTGTGCTTCCTACACACACGGGCCATGTATAGTTCAACTCTGCTTAGGAAACTGACAAGAAAGGTAGATCCTCTTCAGTCCAATACACTGTACTTGCTGGGATTAGACGCCAGTGCTATTTGCCTTGTGTATGACAATGGGAGCAAAATAGTGACTCTTCTTACCAGAAAACAACTCTTGCTGGTAGGACCAGAAACTGCATGTGATTCAACTCCATTTAGGACTGCAAAACAAACGCTAGCTCAACTTACAAGAAACACACTCTGCTTTTGAGAAAAGAGCACTCTTCTACTCTACTGTGTTTCCTATAGGGCCAGAACAGTGAGTTTGCTCAGAACAAAAGAACTGTGCTTCCTACAAATACGGCCATATCTAGTTCAATTCTGCTTAGGAAACTGACAAGAACAGTAGATCCTCTTCAGTCCAATACACTGTACTTGCTGGGAACAGACGCGAGTGCTATTAGCACTGTGTATGGCAATGGGAAAGCAATAGTGACTTTCCTTACCAGAAAAAAACTCTTGTTCGTAGGACCAAATCTGCATGTGATTCAACTCCATTTAGGACTGGGAAACAAACGCTAGCTCGCCTTACAAGAAACATACTCTGCTTTTGAGAAAAGAGCACTCTTCTACTCTACTGTTTTTCCAATGGGGTTCGAACAGTGAGCTTGCTCAGAACAAAAGAACTGTGCTTCCTACACACAGGGGCTATATCTAGTTCAACTATGCTTAGGAAACTGACAAGAACAGTAGCTCCTCTTCAGTCCATACACTGTACTTGCTTGGAACAGACGTGAGTGCTATTTGCACTGTGTATGGCAATGTGGGTGCAATAGTGACTTTCCTTACCAGAAAACAACTCTTGCTCGTAGGACCAAAAACAAGATGTGATTCAACTCCATTTAGGACAGGGAAACAAACACTAGCTTGCCTTACAAGAACACACTCTGCTTTTGAGAAAAGAGCACACTTCTACTCTACTGTGTTTCCTATGGGGTCAGAACAGTGAGCTTGCTCAGAACAAAAGAACTGTGCTTCCTACACACACGGGCCATATCTAGTTCAACTCTGCTTAGGAAACTGACAAGAGAGGTAGATCCTCTTCAGTCCAATACACTGTACTTGCTGGGATAGACGCCAGTGCTATTTGCCTTGTGTATGACAATGGGAGCACAATAGTGACTTTCCTTACCAGAAAACAACTTTTGCTCGTAGGACCAAAAACTGCATGTGATTCAACTCCATGTAGGACTGGGAAACAAACGCTAGGTCAACTTACAAGGAACACACTCTGCTTTTGAGAAAAGAGCACTCTTCTACTCTACTGTGTTTCATGTAGGGCCAGAACAGTGAGTTTGCTCAGAACAAAAGAACTGTGCTTCGTACAAATACGGCCATATCTACATCAATTCTTCTTAGGAAACTGACAAGAACAGTAGCTCCGCTTCAGTCCAATGCACTGTACTTGCTGGGAACAGACGCGAGTGCTATTTGCACTGTGTATGGCAATGGGAGCACAATAGTGACTTTCCTTACTAGAAAACAACTCTTGGTCGTAGGACCTGAAACTGCATGGGATCAACTCCATTTTTGACTGGAAAACAAACGCTACCTCACCTTACAAGAAACACACTCTGCTTTTGAGAAAAGAGGACTCTTCTACTCTACTGTGTTTCTTATAGGGCCAGAACAGTGAGTTTGCTCAGAAGAAAAGAACTGTGCTTCCTACAAATACCGCTTTATCTAGTTCAATTCTGCTTAGGAAAGTGACAAGAACAGTAGGTCTTCTTCAGTCCAATACACTGTACATGCTGGGAACAGACGCCAGTGCTATTTGCCCTGTGTATGACAATGAGAGCGCAATAGTGACTCTTCTTACCAGAAAACAACTCTTGCTCGTAGGACAAGAAACTGCATGTGATTCAACTCCATTTAGGACTGGGAAACAAATGCTAGCTCGCCTTACAAGAAACATACTCTGCTTTTGAGAAAAGAGCACTCTTCTACTCTACTGTGTTTCCAATGGGGTTCGAACAGTGAGCTTGCTCAGAACAAAAGAACTGTGCTTCCTACACACAGGGGCTATATCTAGTTCAACTATGCTTAGGAAACTACATGAAGAGTAGCTCCGCTTCAGTCCAATACACTGTACTTGCTGGGAACAGACGCCAGTGCTATTTGCCCTGTGTATGACAGTGGGAGCGCATAGTGACTCTTCTTACCAGAAAACAACTCTTGCTCGTAGGACAAGAAACTGCTTGTGATTCATCTCCATTTAGGATTGGGAAACAAATGCTAGCTCGCCTTACAAGAAACACACTCTGCTTTTGAGAAAAGAGCACTCTTCTACTCTACTGTGTATCCTATGTGATCCAAACAGTGAGCTTGGTCAGAACAAAAGAACTGTGCTTCCTACACACGGGCCATATCTAGTTCAACTCTACTTAGGAAACTGACAAGAACAGTAGCTCCTCTTCAGTCCATACACTGTACTTGCTTGGAAGAGACGTGAGTGCTATTTGCACTGTGTATGGCAATGTGGGTGCAATAGTGACTTTCCTTACCAGAAAACAACTCTTGCTCGTAGGACCAAAAACAAGATGTGATTCAACTCCATTTAGGACAGGGAAACAAACACTAGCTTGCCTTACAAGAACACACTCTGCTTTTGAGAAAAGAGCACACTTCTACTCTACTGTGTTTCCTATGGGGTCAGAACAGTGAGCTTGCTCAGAACAAAAGAACTGTGCTTCCTACACACACGAGCCATATATAGTTCAACTCTGCTTAGGAAACTGACAAGAGAGGTAGCTCCTCTTCAGTCCAATACACTGTACTTCCTGGGAACAGATGCGAGTGCTATTTGCACTGTGTATGCCAATGGGAGCACAACAGTTACTTTCCTTACCAGAAAACAACTCTTGTTCGTAGGACCAAAAACTGCATGTGATTCAACTCCATTTAGGACTGGGAAACAAACGCTAGCTTGCTATACAAGAAACACACTCTGCTTTTTCGAAAACATCACTCTTCTACTCTACTTTGTTTCCTATAGGGCCAGAACAGTGAGCTCGATCAGAACAAAAGAACTGTGCTTCCTACACACACGGCCATATCTAGTTCAATTCTGCTTAGGAAACTGCCAAGAACTGTAGCTCCTCTTCAGTCCAATACACTGTACATCCTGGGAACAGACGCCAGTGCTATTTGCCCGAGTACCACAATGTGAGCGCAATAGTGACTAATCTTACCAGAAAACAACTCTTGCTCGTAGGTCCAGAAACTGCATGTGATTCATCTCCATTTAGGATTGGGAAACAAACGCTAGCTCGTCTTACAAGAAACACACTCTGCTTTTGAGAAAAGAGCACTCTTCTACTCTACTGTGTTTCCTATAGGGCCAGAACAGTGAACATTCTCAGAACAAAAGAACTGTGCTTCCTACACACAGGGGCCATATCTAGTTCAACTCAGCTTAGGAAACTGACAAGAACAGTAGCTCCTCTTCAGTCCAATACACTGTACTTCCTGGGAACATACGCGAGTGCTATTTGCACTGTGTATGCCAATGGGAGCACAACAGTTACTTTCCTTACCAGAAAACAACTCTTGCTCGTAGGACCAAAAACTGCATGTGATTCAACTCCATTTAGGCCTGGGAAACAAACGCTAGCTCGCCTTACAAGAAACACACTCTGCTTTTTCGAAAACATCACTCTTCTACTCTACTTTGTTTCCTATAGGGCCAGAACAGTGAGCTTGCTCAGAACAAAAGAACTGTGCTTCCTACACACACGGCCATATCTAGTTCAATTCTGCTTAGGAAACTGACAAGAACAGTAGATCCTCTTCAGTCGAATACACTGTACATCCTGGGAACAGACGCCAGTGCTATTTGCCCTAGTACCACAATGTGAGCGCAATAGTGACTAATCTTACCAGAAAACAACTCTTGCTCGTAGGTCCAGAAACTGCATGTGATTCATCTCCATTTAGGATTGGGAAACAAACGCTAGCTCGCCTTACAAGAAACACACTCTGCATTTGAGAAAAGAGCACTCTTCTACTCTACTGTGTTTCCTATAGGGCCAGAACAGTGAGCATTCTCAGAACAAAAGAACTGTGCTTCCTACACACAGGGGCCATATCTAGTTCAACTCTGCTTAGGAAACTGACAAGAACAGTAGCTCCGCTTCAGTCCAATACACTGTACTTGCTGGGAACAGAAGCGAGTGCTATTTGCACTGTGTATGTAAATGGGAGCGCAATAGACACTTTCCTTACCAGAAAACAACTCTTGCTCGTAGAACCAAAAACTGCATGTGATTCAACTCCATTTAGGACTGGGAAACAAACGCTAGCTCGCCTTACAAGAAACACACTCTGCTTTTGAGAAAAGAGCACTCTTCTACTCTACTGTGTTTCCTATAGGGCCAGAACAGTGAGTTTGCTCAGAACAAAAGAACTGTGCTTTCTACAAATAGGGCCATATCTACTTCAATTCTGCTTAGGAAACTGATAAGAACAGTAGATCCTCTTCAGTCCAATACACTGTACATGCTGGGAACAGACGCAAGTGCTATTTGCCCTGTGTATGGCAATGGGAGCGCAATAGTGACTCTTCTTACCAGAAAACAACTCTTGGTCGTAGGACAAGAAACTGCATATGATTCAACTCGATTTAGGACTGGGAAACAAATGCTAGCTCGCCTTACAAGAAACACACTCTGCTTTTGAGAAAAGAGCACTCTTCTACTCTAATGTCTTTCCTATAAGGCCAGAACAGTGAGCATTCTCAGAACAAAAGAACTGTGCTTCCTACACACATGGGCCATATCTAGTTCAACTCTGCTTAGGAAACTGACAAGAACAGTAGCTCCGCTTTAGTCCAATACACTGTACTTGCTGGGAACAGACGCGAATGATATTTGCACTGTGTATGTTAATGGGAGCACAATAGTGACTTTCCTTACCAGAAAACAACTCTTGCTCGTAGGACAAGAAACTGCATGTGATTCAACTCCATTTAGGACTGGGAAACAAACGCTAGCTCGCCTTACAAGAAACACACTCTGCTTTTGACAAAAGAGCACTCTTCTACTCTACTGAGTTTCCTATGGGGTCCGAACAGTGAGCTTGCTCAGAACAAAAGAACTGTGCTTCCTACACACAGGGGCCATATCTAGTTCAACTATGCTTAGGAAACTGACATGAACAGTAGCTCCGCTTCAGTCCAATACACTGTACTTGCTGGGAACAGACGCCAGTGCTATTTGCCCTAGTACCACAATGGGAGCGCAATAGTGACTCTTCTTACCAGAAAACAACTCTTGCTCGTAGGACAAGAAACTGCATGTGATTCAACTCCATTTAGGACTGGGAAACAAACGCTAGCTCGCCTTACAAGAAACACACTCTGCTTTTGAGAAAAGAGCACTCTTCTACTCTACTTTGTTTCCTATAGGGCCAGAACAGTGATCATTCTCAGAACAAAAGAACTGTGCTTCCTACACACACGGGCCATATCTAGTTCAACTCTGCTTAGGAAACTGACATGAACATAGCTCCTCTTCAGTCCAATACACTGTACATGCTGGGAACAGACGCCAGTGCTATTTGCCCTAGTATCACAATGGGAGTGCAATAGTGACTAATCTTACCAGAAAACAACTCTTGCTGGTAGGACAAGAAACTGCATGTGATTCAACTCGATTTAGGACTGGGAAACAAATGCTACCTCGCCTTACAAGAAACACACTCTGCTTTTGAGAAAAGAGCACTCTTCTACTCTACTGTGTATCCTATGGGATCTGAACAGTGAGCTTGCTCAGAACAAAAGAACTGTGCTTCTTACAAACAGGGGCCATATCTAGTTCAACTCTACTTAGGAAACTGACAAGAACAGTAGCTCCTCTTCAGTCCAATACACTGTACTTGCTTGGAACAGACGTGAGTGCTATTTGCACTGTGTCTGGCAATGGGAGTGCAATAGTGACTTTCCTTACCAGAAAACAACTCTTGCTCGTAAGATCAAAAACAGGATGTGATTCAACTCCATTTAGGACAGGGAAACAAATGCTAGCTTGCTTTACGAGAAACACACTCTGCTTTTGAGAAAAGAGCACTCTTCTACTCTACTGTGTTTCCTATTGGGCCAGAACAGTGAGTTTGCTCAGAAAAAAAGAACTGTGCTTCCTACAAATACCGCCTTATCTAGTTCAATTCTGCTTAGGAAAGTGACAAGAACAGTAGGTCCTCTTCAGTCCAGTACACTGTACATGCTGGGAACAGACGCCAGTGCTATTTGCCCTGTGTATGACAATGGTAGTGCAATAGTGACTCTTCTTACCAGAAAACAACTCTTGCTCATAGGACAAGAAACTGCATGTGATTCAACTCCATTTAGGACTGGGAAACAAACGCTAGCTCGCCTTACAAAAAACACACTCTGCTTTTGAGAAAAGAGCACTCTTCTACTCTACTGTGTTTCCTATGGGGTCCGAACAGTGATCATTCTCAGAACAAAAGAACTGTGCTTCCTACACACAGGGGCCATATCTAGTTCAACTATGCTTAGGAAACTGACATGAACAGTAGCTCCGCTTCAGTCCGATACACTGTAGTTGCTGGGAACAGACGCCAGTGCTATTTGCCCTGTGTATGACAATGGGAGCGCAATAGTGACTCTTCTTACCAGAAAACAACTCTTGCTTGTAGGACAAGAAACTGCATGTGATTCCACTCCATTTAGGACTGGGAAACAAACACTAGCTCGCCTTACAAGAAACACACTCTGCTTTTGAGAAAAGAGCAGTCTTCTACTCTACTGTGTTTCCTATGGGGTCAGAACAGTGAGCTTGCTCAGAACAAAAGAACTGTGTTTCCTACAAACACGGGTCATATCTAGTACAATTCTGCTTAGGAAACTGACAAGAACAGTAGCTCCTCTTCAGTCCAATACACTGTACTTCCTGGGAACAGACGCGAGTGCTATTTGCACTGTGTATGCCAATGGGAGCACAACAGTTACTTTCCTTACCAGAAAACAACTCTTGTTCGTAGGACCAAAAACTGCATGTGATTCAACTCCATTTAGGACTGGGAAACAAACGCTAGCTCGCCTTACAAGAAACACACTCTGCTTTTTCGAAAACATCACTCTTCTACTCTACTTTGTTTCCTATAGGGCCAGAACAGTGAGCTCGATCAGAACAAAAGAACTGTGCTTCCTACACACACGGCCATATCTAGTTCAATTCTGCTTAGGAAACTGCCAAGAACAGTAGCTCCTCTTCAGTCCAATACACTGTACATACTGGGAACAGACGCCAGTGCTATTTGCCCTAGTACCACAATGTGAGCGCAATAGTGACTAATCTTACCAGAAAACAACTCTTGCTCGTAGGTCCAGAAACTGCATGTGATTCATCTCCATTTAGGATTGGGAAACAAACGCTAGCTCGTCTTACAAGAAACACACTCTGCTTTTGAGAAAAGAGCACTTTTCTACTCTACTGTGTTTCCTATAGGGCCAGAACAGTGAGCATTCTCAGAACAAAAGAACTGTGCTTCCTACACACAGGGGCCATATCTAGTTCAACTCTGCTTAGGAAACTGACAAGAACAGTAGCTCCGCTTCAGTCCAATACACTGTACTTCCTGGGAACAGACGCGAGTGCTATTTGCACTGTGTATGCCAATGGGAGCACAACAGTTACTTTCCTTACCAGAAAACAACTCTTGCTCGTAGGACCAAAAACTGCATGTGATTCAACTCCATTTAGGACTCGGAAACAAACGCTAGCTCACCTTACAAGAAACACACTCTGCTTTTGAGAAAAGAGCACTCTTCTACTCTACTGTGTTTCCTATATGGCCAGAACAGTGAGTTTGCTCAGAACAAAAGAACTGTGCTTCCTACAAATACGGCCATATCTAGTTCAATTCTGCTTAGGAAACTGACAAGAACAGTAGATCCTCTTCAGTCCAATACACTGTACATGCTGGGAACAGACGCCAGTGCTATTTGCCCTGTGTATGACAAGGGGAGCGCAATAGTGACTCTTCTTACCAGAAAACAACTCTTGCTCGTAGGACAAGAAACTGCATGTGATTCAACTCGATTTAGGACTGGGAAACAAACGCTAGCTCGCCTTACAAGAAACACACTCTGCTTTTGAGAAAAGTGCACTCTTCTACTCGACTGTGTTTCCTATGGGGTCCGAACAGTGAGATTGCTCAGAACAAAAGAACTGTTATTCATACACACACAGGCCATATCTAGTTCAACTCCGCTTTGGAAACTGACAAGAACAGTAGCGCCTCTTCAGCCCAATACACTGTTCTTGCTGGGAACAGACACAAGTGCTATTTGCACTGTGTATGGCAATGGGAGCGCAATAGTGACTTTCCTTACCAGAAAACATCTCTTGGTCGTAGGACCAAAAACTGCATGAGATTCAACTCCATTTAGGACTGGGAAACAAACGCTAGCTCGCCTTACAAGAAACACACTCTGCTTTTGAGAAAAGAGCACTCTTCTTCTCTACTGTGTTTCCTATGGTGCCCGAAAAGTGAGCATTCTCAGAACAAAAGAACTGTGCTTCCTACACACACGGGCCATATCTAGTTCAACTCTGCTTAGGAAACTGACATGAACAGTAGCTCCTCTTCAGTCCAATACACTGTACATGCTGGGAACAGACGCCAGTGCTATTTGCTCTAGTATCACAATGGGAGCGCAATAGTGACTCTTCTTACCAGAAAACAACTCTTGCTCGTAGGACCAGTAACTGCATGTGATTCATCTCCATTAACATTGGGAAACAAACGCTAGCTCGCCTTACGTGAAACACACTCTGCTTTTGAGAAAAGAGCACTCTTTTACTCTACTGTGTTTCCTATAGGGCCAGAACAGTGAGCATTCTCAGAACAAAAGAACTGTGCTTCCTACAGACAGGGGACATATCTAGTTCAACTCTGCTTAGGAAACTGACAAGAACAGTAGCTCCACTTCAGTCCAATACACTGTACTTGCTGGGAACAGACACGGGTGCTATTTGCACTGTGTATGGCAATGGGAGCGCAATAGTGACTTTCCTTACCAGAAAACAACTCTTGCTTTTAGGACCAAAAACTGCATGTGATTCAACTCCATTTAGGACTGGGAAACAAACGCTAGCTCACCTTACAAGAAACACACTCTGCTTTTGAGAAAAGAGCACTCTTCTACTCTACTGTGTTTCCTATATGGCCAGAACAGTGAGTTTGCTCAGAACAAAAGAACTGTGCTTCCTACAAATACGGCCATATCTAGTTCAATTCTGCTTAGGAAACTGACAAGAACAGTAGCTCCTCTTCAGTCCAATACACTGTACATGCTGGGAACAGACGCCAGTGCTATTTGCCCTGTGTATGACAAGGGGAGCGCAATAATGACTCTTCTTACCAGAAAACAACTCTTGCTCATAGGACAAGAAACTGCATGTGATTCAACTCCATTTAGGACTGGGAAACAAACGCTAGCTCGCCTTACAAGAAACACACTCTGCTTTTGATAAAAGTGCACTCTTCTACTCGTCTGTGTTTCCTATGGGGTCCGAACAGTGAGCTTGCTCAGAACAAAAGAACTGTTATTCCTACACACACAGGCCATATCTAGTTCAACTCCGCTTTGGAAACTGACAAGAACAGTAGCTCCTCTTCAGTCCAATACACTGTTCTTGCTGGGAACAGACGTGAGTGCTATTTGCACTGTGTATGGCAATGGGAACGCAATAGTGACTTTCCTTACCAGAAAACATCTCTTGGTCGTAGGACCAAAAACTGCATGAGATTCAACTCCATTTAGGACTGGGAAACAAACGCTAGCTCGCCTTACAAGAAACACACTCTGCTTTTGAGAAAAGAGCACTCTTCTACTCTAATGTGTTTCCTATGGTGCCCGAACAGTGAGCATTCTCAGAACAAAAGAACTGTGCTTCCTACACACACGGGCCATATCTAGTTCAACTCTGCTTAGGAAACTGACATGAACAGTAGGTCCTCTTCAGTCCAATACACTGTACATGCTGAGAACAGACGCCAGTGCTATTTGCCCAAGTATCACAATGGGAGCGCAATAGTGACTCTTCTTACCAGAAAACAACTGTTGCTCGTGGGACCAGTAACTGCATGTGATTCATCTCCATTAAGATTGGGAAACAAACGCTAGCTCGCCTTACAAGAAACACACTCTGCTTTTGAGAAAAGAGCACCCTTCTACTCTACTGTGTTTCCTATAGGGCCAGAACAGTGAGCATTCTCAGAACAAAAGAACTGTGCTTCCTACACACAGGGGCCATATCTAGTTCAACACTGCTTAGGAAACTGACAAGAACAGTAGCTCCGCTTCAGTCCAATACACTGTACTTGCTGGGAACAGTCACGCGTGCTATTTGCACTGTGTATGGCAATGGGAGCGCAATAGTGACTTTCCTTACCAGAAAACAACTCTTGCTCGTAGGACCAAAAACTGCATGTGATTCAACTCCATTTAGGACTGGGAAAAAAAACGCTAGCTCACCTTACAAGAAACACACTCTGCTTTTGAGAAAAGAGCACTCTTCTACTCTACTGTGTTTCCTATATGGCCAGAACAGTGAGTTTGCTCAGAACAAAAGAACTGTGCTTCCTACAAATACAGCCATATCTACTTCAATTCTGCTTAGGAAACTGAAAGAACAGTAGATCCTCTTCAGTGCAACACACTGTTCTTGCTGGGAACAGACGCGAGTGCTATTTGCACTGTGTATGGAATTGGGACCTAATAGTGACTTTCCTTATCAGAAAACAACTCTTGCTCGTAGGACCAAAAACTGGATGTGACTCAACTCCATTTAGGAATGGGAAACAAACTCTAGCTTGCCTTACAAGAAACCCACTCTGCTTTTGAGAAAACAGCACTCTTCTACTCTACTGTGTTTCCTATGGTGCCCGAACAGTGAGCTTGCTCAAAACAAAAGAACTGTGCTTCCTACACACAGGGGCCATAACTAGTTCAACTCTGCTTAGGAAACTGACATGAACAGTAGCTCCTCTTCAGTCCAATACACTGTACTTGCTGGGAACAGACCCGAGTGCTATTTGCACTGTGTATGGCAATGGGAGCACAATAGTGACTCTTCTTCCCAGAAAACAATTCTTGCTCATAGGAACAGAAACTACATGTGATTCAACTCCGTTTAGAACTCGGAAACAAACACTAGCTCGCCTTACAAGAAACACACACTGCTTTTGAGAAAAGAGCACTCTTCTACTCTACTGTGTTTCCTATGGGGTCCGAACAGTGAGCTTGCTCAGAACAAAAGAACTGTGCTTCCTACACACAGGGGCCATATCTAGTTCAACTCTGCTTAGGAAACTGACAAGAACAGTAGCTCCGCTTCAGTCCAATACACTGTACTTGCTGGGAACAGATGCGAGTGCTATTTGCACTGTGTATGTAAATGGGAGCACAATAGTGACTTTCCTTACCAGAAAACAACTCTTGCTCGTAGGACCAAAAACTGCATGTGATTCAAATCCATTTAGGACTGGGAAACAAACGCTAGCTCGCCTTACAAGAAACACACTCTGCTTTTGAGAAAAGAGCACTCTTCTATTCTACTGTGGTTCATATGGGGTCCGAACAATGAGCTTGCTCAGAACAACAGAACTGTGCTTCCTCCACACACGGGCCATATCTAGTTCAACTCTGCTTAGGAAACTGACAAGAACAGTAGCTCCGCTTCAGTCCAATACACTGTACTTGCTGGGAACAGATGTGAATGCTATTTATACTGTGAATGGCAATGGGAGCGCAACAGTGACTTTATTACCAGAAAACAACTCTTGCTCGTAGGACCAAAAACAGGATGTGATTCAACTCCATTTAGGACTTGGAAACAAACGCTAGCTTGACTACAAGAAACACACTCTGCTTTTGAGAAAGGAGCACTCTTCTACTCTAATGTCTTTCCTATAAGGCTGGAACAGAGAGCAATCTCAGAACAAAAGAACTGTGCTTCCTACACACACGGGCCATATCTAGTTCAACTCTGCTTAGGAAACTGACATGAACAGTAGATGCTCTTCAGTCCAATACACTGCACTTGCTGGGAACAGACGCCAGTGCTATTTGCCCTGTGTATGACAATGGGAGCGCAATAGTGACTCTTCTTACCAGAAAACAACTCTTGCTCGTAGGACAAGAAATTGCATGTGATTCAACTCCATTTAGGACTGGGAAACAAACGCTAGCTCGCCTTACAAGAAACACACTCTGCTTTTGAGAAAAGTGCACTCTTCTACTCGACTGTGTTTCCTATGGGGTCCGAACAGTGAGCTTGCTCAGAACAAAAGAACTGTTATTCTTACACACACAGGCCATATCTAGTTCAACTCCGCTTTGGAAACTGACAAGAACAGTAGCTCCTCTTCAGTCCAATACACAGTTCTTGCTGGGAACAGACGTGAGTGCTATTTGCACTGTGTATGACATGGGGAGCACAATAGTGACTCTTCTTACCAGAAAACAACTCCTGCTCGTAGGACCAGAAACTGCATGTGATTCATCTCCATTTAGGATTGGGAAACAAACGCTAGCTCACCTTACAAGAAACACACTCTGCTTTTGAAAAAAGAGCACTCTTCTACTCTACTGTGTTTCCTATAGGGCCAGAACAGTGAGCTTGCTCAGAACAAAAGAACTGTGCTTCCTACACACACGGGCCATATCTAGTTCAACTCTGCCTAGGAAACAGACAAGAACAGTAGCTCCCCTTTAGTCCAATACACTGTACTTCCTGGGAACAGACGCGTGTGCTCTTTGCACTGTGTATGACAAGGGGAGCACAATAGTGACTCTTCTTACCAGAAAAAAACTCTTGCTCGTAGGACAAGAAACTGCATGTGATTCAACTCCATTTAGGACTGGAAAACAAACGCTAGCTTGCCTTACAAAAAACACACTCTGCTTTTGAGAAAAGAGCACTCTTCTACTCTACTGTGTTTCCTATAGGGCCAGAACAGTGAGCTTGCTCAGAACAAAAGAACTGTGCTTCATACAAATACGGCCATATCTAGTTCAATTCTGCTTAGGAAACTGAAAAGAACAGTAGATCCTCTTCGTCCAATACACTGTACATGCTGGGAACAGACAACAGTGCTATTTGCCCTTTGTATGACAATGGGAACGCAATAGTGACTCTTCTTACCAGAAAACTACTCTTGCTCGTAGGACAAGAAACTGCATGTGATTCAACTCCATTAAGACTGGGAAACAAACGCTAGCTCGCCTTACAAGAAACACACTCTGCTTTTGAGAAAAGAGCACTCTTCTACTCTACTTTGTATCCAAGGGGTCCTAACAGTGAGCTTGCTCAGAACAAAAGAACTGTGATTCCTACACACACGGGCCATATCTAGTTCAACTCTTCTTAGGAAACTGACAAGAACAGTAACTCCTCTTCAGTCCAATACACTGTACTTGCTTGGAACAGACGAAAGTGCTATTTGCACTGTGTCTGGCAATGGGAGTGCAATAGTGACTTTCCTTACCAGAAAACAACTCTTGCTCGTAAGACCAAAAACAAGATGTTATTCAACTCCATTTAGGACAGGGAAACAAATGCTAGCTTGCCTTACAAGAAACACACTCTGCTTTTGATTAAAGAGCACTCTTCTACTCTACTGTGTTTCCTATGAGGTCCGAACAGTGAGCTTGCTCAGAACAAAAGAACTGTGCTTCATACACACACGGGCCATATCTAGTTCAACTCTGCTTAGGAAACTGACAAGAAAGGTAGATTCTCTTCAGTCAAATACACTGTACATGCTGGGATTAGACGCCAGTGCTATTTGCCTTGTTTATGACAATGGGAACACAATAGTGACTCTTCTTACCAGAAAAGAACTCTTGCTGGTAGGACCAGAAACTGCATGGGATTCAACTCCATTTAGGACTGGGAAACAAACGCTAGCTCGACTTACAAGAAACACACTCTGCTTTTGAGAAAAGAGCACTCTTCTACTCTACTGTGGTTCATATGGGGTCCGAACAATGAGCTTGCTCAGAACAACAGAACTGTGCTTCCTCCACACACGGGCCATATCTAGTTCAACTCTGCTTAGGAAACTGACAAGAACAGTAGCTCCGCTTCAGTCCAATACACTGTACTTGCTGGGAACAGATGCGAATGCTATTTATACTGTGAATGGCAATGGGAGCGCAACAGTGACTTTATTACCAGAAAACAACTCTTGCTCGTAGGACCAAAAACAGGATGTGATTCAACTCCATTCAGGACTTGGAAACAAATGCTAGCTTGCCTTACAAGAAACACACTCTGCTTTTGAGAAAGGACCACTCCTCTACTCTACTGTGCTTCCTATGTTGTCCGAACAGTGAGCTTGCTCAGAACAAAAGAACTGTGCTTCCTACACACACGGGCCATATCTAGTTCAATTATGCTTAGGAAACTGACAAGAACAGCAGCTCCTCTTCATTCCAATACACTGTACTTGGTGGGAACAGATGCCAGTGCTATTTGCCCCGTTTATGACAATGAAAGCGCAATAGTGACTCTTCTTACCAGATAACAACTCTTGCTCGTAGGACCAGAAACTGCATGTGATTCAACTCCATTTAGGACTTGGAAACAAACGCTAGCTTGACTTACAAGAAACACACTCTGCTTTTGAGAAAGGAGCACTCTTCTACTCTAATGTCTTTCCTATAAGGCTGGAACAAAGAGCAATCTCAGAACAAAAGAACTGTGCTTCCTACACACACGGGCCATATCTAGTTCAACTCTGCTTAGGAAACTGAGAAGAACAGTAGATGCTCTTCAGTCCAATACACTGCACTTGCTGGGAACAGACGCCAGTGCTATTTGCCCTGTGTATGACAATGGGAGCGCAATAGTGACTCTTCTTACCAGAAAACAACTCCTGCTCGTAGGACCAGAAACTGCATGTGATTCATCTCCATTTAGGATTCGGAAACAAACGCTAGCTCACCTTACAAGAAACACACTCTGCTTTTGAAAAAAGAGCACTCTTCTACTCTACTGTGTTTCCTATAGGGCCAGAACAGTGAGCTTGCTCAGAACAAAAGAACTGTGCTTCTTACACACACGGCCATATCTAGTTCAACTCTGCTTAGGAAACAGACAAGAACAGTAGCTCCCCTTTAGTCCAATACACTGTACTTCCTGGGAACAGACGTGAGTGCTATTTGCACTGTGTATGACAAGGGGAGCACAATAGTGACTCTTCTTACCAGAAAACAACTCTTGCTCGTAGGACAAGAAACTGCAAGTGATTCAACTCCATTTAGGACTGGGAAACAAACGCTAGCTTGCCTTACAAAAAACACACTCTGCTTTTGAGAAAAGAGCACTCTTCTACTCTACTGTGTTTCCTATAGGGCCAGAACAGTGAGCTTGCTCAGAACAAAAGAACTGTGCTTCATACAAATACGGCCATATCTAGTTCAATTCTGCTTAGGAAACTGAAAAGAACAGTAGATCCTCTTTGTCCAATACACTACACATGCTGGGAACAGACAACAGTGCTATTTGCCCTTTGTATGACAATGGGAACGCAATAGTGACTCTTCTTACCAGAAAACTACTCTTGCTCGTAGGACAAGAAACTGCATGTGATTCAACTCCATTAAGACTGGGAAACAAACTCTAGCTCACCTTACAAGAAACACACTCTGCTTTTGAGAAAAGAGCACTCTTCTACTCTACTTTGTGTCCAAGGGGTCCGAACAGTGAGCTTGCTCAGAACAAAAGAACTGTGATTCCTACACACACGGGCCATATCTAGTTCAACTCTTCTTAGTAAACTGACAAGAACAGTAGCTCCTCTTCAGTCCAATACACTGTACTTGCTTGGAACAGACGACAGTGCTATTTGCACTGTGTCTGGCAATGGGAGTGCAATAGTGACTTTCCTTACCAGAAAACAACTCTTGCTCGTAAGACCAAAAACAAGATGTTATTCAACTCCATTTAGGACAGGGAAACAAATGCTAGCTTGCCTTACAAGAAACACACTCTGCTTTTGATTAAAGAGCACTCATCTACTCTACTGGGTTTCCTATGAGGTCCGAAAAGTGAGCTTGCTCAGAACAAAAGAACTGTGCTTCATACACACACGGGCCATATCTAGTTCAACTCTGCTTAGGAAACTGACAAGAAAGGTAGATCCTCTTCAGTCAAATACACTGTACATGCTGGGATTAGACGCCAGGGCTATTTGCCTTGTGTATGACAATGGGAGCACAATAGTGACTCTTCTTACCAGAAAACAACTCTTGCTCGTAGGACAAGAAACTGCATGTGATTCAACTCCATTTAGGACTGGGAAACAAACGCTAGCTCGCCTTGCAAGAAACACACTCTGCTTTTGAGAAAAGAGCACTCTTCTACTCTACTGTGTTTCCTATGGTGTCCGAACAGTGAGCTTGCTCAGAACAAAAGAACTGTGCTTCCTACACACAGGGGCCATACCTAGTTCAACTATGCTTAGGAAACTGACATGAACAGTAGCTCTGCTTCACTCCAATACACTGTACTTGCTTGGAACAGACGCCAGTGCTATTTGCCCTGTGTATGACAATGGGAGCGCAATAGTGACTCTTCTTACCAGAAAACAACTCTTGCTCGTAGGACAAGAAACTGCATGTGATTCAACTCCATTTAGGACTGGGAAACAAACGCTAGCTCGCCTTACAAGAAACACACTCTGCTTTTGAGAAAAGAGCACTCTTCTACTCTACTGTCTTTCCTATGGGGTCCGAACAGTGAGCTTGCTAAGAACAAAAGAACTGTGCTTCCTACACACACAGGCCATATCTAGTTCAACTCTGCTTAGGAAACTGACAAGAACGTAGCTCCTCTTCAGTCCAATACACTGTACTAGCTGGGAACAGAAACGAGTGCTATTTGCACTGTGTATGGCAATAGGAGCACAATAGTGACTCTTCTTATCAGAAAACAACTCTTGCTCATAGGACCAGAAACTGCATGGGATTCAACTCCATTTTTCCCTGGGAAACAAACACTAGCTCGCCTTACAAGAAAGACACTCTGATTTTGAGAAAAGAGCACTCTTCTACTCTACTGTGTTACCTATGGGGGCGGAATGGTGAGCTTGCTCAGAACAAAAGAATTGTGCTTCCTACACACAGGGGCCATATCTAGTTCAACTCTACTTAGGAAACTGACAAGAACAGTAGCTCCGTTTCAGTCCAATACACTGTACATGCTGGGAACAGACGCGAGTGCTATTTGTACTGTCTATGGCAATGGGAGTGCAATAGTGATTTTCCTTACCAGAAAACAACTCTTGCTCGTAGGACCAAAAACAGGATGTGATTCAACTCCATTTAGGACTGGGAAACAAATGCTAGCTTGCCTTACAAGAAACACACTCAGCTTTTGAAAAAAGAGCACTCTTCTACTCTACTGTGTTTCCTATGGGGTCTGAAAAGTGAGCTTGCTCTGAACAAAAGAACTGTGCTTCCTACCCACACGGGCCATATCTAGTTCAACTCTACTTAGGAAACTGACAAGAACGGTAACTCCTCTTCAGTCCAATACACTGTACTAGCTGGGAACAGACGTGCGTGCTATTTGCACTGTGTATGGCAATAGGAGTGCAATAGTTACTCTTCTTATCAGAAAACACCTCTTGCTCATAGGACCAGAAACTGCATGGGATTCAACTCCATTTCTGATTGGGAAACAAACACTAGCTCACCTTACAAGAAACACACTCTGCTTTTGAGAAAAGAGCACTCCTCTACTCTACTGTGTTTCCTATGGGGTCCGAACTGTGAGCTTGCTCAGAACAAAAGAACTGTGCTTCCTACACACACGGGCCATATCTAGTTCAATTATGCTTAGGAAACTGACAAGAACAGCAGATCCTCTTCAGTCCAATACATCTGTACACAGATGCCAGTGCTATTTGCCCCGTTTATGACAATGGGAGCACAATAGTGACTCTTCTTACCTGAAAACAACTCTTGCTCGTAGGACCAGAAACTGCATGTGATTCAACTCCATTTAGGACTGGGAAACAAACGCTAGCTTGACTTACAAGAAACAAACTCTGCTTTTGAGAAAGGAGCACTCTTCTACTCTAATGTCTTTCCTATAAGGCCAGAACAGTGAGCATTCTCAGAACAAAAGAACTGTGCTTCCTACACACACGGGACATATCTAGTTCAACTCTGCTTAGGAAACTGAAAAGAACAGTAGCTCCTTTTCAGTCCAATACACTGTACTTGCTGGGAACAGACGCGAGTGCTATTTGCACTGTGTATGGCAATGGGAGCGCAATAGTAACTTTCCTTACCAGAAAAAAACTCTTGCTCATAAGACCAAAAACTGGATGTGATTCAACTCCATTTAAGAATGGGAAACAAATGCTAGCTCGCCTTACAAGAAAGACACTCTGATTTTGAGAAAAGAGCACTCTTCTACTCTACTGTGTTTCCTATGGGGTCCGAACAGTGAGCTTGCTCAGAACGAAAGAACTGTGCTTCCTACAAACACGGGCCATATCTAGTTCAACTCTGCTTAGGAAACTGACAAGAACATTAGCTCCGCTTCAGTCCAATTCACTGTACTTGCTGGGAACAGACATGAGTGCTATTTGCACTGTGTATGGCAATGGGAGCGCAATAGTGACTTTCCTTACCAGAAAACAACTCTTGCTCGTAGGACCAAAAACTGCATGTGATTCAACTCCATTTAGGACTGGGAAAAAAACGCTAGCTCACCTTACAAGAAACACACTCTGCTTTTGAGATAAGAGCACTCTTCTACTCTACTGTGTTTCCTATAAGGCTGGAACAGAGAGCAATCTCAGAACAAAAGAACTGTGCTTCCTACACACACGGGCCATATCTAGTTCAACTCTGCTTAGGAAACTGAGAAGAACAGTAGATGCTCTTCAGTCCAATACACTGCACTTGCTGGGAACAGACGCCAGTGCTATTTGCCCTGTGTATGACAATGGGAGCGCAATAGTGACTCTTCTTACCAGAAAACAACTCCTGCTCGTAGGACCAGAAACTGCATGTGATTCATCTCCATTTAGGATTGGGAAACAAACGCTAGCTCACCTTACAAGAAACACACTCTGCTTTTGAAAAAAGAGCACTCTTCTACTCTACTGTGTTTCCTATAGGGCCAGAACAGTGAGCTTGCTCAGAACAAAAGAACTGTGCTTCCTACACACACGGGCCATATCTAGTTCAACTCTGCTTAGGAAACAGACAAGAACAGTAGCTCCCCTTTAGTCCAATACACTGTACTTCCTGGGAACAGACGCGAGTGCTATTTGCACTGTGTATGACAAGGGGAGCACAATAGTGACTCTTCTTACCAGAAAACAACTCTTGCTCGTAGGACAAGAAACTGCATGTGATTCAACTCCATTTAGGACTGGGAAACAAACGCTAGCTTGCCTTACAAAAAACACACTCTGCTTTTGAGAAAAGAGCACTCTTCTACTCTACTGTGTTTCCTATAGGGCCAGAACAGTGAGCTTGCTCAGAACAAAAGAACTGTGCTTCATACAAATACGGCCATATCTAGTTCATTTCTGCTTAGGAAACTGAAAAGAACAGTAGATCCTCTTCGTCCAATACACTGTACATGCTGGGAACAGACAACAGTGCTATTTGCCCTTTGTATGACAATGGGAACGCAATAGTGACTCTTCTTACCAGAAAACTACTCTTGCTCGTAGGACAAGAAACTGCATGTGATTCAACTCCATTAAGACTGGGAAACAAACGCTAGCTCGCCTTACAAGAAACACACTCTGCTTTTGAGAAAAGAGCACTCTTCTACTCTACTTTGTATCCAAGGGGTCCGAACAGTGAGCTTGCTCAGAACAAAAGAACTGTGATTCCTACACACACGGGCCATATCTAGTTCAACTCTTCTTAGTAAACTTACAAGAACAGTAGCTCCTCTTCAGTCCAATACACTGTACTTGCTTGGAACAGACGACAGTGCTATTTGCACTGTGTCTGGCAATGGGAGTGCAATAGTGACTTTCCTTACCAGAAAACAACTCTTGCTCGTAAGACCAAAAACAAGATGTTATTCAACTCCATTTAGGACAGGGAAACAAATGCTAGCTTGCCTTACAAGAAACACACTCTGCTTTTGATTAAAGAGCACTCATCTACTCTACTGGGTTTCCTATGAGGTCCGAAAAGTGAGCTTGCTCAGAACAAAAGAACTGTGCTTCCTACACACACGGGCCATATCTAGTTCAACTCTGCTTAGGAAACTGACAAGAAAGGTAGATCCTCTTCAGTCAAATACACTGTACATGCTGGGATTAGACGCCAGTGCTATTTGCCTTGTGTATGACAATGGGAGCACAATAGTGACTCTTCTTACCAGAAAAGAACTCTTGCTGGTAGGACCAGAAACTGCATGGGATTCAACTCCATTTAGGACTGGGAAACAAACGCTAGCTCGACTTACAAGAAACACACTCTGCTTTTGAGAAAAGAGCACTCTTCTACTCTACTGTGTTTCCTATGGTGTCCGAACAGTGAGCTTGCTCAGAACAAAAGAACTGTGCTTCCTACACACATGGGCCATATCTAGTTCAACTCTGCTTAGGAAACTGACAAGAACAGTAGCTGCTTTTCAGTCCAATACACTGTACTTGCTGGGAACAGACGCGAGTGCTATTTGCACTGTGTATGGCAATGGGAGCACAATAGTGACTTTCCTTACCAGAAAACAACTCCTGCGCATAGGACCAAAAACTGGATGTGATTCAACTCCATTTAGTAATGGGAAACAAACGCTAGCTCGCCTTACAAGAAAGACACTCTGATTTTGAGAAAAGAGCACTCTTCTACTCTACTGTGTTTCCTATGGGGTCCGAACAGTGAGCTTGCTCAGAACAAAAGAACTGTGCTTCCTACAAACACGGGCCATATCTAGTTCAACTCTGCTTAGGAAACTGACAAGAACATTAGCTCCGCTTAAGTCCAATTCACTGTACTTGCGGGGAACAGACACGAGTGCTATTTGCACTGTGTATGGCAATGGGAGCGCAATAGTGACTTTCCTTACTAGAAAACAACTCTTGCTCGTAGGACCAAAAACTGCATGTGATTCAACTCCATTTAGGACTGGGAAAAAAACGCTAGCTCACCTTACAAGAAACACACTCTGCTTTTGAGAAAAGAGCACTCTTCTACTCTACTGTGTTTCCTATAGGGCCAGAACAGTGAGCATACTCAGAACAAAAGAACTGTGCTTCCTACACACAGGGGCCATATCTAGTTCAACTCTACTTAGGAAACTGACAAGAACAGTAGCTCCGCTTCAGTCCAATACACTGTACTTGCTGGGAGTAGACGCGAGTGCTATTTGCACTGTGTATGGAAATGGGAGCACAATAGACACTTTCCTTACCAGAAAACAACTCTTGCTCATAGAACCAAAAACTGCATGTGATTCAACTCCATTTAGGACTGGGAAACAAACGCTAGCTCGCCTTACAAGAAACACACTCTGCTTTTGAGAAAAGAGCACTCTTCTACTCTACTGTGTTTCCTATAGGGCCAGAACAGAGTTTGCTCAGAACAAAAGAACTGTGCTTTCTACAAATACGGCCATATCTAGTTCAATTCTGCTTAGGAAACTGACAAGAACAGTAGATCCGCTTCAGTCCAATACACTGTACATGCTGGGAACAGACGCAAGTGCTATTTGCCCTGTGTATGACAATGGGAGCGCAATAGTGACTCTTCTTACCAGAAAACAACTCTTGCTCGTAGGACAAGAAACTGCATGTGATTCAACTCCATTTAGGACTGGGAAACAAACGCTAGCTCGCCTTGCAAGAAACACACTCTGCTTTTGAGAAAAGAGCACTATTCTACTCTACTGTGTTTCCTATGGTGTCCGAACACTGAGCTTGCTCAGAACAAAAGAACTGTGCTTCCTACACACAGGGGCCATACCTAGTTCAACTATGCTTAGGAAACTGACATGAACAGTAGCTCTGCTTCACTCCAATACACTGTACTTGCTTGGAACAGACGCCAGTGCTATTTGCCCTGTGTATGACAATGGGAGCGCAATAGTGACTCTTCTTACCAGAAAACAACTCTTGCTCGTAGGACAAGAAACTGCATGTGATTCAACTCCATTTAGGACTGGGAAACAAACGCTAGCTCGCCTTACAAGAAACACACTCTGCTTTTGAGAAAAGAGCACTCTTCTACTCTACTGTCTTTCCTATGGGGTCCGAACAGTGAGCTTGCTAAGAACAAAAGAACTGTGCTTCCTACACACACAGGCCATATCTAGTTCAACTCTGCTTAGGAAACTGACAAGAACGTAGCTCCTCTTCAGTCCAATACACTGTACTAGCTGGGAACAGAAACGAGTGCTATTTGCACTGTGTATGGCAATAGGAGCACAATAGTGACTCTTCTTATCAGAAATCAACTCTTGCTCATAGGACCAGAAACTGCATGGGATTCAACTCCATTTTTCCCTGGGAAACAAACACTAGCTCGCCTTACAAGAAAGACACTCTGATTTTGAGAAAAGAGCACTCTTCTACTCTACTGTGTTACCTATGGGGTCGGAATGGTGAGCTTGCTCAGAACAAAAGAATTGTGCTTCCTACACACAGGGGCCATATCTAGTTCAACTCTACTTAGGAAACTGACAAGAACAGTAGCTCCGTTTCAGTCCAATACACTGTACATGCTGGGAACAGACGCGAGTGCTATTTGTACTGTCTATGGCAATGGGAGTGCAATAGTGATTTTCCTTACCAGAAAACAACTCTTGCTCGTAGGACCAAAAACAGGATGTGATTCAACTCCATTTAGGACTGGGAAACAAATGCTAGCTTGCCTTACAAGAAACACACTCAGCTTTTGAAAAAAGAGCACTCTTCTACTCTACTGTGTTTCCTATGGGGTCTGAACAGTGAGCTTGCTCTGAACAAAAGAACTGTGCTTCCTACCCACACGGGCCATATCTAGTTCAACTCTACTGAGGAAACTGACAAGAACGGTAACTCCTCTTCAGTCCAATACACTGTACTAGCTGGGAACAGACGTGCGTGCTATTTGCACTGTGTATGGCAATAGGAGTGCAATAGTTACTCTTCTTATCAGAAAACACCTCTTGCTCATAGGACCAGAAACTGCATGGGATTCAACTCCATTTCTGATTGGGAAACAAACACTAGCTCACCTTACAAGAAACACACTCTGCTTTTGAGAAAAGAGCACTCCTCTACTCTACTGTGTTTCCTATGGGGTCCGAACTGTGAGCTTGCTCAGAACAAAAGAACTGTGCTTCCTACACACACGGGCCATATCTAGTTCAATTATGCTTAGGAAACTGACAAGAACAGCAGATCCTCTTCAGTCCAATACATCTGTACACAGATGCCAGTGCTATTTGCCCCGTTTATGACAATGGGAGCACAATACTGACTCTTCTTACCTGAAAACAACTCTTGCTCGTAGGACAAGAAACTGCATGTGATTCAACTCCATTTACGACTGGGAAACAAACGCTAGCTTGACTTACAAGAAACAAACACTGCTTTTGAGAAAGGAGCACTCTTCTACTCTAATGTCTTTCCTATAAGGCCAGAACAGTGAGCATTCTCAGAACAAAAGAACTGTGCTTCCTACACACACGGGCCATATCTAGTTCAACTCTGCTTAGGAAACTGACAAGAACAGTAGCTCCTTTTCAGTCCAATACACTGTACTTGCTGTAATTGGACGCCAGTGCTATTTGCCTTGTGTATGACAATGGGAGCACAATAGTGACTCTTCTTACCAGAAAAGAACTCTTGCTGGTAGGACCAGAAACTGCATGGGATTCAACTCCATTTAGGACTGGGAAACAAACGCTAGCTCGACTTACAAGAAGCACACTCTGCTTTTGAGAAAAGAGCAGTCTTCTACTATAATGTGCTTCCTATAGGGCCAGAACAGTGAGTTTGCTCAGAACAAAAGAACTGTGCTTCCTACAAATACAGCCATATCTAGTTCAATTCTGCTTAGGAAACTTACAAGAACAGTAGATCCTCTTCAGTCCAATACACTGTACATGCTGGGAACAGACGCCAGTGCAATTTGTGCTAGCATCACAATGGGAGCGCAATAGTGACTCTTCTTACCAGAAAACAACTCTTGCTCGTAGGACAAGAAACTGCATGTGATTCAAGTCCTTTTAGGACTGGGAAACAAACTCTAGCTTGCCTTACAAGAAACACACTCTGCTTTTGAGAAAAGAGCACTCTTCTACTCTACTGTGTTTCCTATAGGGCCAGAACAGTGAGTTTGCTCAGAACAAAAGAACTGTGCTTCCTACAAATACAGCCATATCTAGTTCAATTCTGCTTAGGAAACTGACAAGAACAGTAGATCCTCTTCAGTCCAATACACTGTACATGCTGGGAACAGACGCCAGTGCTATTTGTGCTAGCATCACAATGGGAGCGCAATAGTGACTCTTCTTACCAGAAAACAACTCTTGTTCGTAGGACAAGAAACTGCATGTGATTCAACTCCATTTAGGACTGGGAAACAAACACTAGCTCGCCTTACAAGAAACACACTCTGCTTTTGAGAAAAGAGCACTCTTCTACTCTACTGTGTTTCCTATGGTGCCCGAAAAGTGAGAATTCTCAGAACAAAAGAACTGTGCTTCCTACACACACGGGCCATATCTAGTTCAACTCTGCTTAGGAGACTGACATGAACAGTAGCTTCTCTTCAGTCCAATACACTGTACATGCTGGGAACCGACGCCAGTGCTATTTGCCCTAGTATCACAATGGGAGCGCAATTGTGACTCTTCTTACCAGAAAACAACTCTTGCTCGTAGGACCAGAAACTGCATGTGATTCATCTCCATTTAGAATTGGGAAACAAACGCTAGCTGGCATTACAAGAAACACACTCTGCTTTTGAGAAAAGATCACTCTTCTACTCTACTGTGTTTCCTATAGGGCCAGAACAGTGAGCATACTCAGAACAAAAGAACTGTGCTTCCTACACACAGGGGCCATATCTAGTTCAAATCTGCTTAGGAAACTGACAAGAACAGTAGCTCCGCTTCAGTCCAATACACTGTACTTGCTGGGAATAGACGCGAGTGCTATTTGCACTGTGTATGGAAATGGGAGCCCAATAGACACTTTCCTTACCAGAAAACAACTCTTGCTCATAGAACCAAAAACTGCATGTGATTCAACTCCATTTAGGACTGGGAAACAAATGCTAGCTCGCCTTACAAGAAACACACTCTGCTTTTGAGAAAAGAGCACTCTTCTACTCTACTGTGTTTCCTATAGGGCCTGAACATTGAGTTTGCTCAGAACAAAAGAACTGTGCTTTCTACAAATACGGCCATATCTAGTTCAATTCTGCTTAGGAAACTGACAAGAACAGTAGATCCTCTTCAGTCCAATACACCGTACATCCTGGGAACAGACGCAAGTGCTATTTGCCCTGTGTATGACAATGGGAGCGCAATAGTGACTCTTCTTACCAGAAAACAACTCTTGCTCGTAGGACAAGAAATTGCATGTGATTCAACTCCATTTAGGACTGGGAAACAAACGCTAGCTCGCCTTGAAAGAAACACACTCAGCTTTTGAGAAAAGAGCACTTTTCTACTCTACTGTGTTTCCTATGGGGTCCGAACAGTGAGCTTGCTCAGAAAAAAAGAACTGTGCTTCCTACACACAGGGGCCATACCTAGTTCAACTATGCATAGGAAACTGACATGAACAGTAGCTCTGCTTCACTCTAATACACTGTACTTGCTTGGAACAGACGCCAGTGCTATTTGCCCTGTGTATGACAATGGGAGCGCAACAGTGTCTCTTCTTACCAGAAAACAACTCTTGCTCGTAGGACAAGAAACTGCATGTGATTCAACTCCATTTAGAACTGGGAAACAAACGCTAGCTCGCCTTACAAGAAACACACTCTGCTTTTGAGAAAAGAGCACTCTTCTACTCTACTGTCTTTCCTATGGGGTCCGAACAGTGAGCTTGCTAAGAACAAAAGAACTGTGCTTCCTACACACGGGCCATATCTAGTTCAACTCTGCTTAGGAAACTGACAAGAACAGTAGCTCCGCTTCAGTCCAATACACTGTACTTGCTGGGAACAGACGCGAGTGCTATTTGCACTGTGTATGGCAATGGGATCGCAATAGTGACTTTCCTTACCAGAAAACAACTCTTGCTCGTAGGACCAAAAACTGGATGTGATTCAACTCCATTTAGGAATGGAAAACTAACGCTAGCTCGCCTTACAAGAAAGACACTCTGATTTTGAGAAAAGAGCACTCTTCTACTCGACTGTGTTTCCTATGGGGTCCGAACACTGAGCTTGCTCAGAACAAAAGAACTGTGCTTCCTACAAACACGGGACATATCTAGTTCTACTCTGCTTAGGAAAATGACAAGAACATTAGCTCCTCTTCAGTCCAATTCACTGTACTTGCTGGGAACAGACACAAGTGCTATTTGCACTGTGTATGGCAATGGGAGCGCAATAGTGACTTTCCTTACCAGAAAACAACTCTTGCTCGTAGGACCAAAAACTGCATGTGATTCAACTCCATTTAGGACTGGGAAACAAACGCTAGCTCACCTTACAAGAAAGACACTCTGCTTTTTCAAAACCATCACTCTTCTACTCTACTTTGTTTCCTATAGGGCCAGAACAGTGAGCTTGCTCAGAACAAAAGAACTGTGCTTCCTACGCACACGGCCATATCTAGTTCAATTCTACTTAGGAAACTGACAAGAACTGTAGATGCTCTTCAGTCCAATACACTGTACATGCTGGGAACAGACGCCAGTGCTAATTGCCCTGTGTATGACAATGGGAGCGCAATAGTGACTCTTCTTATCAGAAAAAATTCATGCTCATAGGTCCAGAAACTGCATGTGCTTCAACTCCATTTAGGACTGGGAAATAAACGCTACCTCGCCTTACAAGAAACACACTCTGCTTTTGAGAAAAGAGCACTCTTCTACTCTACTGTGTTTCCTACAGGGCCAGAACATTGAACTTGCTCAGAACAAAAGAAGTGTGCTTCCTACACACAGGGGCCATATCTAGTTCAACTCTGCTTAGGAAACTGACAAGAACAGTAGCTCCTCTTCAGTCCAATACACTGTACTTGCTTGGAACAGACGTGAGTGCTATTTGCACTGTGTCTGGCAATAGAAGTGCAATAGTGACTTTCCTTACCAGAAAACAACTCTTGCTCGTAATACCAAAAACAGGATGTGATTCAACTCCATTTAGGACAGGGAAACAAATGCTAGCTTGCCTTACAAAAAAAACACTCTGCTTTTGAGAAAAGAGCACTCTTCTACTCTACTGTGTTTCCTATGGGGTCCGAACAGTGAGCTTGCTCAGAACAAAAGAACTGTGCTTCCTACACACACGGGCAATATCTAGTTCAACTCTGCTTAGGTAACTGACAAGACAGGTAGATCCTCTTCAGTCCAATACACTGTACTTGCTGTGATTGGACGCCAGTGCTATTTGCCTTGTGTATGACAATGGGAGCACAATAGTGACTCTTCTTACCAGAAAAGAACTCTTGCTGGTAGGACCAGAAACTGCATGGGATTCAACTCCATTTAGGACTGGGAAACAAACGCTAGCTCAACTTACAAGAAGCACACTCTGCTTTTGAGAAAAGAGCAGTCTTCTACTATAATGTGCTTCCTACAGGGCCAGAACAGTGAGTTTGCTCAGAACAAAAGAACTGTGCTTCCTACAAATACAGCCATATCTAGTTCAATTCTGCTTAGGAAACATACAAGAACAGTAGATCCTCTTCAGTCCAATACACTGTACATGCTGGGAACAGACGCCAGTGCTATTTGTGCTAGCATCACAATGGGAGCGCAATAGTGACTCTTCTTACCAGAAAACAACTCTTGCTCGTAGGACAAGAAACTGCATGTGATTCAACTCCATTTAGGACTGGGAAACAAACTCTAGCTTGCCTTACAAGAAACACACTCTGCTTTTGAGAAAAGAGCACTCTTCTTCTCTACTGTGTTTCCTATAGGGCCAGAACAGTGAGTTTGCTCAGAACAAAAGAACTGTGCTTCCTACAAATACAGCCATATCTAGTTCAATTCTGCTTAGGAAACTGACAAGAACAGTAGATCCTCTTCAGTCCAATACACTGTACATGCTGGGAACAGACGCCAGTGCTATTTGTGCTAGCATCACAATGGGAGCGCAATAGTGACTCTTCTTACCAGAAAACAACTCTTGCTCGTAGGACAAGAAACTGCATGTGATTCAACTCCATTTAGGACTGGGAAACAAACACTAGCTCGCCTTACAAGAAACACACTCTGCTTTTGAGAAAAGAGCACTCTTCTACTCTACTGTGTTTCCTAAGGTGCCCGAAAAGTGAGCATTCTCAGAACAAAAGAACTGTGCTTCCTACACACACGGGCCATATCTAGTTCAACTCTGCTTAGGAGACTGACATGAACAGTAGCTCCTCTTCAGTCCAATACACTGTACATGCTGGTAACAGACGCCAGTGCTATTTGCCCTAGTATCACAATGGGAGCGCAATTGTGACTCTTCTTACCAGAAAACAACTCTTGCTCGTAGGACCAGAAACTGCATGTGATTCATCTCCATTGAGGATTGGGAAACAAACGCTAGCTCGCATTACAAGAAACACACTCTGCTTTTGAGAAAAGATCACTCTTCTATTCTACTGTGTTTCCTATAGGGCCAGAACAGTGAGCATACTCAGAACAAAAGAACTGTGCTTCCTACACACAGGGGCCATATCTAGTTCAACTCTGCTTAGGAAACTGACAAGAACAGTAGCTCCGCTTCAGTCCAATACACTGTACTTGCTGGGAATAGACGCGAGTGCTATTTGCACTGTGTATGGAAATGGGAGCCCAATAGACACTTTCCTTACCAGAAAACAACTCTTGCTCGTAGAACCAAAAACTGCATGTGATTCAACTCCATTTAGGACTGGGAAACAAATGCTAGCTCGCCTTACAAGAAACACACTCTGCTTTTGAGAAAAGAGCACTCTTCTACTCTACTGCGTTTCCTATAGGGCCAGAACATTGAGTTTGCTCAGAACAAAAGAACTGTGCTTTCTACAAATACGGCCATATCTAGTTCAATTCTGCTTAGGAAACTGACAAGAACAGTAGATCCTCTTCAGTCCAATACACTGTACATCCTGGGAACAGACGCAAGTGCTATTTGCCCTGTGTATGACAATGGGAGCGCAATAGTCACTCTTCTTACCAGAAAACAACTCTTGCTCATAGGACAAGAAATTGCATGTGATTCAACTCCATTTAGGACTGGGAAACAAACGCTAGCTCGCCTTGAAAGAAACACACTCAGCTTTTGAGAAAAGAGCACTTTTCTACTCTACTGTGTTTCCTATGGGGTCCGAACAGTGAGCTTGCTCAGAAAAAAAGAACTGTGCTTCCTACACACAGGGGCCATACCTAGTTCAACTATGCATAGGAAACTGACATGAACAGTAGCTCTGCTTCACTCCAATACACTGTACTTGCTTGGAACAGACTCCAGTGCTATTTGCCCTGTGTATGACAATGGGAGCGCAACAGTGTCTCTTCTTACCAGAAAACAACTCTTGCTCATAGGACAAGAAACTGCATGTGATTCAACTCCATTTAGAACTGGGAAACAAACGCTAGCTCGCCTTACAAGAAACACACTCTGCTTTTGAGAAAAGAGCACTCTTCTACTCTACTGTCTTTCCTATGGGGTTCCGAACAGTGAGCTTGCTTAGAACAAAAGAACTGTGCTTCCTACACACGGGCCATATCTAGTTCAACTCTGCTTTGGAAACTGACAAGAACAGTAGCTCCTCTTCGTCCAATACACTGTACTTGCTGGGATTGGACGCCAGTGCTATTTGCCTTGTGTATGACAATGGGAGCACAATAGTGACTCATCTTACCAGAAAAGATCTCTTGCTGGTAGGACCAGAAACTGCATGGGATTCAACTCCATTTAGGACTGGGAAACAAACGCTAGCTCGACTTACAAGAAGCACACTCCGCTTTTGAGAAAAGAGCAGTCTTCTACTATAATGTGCTTCCTATAGGGCCAGAACAGTGAGCATTCGCAGAACAAAAGCACTGTGCTTCCTACACACACGGTCCATATCTAGTTCAACTCTGCTTAGGAAACTGACAAGAACAGTAGATCCTCTTCAGTCCGATACACTGTACATGCTGGGAACAGATGCCAGTGCTATTTGCCCTGTGTATGACAATGGGAGCACAATAGTGACACTTCTTACCAAAAAAAAACTCTTGCTCGTAGGACCAGAAACTGCATGTGATTCAACTCCATTTAGGATTGGGAAACAAACGCTAGCTTGCCTTACAAGAAACATACACTGCTTTTGAGAAAAGAGCACTCTTCTACTCTACTGTGTTTCCTATGGTGTCCGAACAGTGAGCTTGCTCAGAACAAAAGAACTGTGCTTCCTACACACATGGGCCATATCTAGTTCAACTCTGCTTAGGAAACTGACAAGAACAGTAGCTCCGCTTCAGTCCAATACACTGTACTTGCTGGGAACAGACACGAGTGCTATTTGCACTGTGTATGGCAATAGGATCGCAATATGACTTTCCTTACCAGAAAACAACTCTTGCTCGTAGGACCAAAAACTGCATGTGATTCAACTCCATTTAGGAATGGGAAACTAACGCTAGCTCGCCTTACAAGAAACATACTCTGCTTTTGAGAAAAGAGCACTCTTCTACTCTACTGTGTTTCCTACGGGGTCCGAACAGTGAGCTTGCTCAGAAAAAAAGAACTGTGCTTCCTACACACACGGGCCATATCTAGTTCAACTCTGCTTAGGAAACTGACAGGAACGTAGCTCCTCTTCAGTCCAATACACTGTACTAGCTGGGAACAGACGCGAGTGCTATTTTCACTGTGTATGGCAATAGGAGCACAATAGTGACTCTTCTTATCAGAAAACACCTCTTGCTCATAGGACCAGAAACTGCATGGGATTCAACTCCATTTCTGATTGGGAAACAAATACTAGCTCACCTTACAAGAAACACACTCTGCTTTTGAGAAAAGAGCACTCCCTTACTCTACTGTGTTTCCTATGGGGTCCGAACAGTGAGCTTGCTCAGAACAAAAGAACTGTGCTTCCTACACACACGGGCCATATCTAGTTCAATTATGCTTAGGAAACTGACAAGAACAGCAGATCCTCTTCAGTCCAATACATCTGTACACAGATGCCAGTTCTATTTGCCCCGTTTATGACAATGGGAGCACAATAGTGACTCTTCTTACCTGAAAACAACTCTTGCTCGTAGGACCAGAAACTGCATGTGATTCAACTCCATTTAGGACTGGGAAACAAACGCTAGCTTGACTTACAAGAAACACACTCTGCTTTTGAGAAAGGAGCACTCTTCTACTCTAATGTCTTTCCTATAAGGCCAGAACAGTGAGCATTCTCAGAAAAAAAGAACTGTGCTTCCTACACACACGGGCCATATCTAGTTCAACTCAGCTTAGGAAACTGACAAGAACAGTAGATGCTCTTCAGTCCAATACACTGTACATGCTGGGAACAGACGCCAGTGCTATTTGCCCTGTGTATGACAATGGTAGCGCAATAGTGACTCTTCTTACCAGAAAACATCTCTTACTCGTAGGACAAGAAACTGCATGTGATTCATCGCCATTTAGGATTGGGAAACAAACGCTAGCTCGCCTTACAAGAAACACATGCTGCTTTTGAGAAAAGAGCAGTCTTCTACTTTACTGTGTTTCTTATGGGGTCCGTACAGTGAGCTTGCTCAGAACAAAAGAACTGTGTTTCCTACACACAGGGGCCAAATCTAGTTCAACTCTGCTTAGGAAACTGACAAGAACAGTAGCTCCTCTTCAGTCCAATTCACTGTACTTTCTTGGAACAGACGTGAATGCTATTTGCACTGTGTCTGGCAATGGGAATTCAATAGTGACTTTCCTTACCAGAAAACAACTCTTGCTCGTAAGACCAAAAACAGGATGTGATTCAACTCCATTTAGGACAGGGAAACAAATGCTAGCTTGCCTTACAAAAAACACACTCTGCTTTTGAGAAAAGAGCACTCTTCTACTCTACTGTGTTTCCTATGGGGTCCGAACAGTGAGCTTGCTCAGAACAAAAGAACTGTGCTTCCTACACACACGGGCAATATCTAGTTCAACTCTGCTTAGGAAACTGACAAGAAAGGTAGATCCTCTTCAGTCCAATACACTGTACTTGCTGGGATTGGACGACAGTGCTATTTGCCTTGTGTATGACAATGGGAGCACAATAGTGACTCTTCTTACCAGAAAAGAACTCTTGCTGGTAGGACCAGAAACTGCATGTGATTCAACTCCATTTAGGACTGGGAAACAAACGCTAGCTCGACTTACAAGAAGCACACTCTGCTTTTGAGAAAAGAGCAGTCTTCTACTATAATGTGCTTCCTATAGGGCCAGAACAGTGAGCATTCGCAGAACAAAAGAACTGTGCTTCCTACACACACGGTCCATATCTAGTTCAACTCTGCTTAGGAAACTGACAAGAACAGTAGATCCTCTTCAGTCCGATACACTGTACATGCTGGGAACAGATGCCAGTGCTATTTGCCCTGTGTATGACAATGGGAGCACAATAGTGACACTTGTTACCAAAAAAACTCTTGCTCGTAGGACCAGAAACTGCATGTGATTCAACTCCATTTAGGATTGGGAAACAAATGCTAGCTCGCCTTACAAGAAACATACTCTGCTTTTGAGAAAAGAGCACTCATCTACTCTACTGTGTTTCCTATGGTGTCCGAACAGTGAGCTTGCTCAGAACAAAAGAACTGTGCTTCCTACACACATGGGCCATATCTAGTTCAACTCTGCTTAGGAAACTGACAAGAACAGTAGCTCCGCTTCAGTCCAATACACTGTACTTTCTGGGAACAGACGCGAGTGCTTTTTGCACTGTGTATGGCAATGGGATCGCAATAGTGACTTTCCTTACCAGAAAACAACTCTTGCTCGTAGGACCAAAAACTGGATGTGACTCAACTCCATTTAGGAATGGGAAACTAACACTAGCTCGCCTTACAAGAAAGACACTCTGATTTTGAGAAAAGAGCACTCTTCTACTCGACTGTGTTTCGTATGGGGTCCGAACACTGAGCTTGCTCAGAACAAAAGAACTGTGCTTCCTACAAACACGGGCCATATCTAGTTCAACTCTGCTTAGGAAACTGACAAGAACATTAGCTCCTGTTCAGTCCAATTCACTGTACTTGCTGGGAACAGACACGAGTGCTATTTGCACTGTCTATGGCAATGGGAGTGCAATAGTGACTTTCCTTACCAGAAAACAACTCTTGCTCGTAGGACCAAAAACTGGATGTGACTCAACTCCATTTAGGAATGGGAAACAAACTCTAGCTTGCCTTACAAGAAACACACTCTGCTTTTGAGAAAAGAGCACGCTTCTACTCTACTGTGTTTCCTATGGGGTCCGAACAGTGAGCTTGCTCAGAAAAAAAGAACTGTGCTTCCTACACACACGGGCCATATCTAATTCAACTCTGCTTAGGAAACTGACAAGAACGTAGCTTCTCTTCAGTCCAATACACTGTACTAGCAGGGAACAGACGCGAGTGCTATTTTCACTGTGTATGGCAATAGGAGCACCATAGTGACTCTTCTTATCAGAAAACAACTCTTGCTCATAGGACCAGAAACTGCATGGGATTCAACTCCATTTTTGACTGGGAAACAAACACTAGCTCGCCTTAAATAAAGACACTCTGATTTTGAGAAAAGAGCACTCTTCTACTCTACTGTGTTTCCATTGGTGTCAGAATAGTGAGCTTGCTCAGAACAAAAGAATTTTGCTTCCTACACACAGGGGCCATATCTAGTTCAACTCTACTTAGGAAACTGACAAGAACAGTAGCTCCGCTTCAGTCCAATACACTGTACAGGCTGGGAACAGACGCGAGTGCTATTTGCACTGTCTATGGCAATGGGAGTGCAATAGTGATTTTCCTTACCAGAAAACATCTCTTGGTCGTAGGACCAAAAACTGCATGTGATTCAACTCCATTTAGGACTGGGAAACAAATCCTAGCTTGCCTTACAAGAAACACACTCAGCTTTTGAAAAAAGAGCACTCATCTACTCTACTGTGTTTCCTTTGGGGTCTGAACAGTGAGCTTGCTCAGAACAAAAGAACTGTGCTTCCTACACACATGGGCCATATCTAGTTCAACTCTACTTAGGAAACTGACAAGAACGGTAGCTCCTCTTAAGTCCAATACACTGTACTAGCTGGGAACAGACGCGCGTGCTATTTGCACTGTGTATGGCAATTGGAGTGCAATAGTGACTCTTCTTATCAGAAAACACCTCTTGCTCATAGGACCAGAAACTGCATGGGATTCAACTCCATTTCTGATTGGGAAACAAATACTAGCTCACCTTACAAGAAACACACTCTGCTTTTGAGAAAAGAGCACTCCTCTACTCTACTGTGTTTCCTATGGGGTCCGAACAGTGAGCTTGCTCAGAATAAAGGAACTGTGCTTCCTACACACACGGGCCATATCTAGTTCAATTATGCTTAGGAAACTGACAAGAACAGCAGATCCTCTTCAGTCCAATACATCTGTACACAGATGCCAGTGCTATTTGCCCCGTTTATGACAATGGGAGCACAATAGTGACTCTTCTTACCTGAAAACAACTCTTGCTCGTAGGACCAGAAACTGCATGTGATTCAACTCCATTTAGGACTGGGAAACAAACGCTAGCTTGACTTACAAGAAACACACTCTGCTTTTGAGAAAGGAGCACTCTTCTACTCTAATGTCTTTCCTATAAGGCCAGAACAGTGAGCATTCTCAGAAAAAAAGAACTGTGCTTCCTACACACACGGGCCATATCTAGTTCAACTCAGCTTAGGAAACTGACAAGAACAGTAGATGCTCTTCAGTCCAATACACTGTACATGCTGGGAACAGACGTCAGTGCTATTTGCCCTGTATATGACAATGGTAGCGCAATAGTGACTCTTCTTACCAGAAAACATCTCTTACTCGTAGGAAAGAAACTGCATGTGATTCATCGCCATTTAGGATTGGGAAACAAACGCTAGCTCGCCTTACAAGAAACACACGCTGCTTTTGAGAAAAGAGCAGTCTTCTACTCTACTGTGTTTCTTATGGGGTCCGTACAGTGAGCTTGCTCAGAACAAAAGAACTGTGTTTCCTACACACAGGGCCCATATCTAGTTCAACTCTGCTTAGGAAACTTACAAGAACAGTAGCTCTTTTTCAGTCCAATAAACTGCACTTGCTGGGAGCAGACGCGAGTGCTATTTGCACTGTCTATGACAATGGGATCGCAATAGTGACTTTCCTTACCAGAAAACAACTCTTGCTCGTAGGACCAGAAACTGCATGTGATTCAACTCCATTTAGGACTGGGAAACAAACGCTAGCTCGTCTTACAAGAAAGACACTCTGCTTTTTCAAAACCATCACTCTTCTACTCTACTTTGTTTCCTATAGGGCCAGAACAGTGAGCTTGCTCAGAACAAAAGAACTGTGCTTCCTACGCACACGGCCATATCTAGTTCAATTCTACTTAGGAAAGTGACAAGAACTGTAGATGCTCTTCATTCCAATACACTGTACATGCTGGGAACAGACGCCAGTGCTAATTGCCCTGTGTATGACAATGGGAGCGCAATAGTGACACTTCTTACCAGAAAACAATTCATGCTCATAGGTCCAGAAACTGCATGTGATTCAACTCCATTTAGGACTGGGAAACAAACGCTACCTCGCCTTACAAGAAACACACTCTGCTTTTGAGAAAAGAGCACTCTTCTACTCTACTGTGTTTCCTACAGGGCCAGAACATTGAACTTGCTCAGAACAAAAGAACTGTGTTTACTACACACAGGGGCCATATCTAGTTCAACTCTGCTTAGGAAACTGACAAGAACAGTAGCTCCTCTTCAGTCCAATACACTTTACTTGCTTGGAACAGACGTGAGTGCTATTTGCACTGTGTCTGGCAATGGGAATTCAATAGTGACTTTCCTTACCAGAAAACAACTCTTGCTCGTAAGACCAAAAACAGGATGTGATTCAACTCCATTTAGGACAGGGAAACAAATGCTAGCTTGCCTTACAAAAAACACACTCTGCTTTTGAGAAAAGAGCACTCTTCTACTCTACTGTGTTTCCTATGGGGTCCGAACAGTGAGCTTGCTCAGAACAAAAGAACTGTGCTTCCTACACACACGGGCAATATCTAGTTCAACTCTGCTTAGGAAACTGACAAGAAAGGTAGATCCTCTTCAGTCCAATACACTGTACTTGCTGGGATTGGACGCCAGTACTATTTGCCTTGAGTATGACAATGGGAGCACAATAGTGACTCATCTTACCAGAAAAGAACTCTTGCTGGTAGGACCAGAAACTGCATGGGATTCAACTCCATTTAGGACTGGGAAACAAACGCTAGCTCGACTTACAAGAAGCACACTCTGCTTTTGAGAAAAGAGCAGTCTTCTACTATAATGTGCTTGCTATAGGGCCAGAACAGTGAGCATTCGCAGAACAAAAGAACTGTGCTTCCTACACACACGGTCCATATCTAGTTCAACTCTGCTTAGGAAACTGACAAGAACAGTAGATCCTCTTCAGTCCGATACACTGTACATGCTGGGAACAGATGCCAGTGCTATTTGCCCTGTGTATGACAATGGGAGCACAATAGTGACACTTCTTACCAAAAAAAAACTCTTGCTCGTAGGACCAGAAACTGCATGTGATTCAACTCCATTTAGGATTGGGAAACAAACGCTAGCTCGCCTTACAAGAAACATACTCTGCTTTTGAGAAAAGAGCACTCTTCTACTCTACTGTGTTTCCTATGGTGTCCGAACAGTGAGCTTGCTCAGAACAAAAGAACTGTGCTTCCTACACACACGGTCCATATCTAGTTCAACTCTGCTTAGGAAACTGACAAGAACAGTAGATCCTCTTCAGTCCGATACACTGTACATGCTGGGAAGAGATGCCAGTGCTATTTGCCCTGTGTATGACAATGGGAGCACAATAGTGACACTTCTTACCAAAAAAAAACTCTTGCTCGTAGGACCAGAAACTGCATGTGATTCAACTCCATTTAGGATTGGGAAACAAACGCTAGCTCGCCTTACAAGAAACATACTCTGCTTTTGAGAAAAGAGCACTCTTCTACTCTACTATGTTTCCTATGGTGTCCGAACAGTGAGCTTGCTCAGAACAAAAGAACTGTGCTTCCTACACACATGGGCCATATCTAGTTCAACTCTGCTTAGGAAACTGACAAGAACAGTAGCTCCTCTTCAGTCCAATTCACTGTACTTGCTGGGAACAGACACGAGTGCTATTTGCACTGTGTATGGCAATGGGAGCGCAATAGTGACTTTCCTTACCAGAAATCAACTCTTGCTCGTAGGACCAAAAACTGGATGTGACTCAACTCCATTTAGGAATGGGAAACAAACTCTAGCTTGCCTTACAAGAAACACACTCTGCTTTTGAGAAAAGAGCACTCTTCTAATCTACTGTGTTTCCTACGGGGTCCGAACAGTGAGCTTGCTCAGAAAAGAAGAACTGTGCTTCCTACACACACGGGCCATATCTAGTTCAACTCTGCTTAGGAAACTGACAAGAACGTAGCTCCTCTTCAGTCCAATACACTGTACTAGCTGGGAACAGACGCGAGTGCTATTTTCACTGTGTATGGCAATAGGAGCACAATAGTGACTCTTCTTATCAGAAAACACCTCTTGCTCATAGGACCAGAAACTGCATGGGATTCAACTCCATTTCTGATTGGGAAACAAATACTAGCTCACCTTACAAGAAACACACTCTGCTTTTGAGAAAAGAGCACTCCTCTACTCTACTGTGTTTCCTATGGGGTCCGAACAATGAGCTTGCTCAGAACAAAAGAACTGTGCTTCCTACACACACGGGCCATATCTAGTTCAATTATGCTTAGGAAACTGACAAGAACAGCAGATCCTCTTCAGTCCAATACATCTGTACACAGATGCCAGTTCTATTTGCCCCGTTTATGACAATGGGAGCACAATAGTGACTCTTCTTACCTGAAAACAACTCTTGCTCGTAGGACCAGAAACTGCATGTGATTCAACTCCATTTAGGACTGGGAAACAAACGCTAGCTTGACTTACAAGAAACACACTCTGCTTTTGAGAAAGGAGCACTCTTCTACTCTAATGTCTTTCCTATAAGGCCAGAACAGTGAGCATTCTCAGAAAAAAAGAACTGTGCTTCCTACACACACGGGCCATATCTAGTTCAACTCAGCTTAGGAAACGGACAAGAACAGTAGATGCTCTTCAGTCCAATACACTGTACATGCTGGGAACAGACGCCAGTGCTATTTGCCCTGTGTATGACAATGGTAGCGCAATAGTGACTCTTCTTACCAGAAAACATCTCTTACTCGTAGGACAAGAAACTGCATGTGATTCATCGCCATTTAGGATTGGGAAACAAACGCTAGCTCGCCTTACAAGAAACACACGCTGCTTTTGAGAAAAGAGCAGTCTTCTACTCTACTGTGTTTCTTATGGGGTCCGTACAGTGAGCTTGCTCAGAACAAAAGAACTGTGTTTCCTACACACAGGGGCCATATCTAGTTCAACTCTGCTTAGGAAACTTACAAGAACAGTAGCTCTTTTTCAGTCCAATACACTGCACTTGCTGGGAGCAGACGCGAGTGCTATTTGCACTGTGTATGGCAATGGGATCGCAATAGTGACTTTCCTTACCAGAAAACAACTCTTGCTCGTAGGACCAGAAACTGCATGTGATTCAACTCCATTTAGGACTGGGAAACAAACGCTAGCTCGTCTTACAAGAAAGACACTCTGCTTTTTCAAAACCATCACTCTTCTACTCTACTTTGTTTCCTATAGGGCTAGAACAGTGAGCTTGCTCAGAACAAAAGAACTGTGCTTCCTACGCACACGGCCATATCTAGTTCAATTCTACTTAGGAAACTGACAAGAAAGGTAGATCCTCTTCAGTCCAATACACTGTACTTGCTGGGATTGGACGACAATGCTATTTGCCTTGTGTATGACAATGGGAGCACAATAGTGACTCTTCTTACCAGAAAAGAACTCTTCCTGGTAGGACCAGAAACTGCATGTGATTCAACTCCATTTAGGACTGGGAAACAAACGCTAGCTCGACTTACAAGAAGCACACTCTGCTTTTGAGAAAAGAGCAGTCTTCTACTGTAATGTGCTTCCTATAGGGCCAGAACAGTGAGCATTCGCAGAACAAAAGAACTGTGCTTCCTACACACAGGGGCCATATCTAGTTCAACTCTGCTTAGGAAACTGACAAGAACATTAGCTCCTCTTCAGTCCAATTCACTGTACTTGCTGGGAACAGACACGAGTGCTATTTGCACTGTGTATGGCAAAGGGAGCACAATAGTGACTTTCCTTACCAGAAAACAACTCTTGCTCGTAGGACCAAAAACTGCATGTGATTCAACTCCATTTAGGACTGGGAAACAAACGCTAGCTCACCTTACAAGAAACACACTCTGCTTTTGAGAAAAGAGCACTCTTCTACTCTACTGTGTTTCCTATATGGCCAGAACAGTGAGTTTGCTCAGAACAAAAGAACTGTGCTTCCTACAAATACGGCCATATCTAGTTCAATTCTGCTTAGGAAACTGACAAGAACAGTAGATCATCTTCAGTCCAATACACTGTACATGCTGGGAACAGACGCCAGTGCTATTTGCCCTGTGTATGACAATGGGAGCGCAATAGTGACTCTTCTTACCAGAAAACAACTGTTGCTCGTAGGACAAGAAACTGCATGTGATTCAACTCCATTTAGGACTGGGAAACAAACGCTAGCTTGCCTTTCAAGAAACACACTCTGCTTTTGAGAAAATTGCACTCTTCTACTCGACTGTGTTTCCTATGGGGTTCGAACAATGAGCTTGCACAGAACAAAAGAACTGTGCTTCCTACACACACGGGCCATATCTAGTTCAACTCTGCTTTGGAAACTGACAAGAACAGTAGCTCCTCTTCAGTCCAATACACTGTTCTTGCTGGGAACAGACGTGAGTGCTATTTGCACTGTGTATGGCAATGGGAGCGCAATAGTGACTTTCCTTACCAGAAAACATCTCTTGGTCGTAGGACCAAAAACTGCATGTGATTCAACTCCATTTAGGACTGGGAAACAAACGCTAGCTCGCCTTACAAGAAACACACTCTGCTTTTGAGAAAAGAGCACTATTCTACTCTACTGTGTTTCCTATGGGGTCTGAACTGTGAGCTTGCTCAGAACTAAAGAACTGTGCTTCCTACACACACGGGCCATATCTAGTTCAACTCTGCTTAGGAAACTGACAAGTACAGTAGATCCTCTTCAGTCCAATACACTGTACATGCTGGGAACAGACGCCAATGCTATTTGCCCTAGTATCACAATGGGAGCGCAATAGTGACTCTTCTTACCAGAAAACAACTCTTGCTCGTAGGACAAGAAACTGCATGTGATTCAACTCCATTTAGGACTGGGAAACAAACACTAGCTCGCCTTACAAGAAACACACTCTGCTTTTGAGAATAGAGCACTCCTCTACACTACTGTGTTTCCTATGGTGCCCGAAAAGTGAGCATTCTCAGAACAAAAGAACTGTGCTTCCTACACACACGGGCCATATCTAGTTCAACTCTGCTTAGGAAACTGACATGAACAGTAGCTCCTCTTCAGTCCAATACACTGTACATGCTCGGAACAGACGCGAGTGCTATTTGCCCTAGTATCACAATGGGAGTGCAATAGTGACTCTTCTTACCAGAAAACAACTCTTGCTCGTAGGACAAGAAACTGCATGTGATTCATCTCCATTTAGGATTGGGAAACAAACGCTAGCTCGCCTTACAAGAAACACACTCTGCTTTTGAAAAGAGCACTCTTCTACTCTACTGTGTTTCCTATAGGGCCAGAACAGTGAGCATTCTCAGAACAAAAGAACTGTGCTTCCTACACACAGGGGCCATATCTAGTTCAACTCTGCTTAGGAAACTGGCAAGAACAGTAGCTCCGCTTCAGTCCAATACACTGTACTTGCTGGGAACAGAAGCGAGTGCTATTTGCACTGTGTATGGAAATGGGAGCGCAATAGACACTTTCCTTACCAGAAAACAACTCTTGGTCATAGAACCAAAAACTGCATGTGATTCAACTCGATTTAGGACTGGGAAACAAACGCTAGCTCGCCTTAGAAGAAACACACTCTGCTTTTGAGAAAAGAGCACTCTTCTACTCTACTGTGTTTCCTCTAGGGCCAGAACAGTGAGTTTGCTCAGAACAAAAGAACTGTGCTTTCTACAAATACGGCCATATCTAGTTCAATTCTGCTTAGGAAACTGACAAGAACAGTAGATACTCTTCAGTCCAATACACTGTACATGCTGCGAACAGATGCAAGTGCTATTTGCCCTGTGTATGACAATGGGAGCGCAATAGTGACTCTTCTTACCAGAAAACAACTCTTGCTCATAGGACAAGAAACTGCATGTGATTCAACTCCATTTAGGACTGGGAAACCAACGCTATCTCGCCTTGCAAGAAACACACTCTGCTTTTGAGAAAAGAGCACTCTTCTACTCTACTGTGTTTCCTATGGGGTCCGAACAGTGAGCCTGCTCAGAACAAAAGAACTGTGCTTCCTACACACAGGGGCCATATCTAGTTCAACTATGCTTAGGAAACTGACATGAACAGTAGCTCTGCTTCACTCCAATACACTGTACTTGCTTGGAACATACGCCAGTGCTATTTGCCCTGTGTATGACAATGGGAGCGAATAGTGACTCGTCTTACCAGAAGACAAGTCTTGCTCATAGGACAAGAAACTGCATGTGATTCAACTCCATTTAGGACTGGGAAACAAACGCTAGCTCGCCTTACAAGAAACACACTCTGCTTTTGAGAAAAGAGCACTCTTCTCCTCTACTGTCTTTCCTATGGGGTCCCAACAGTGAGCTTGCTCAGAACAAAAGAACTGTGCTTCCTACACACACGGGCCATATCTAGTTCAACTCTGCTTAGGAAACTGACAAGAGCAGTAGCTCCTCTTCAGTCCAATACACTGTTCTTGCTGGGAACAGACGCGAGTGCTATTTGCACTGTGTATGGCATTGGGACCACAATAGTGACTTTCCTTTCCAGAAAACAACTCTTGCTCCTAGGACCAAAAACTGGATGTGACTCAACTCCATTTCTGATTGGGAAACAAACACTAGCTCACCTTACAAGAAACACACTCTGCTTTTGAGAAAAGAGCACTCCTCTACTCTACTGTGTTTCCTATGGTGTCCGAACAGTGAGCTTGCTCAGAACAAAAGAACTGTGCTTCCTACACACACGGGCCATATCTAGTTCAATTATGCTTAGGAAACTGACAAGAACAGCAGATCCTCTTCAGTCCAATACATCTGTACACAGATGCCAGTGCTATTTGCCCCGTTAATGACAATGGGAGCGCAATATGACTCTTTTTACCCGAAAACAACTCTTGCTCGTAGGACCAGAAACTGCATGTGATTCAACTCCATTTAGGACTGGGAAACAAATGCTAGCTTGACTTACAAGAAACACACTCTGCTTTTGAGAAAGGATCACTCTTCTACTCTAATGTCTTTCCTTTAAGGCCAGAATAGTGAGCAATCTCAGAACAAAAGAACTGTGCTTCCTACACACACGGGCCATATCTAGTTCTACTCTGCTTAGGAAACTGACAAGAACAGTAGCTCTTCTTCAGTCCAATACACAGCACTTGCTGGGAGCAGACACGAGTGCTATTTGCACTGTGTATGGCAATGGGAGCGCAATAGTGACTTTCCTTACCAGAAAAGAACTCTTGCTCGTAGGACCAGAAACTGCATGTGATTCAACTCCATTTAGGACTGGGAAACAAACGCTAGCTCGTCTTACAAGAGAGATACTCTGCTTTTTCGAAACCATCACTCTTCTACTCTACTTTGTTTCTTATAGGGCCAGAACAGTGAGCTTCCTCAGAACAAAAGAACAGTGCTTCCTACGCACACGGCCATAGCTAGTTCCATTCTACTTAGGAAATTGAAAAGAACAGTAGATCCTCTTCAGTCCAATACACTGTACATGCTGGGAACAGACGCCAGTGCTAATTGCCCTGTGTATGACAATGGGAGCGCAATAGTGACTGTTATTATCAGAAAAAAAGTTCATGCTCTTAGGTCCAGAAACTGCATGTGATTCAACTCCATTTAGGATTGGGAAACAAACGCTAGCTCGCCTTCCAAGAAACACACTCTGCTTTTTAGAAAAGAGCACTCTTCTACTCTACTGTGTTTCCCATAGGGCCAGAACAGTGAGCATTCTCAGAACAATAGAACTGTGCTTCCTATACACACGGGACATATCAAGTTCAAGTCTGCTTAGGAAACTGACAAGAACAGTAGATCCTCTTCAGTCCAATACTCTGTACGTTGCGGGAACAGACGCCAGTGCTATTTGCCCTATGTATCACAATGGGAGCACAATAGTGACTCTTCTTACCAGAAAACAACTCTTGCTCGTAGGACCAGAAACTGCATGTGATTCATCTCCACTTAGGATTGGGAAACAAACGCTAGCTCACCTTACAAGAAACACACTCTGTTTTTGAGAAAAGAGCACTCTTCTACTGTACTGTGTTTCCTATGGTGTCCGAACAGTGAGCTTGCTCAGAACAAAAGAACTGTGCTTCCTAAACACATGGGCCATATCTAGTTCAACTCTGCTTAGGAACCTGACAAGAACAGTAGCTCCGCTTCAGTCCAATACACTGTACTTGCTGGGAACAGACGCGAGTGCTATTTGCACTGTGTATGTCAATGGGATCGCAATAGTGACTTTCCTTACCAGAAAACAACTCTTGCTCGTAGGACCAAAAACTGCATGTGATTCAACTCCATTTAGGAATGGGAAATTAACGCTAGCTCGCCTTACAAGAAAGACACTCTGATTTTGAGAAAAGAGACTCTTCTACTCGACTGTGTTTCCTATGGGGTCCGAACACTGAGCTTGCTCAGAACAAAAGAACTGTGCTTCCTACAAACACGGGCCATATCTAGTTCAACTCTGCTTAGGAAACTGACAAGAACATTAGCTCCTGTTCAGTCCAATTCACTGTACTTGCTGGGAACAGACACGAGTGCTATTTGCACTGTGTATGGCAATGGGAGCGCAATAGTGATTTTCCTTACCAGAAAACAACTCTTGCTCGTAGGACCAAAAACTGCATGTGATTCAACTCCATTTAGGACTGGGAAACAAACGCTAGCTCACCTTACAAGAAACACACTCTGCTTTTGAGAAAAGAGCACTCTTCTACTCTACTGTGTTTCCTATATGGCCAGAACAGTGAGTTTGCTCAGAACAAAAGAACTGTGCTTCCTACAAATACGGCCATATCTAGTTCAATTCTGCTTAGGAAACTGACAAGAACAGTAGATCCTCTTCAGTCCAATACACTGTACATGCTGGGAACAGACGCCAGTGCTATTTGCCCTGTGTATGACAATGGGAGCGCAATAGTGACTCTTCTTACCAGAATACAACTGTTGCTCGTAGGACAAGAAACTGCATGTGATTCATCTCCATTTAGGATTGGGAAACAAACGCTAGCTCGCCTTACAAGAAACACACTCTGCTTTTGAGAAAAGAGCACTCATCTACTCTACTGTGTTTCCTATAAGGCCAGAACAGTGAGCATTCTCAGAACAAAAGAACTGTGCTTCCTACACACAGGGGCCATATCTAGTTCAACTCTGCTTAGGAAACTGGCAAGAACAGTAGCTCCGCTTCAGTCCAATACACTGTACTTGCTGGGAACAGAAGCGAGTGCTATTTGCACTCGGTATGGAAATGGCAGCGCAATAGACACTTTCCTTACCAGAAAACAACTCTTGGTCGTAGAACCAAAAACTGCATGTGATTCAACTCCATTTAGGACTGGGAAACGAACGCTAGCTCGCCTTACAAGAAACACACTCTGCTTTTGAGAAAAGAGCACTCTTCTACTCTACTGTGTTTCCTATAGGGCCAGAACAGTGAGTTTGCTCAGAACAAAAGAACTGTGCTTTCTACAAATACGGCCATATCTAGTTCAATTCTGCTTAGGAAACTGACAAGAACAGTAGATACTCTTCAGTCCAATACACTGTACATGCTGCGAACAGACGCAAGTGCTATTTGCCCTGTGTATGACAATGGGAGCGCAATAGTGAGTCTTCTTACCAGAAAACTACTCTTGCTCGTAGGACAAGAAACTGCATGTGATTCAACTCCATTTAGGACTGGGAAACAAACGCTAGCTCGCCTTACAAGAAACACACTCTGCTTTTGAGAAAATTGCACTCATCTACTCGACTGTGTTTCCTATGGGGTCCGAACAGTGAGCTTGCTCAGAACAAAAGAACTGTGCTTCCTACACACACGGGCCATATCTAGTTCAACTCTGCTTTGGAAACTGACAAGAACAGTAGCTCCTCTTCAGTCCAATACACTGTTCTTGCTGGGAACAGACGTGAGTGCTATTTGCACTATGTATGGCAATGGGAGCGCAATAGTGACTTTCCTTACCAGAAAACTTCTCTTGGTCGTAGGACCAAAAACTGCATGTGATTCAACTCCATTTAGGACTGGGAAACAAACGCTAGCTCGCCTTACAAGAAACACACTCTGCTTTTGAGAAAAGAGCACTCTTCTACTCTACTGTGTTTCCTATGGGGTCCGAACAGTGGGATTGCTCAGAACAAAAGAACTGTGCTTCCTACACACACGGGCCATATCTAGTTCAACTCTGCTTAGGAAACTGACAAGAACAGTAGCTCCTCTTCAGTCCAATACACTGTACAGGCTGGGAACAGACGCCAGTGCTATTTGCCCTAGTATCACAATGGGAGCGCAATAGTGACTCTTCTTACCAGAAAACAACTCTTGCTCGTAGGACAAGAAACTGCATGTGATTCAACTCCATTTAGGATTGGGAAACAAACACTAGCTCGCCTTACAAGAAACACACTCTGCTTTTGAGAAAAGAGCACTCCTCTACACTACTGTGTTTCCTATGGTGCCCGAAAAGTGAGCATTCTTAGAACAAAAGAACTGTGCTTCCTACACACATGGGCCATATCTAGTTCAACTCTGCTTAGGAAAATGACAAGAACAGTAGCTCCGCTTCAGTCCAATACACTGTACTTGATGGGATCAGAAGCGAGTGCTATTTGCACTGTGTATGGAAATGGGAGCGCAATAGACACTTTCCTTACCAGAAAACAACTCTTGGTCGTAGAACCAAAAACTGCATGTGATTCAACTCCATTTAGGACTTGGAAACCAACGCTAGCTTGACTTACAAGAAACACACTCTGCTTTTGAGAAAGGAGCACTCTTCTACTCTAATGTCTTTCCTAAAAGGCCATAATAGTGAGCAATCTCAGAACAAAAGAACTGTGCTTCCTACACACACGGGCCATATCTAGTTCAACTCTGCTTAGGAAACTGACAAGAACAGTAGATGCTCTTCAGTCCAATACACTGTACATGCTGGGAACAGACGCCAGTGCTATTTGTCCTGTGTATGACAATGGTAGCGCAATAGTGACTCTTCTTACCAGAAAACATCTCTTACTCGTAGGACAAGAAACTGCATGTGATTCATCTCCATTTAGGATTGGGAAACAAACGCTAGCTCGCCTTACAAGAAACACACGCTGCTTTTGAGAAAAGAGCAGTCTTCTACTCTACTGTGTTTCTTATGGCGTCCGTACAGTGAGCTTGCTCAGAACAAAAGAACTGTGTTTCCTACACACAGGGGCCATATCTAGTTCAACTCTGCTTAGGAAACTTACAAGAACAGTAGCTCTTTTTCAGTCCAATACACTGCACTTGCTGGGAGCAGACGCGAGTGCTATTTGCACTGTGTATGGCAATGGGATCACAATAGTGACTTTCCTTACCAGAAAACAACTCTTGCTCGTAGGACCAGAAACTGCATGTGATTCAACTCCATTTAGGACTGGGAAACAAACGCTAGCTCGTCTTACAAGAAAGACACTCTGCTTTTTCAAAACCATCACTCTTCTACTCTACTTTGTTTCCTATAGGGCCAGAACAGTGAGCTTGCTCAGAACAAAAGAACTGTGCTTCCTACGCACACGGCCATATCTAGTTCAATTCTACTTAGGAAACTGACAAGAACTGTAGATGCTCTTCAGTCCAATACACTGTACATGCTGGGAATAGACGCCAGTGCTAATTGCACTGTGTATGACAATGGGAGCGCAATAGTGACTCTTCTTACCAGAAAACAATTCATGATCATAGGTCCAGAAACTGCATGTGATTCAACTCCATTTAGGACTGGGAAACAAACGCTAGCTCGCCTTACAAGAAACACACTCTGCTTTTGAGAAAAGAGCACTCTTCTACTCTACTGTGTTTCCTACAGGGCCAGAACATTGAACTTGCTCAGAACAAAAGAACTGTGCTTCCTACACACAGGGGCCATATCTAGTTCAACTCTGCTTAGGAAACTGACAAGAACAGTAGCTCCTCTTCAGTCCAATACACTGTACTTGCTTGGAACAGACGTGAGTGCTATTTGCACTGTGTCTGGCAATGGGAGTGCAATAGTGACTTTCCTTACCAGAAAACAACTCTTGCTCGTAAGACCAAAAACAGGATGTGATTCAATTCCATTTAGGACAGGGAAACAAATGCTAGCTCGACTTACAAGAAGCACACTCTGCTTTTGAGAAAAGAGCAGTCTTCTACTATAATGTGCTTCCTATAGGGCCAGAGCAGTGAGCATTCGCAGAACAAAAGAACTGTGCTTCCTACACACACGGTCCATATCTAGTTCAACTCTGCTTAGGAAACTGACAAGAACAGTAGATCCTCTTCAGTCCGATACACTGTACATGCTGGGAACAGATGCCAGTGCTATTTGCCCTGTGTATGACAATGGGAGCACAATAGTGACACTTCTTACCAAAAAAAACCTCTTGCTCGTAGGACCAGAAACTGCATGTGATTCAACTCCATTAAGGATTGGGAAACAAACGCTAGCTCGCCTTACAAGAAACATACTCTGCTTTTGAGAAAAGAGCACTCTTATACTCTACTGTGTTTCCTATGGTGTCCGAACAGTGAGCTTGCTCAGAACAAAAGAACTGTGCTTCCTACACACATGGGCCATATCTAGTTCAACTCTGCTTAGGAAACTGACAAGAACAGTAGCTCCACTTCAGTCCAATACACTGTACTTGCTGGGAACAGACGCGAGTGCTATTTGCACTGTGTATAGCAATGGGATCGCAATAGTGACTTTCCTTACCAGAAAACAACTCTTGCTCGTAGGACCAAAAACTGGATGTGATTCAACTCCATTTAGGAATGGGAAACTAACGCTAGCTCGCCTTACAAGAAAGACACACTGATTTTGAGAAAAGAGCACTCTTCTACTCGACTGTGTTTCCTATGGGGTCCGAACACTGAGCTTGCTCAGAACAAAAGAACTGTGCTTCCTACAAACACGGGCCATATCTAGTGCAACTCTGCTTAGGAAACTGACAAGAACATTAGCTCCTCTTCAGTCCAATTCACTGTATTTGCTGGGAACAGACACGAGTGCTATTTGCACTGTGTATGGCAATGGGAGCACAATAGTGACTTTCCTTACCAGAAAACAACTCTTGCTCGTAGGACCAAAAACTGCATGTGATTCAACTCCATTTAGGACTGGGAAACAAACGCTAGCTCACCTTACAAGAAACACCCTCTGCTTTTGAGAAAAGAGCACTCTTCTACTCTACTGTGTTTCCTATATGGCCAGAACAGTGAGTTTGCTCAGAACAAAAGAACTGTGCTTCCTACAAATACGGCCATATCAAGTTCAATTCTGCTTAGGAAACTGACAAGAACAGTAGATCCTCTTCAGTCCAATACACTGTACATGCTGGGAACAGACGCCAGTGCTATTTGCCCTAGTATCACAATGGGAACGCAATAGTGACTCTTCTTACCAGAAAACAACTCTTGCTCGTAGGACAAGAAACTGCATGTGATTCAACTCCATTTTGGACTGGGAAAAAAACACTAGCTCGCCTTACAAGAAACACACTCTGCTTTTGAGAAAAGAGCACTCCTAGACACTACTGTGTTTCCTATGGTGCCTGAAAAGTGAGCATTCTCAGAACAAAAGAACTGTGCTTCCTACACACACGGGCCATATCTAGTTCAACTCTGCTTAGGAAACTGACATGAACAGTAGCTCCTCTTCTGTCCAATACACTGTACATGCTCGGAACAGACGCCAGTGCTATTTGCCCTAGTATCACAATGGGAGCGCAATAGTGACTCTTCTTACCAGAAAACAACTCTTGCTCCTAGGACCAGAAACTGCATGTGATTCATCTCCATTTAGGATTGGGAAACAAACGCTAGCTCGCCTTACAAGAAACACACTCTGCTTTTGAGAAAAGAGCACTCTTCTACTCTACTGTGTTTCCTATAGGGCCAGAACAGTGAGCATTCTCAGAACAAAAGAACTGTGCTTCCTACACACACGGGCCATATCTAGTTCAACTCTGCTTAGGAAACTGGCAAGAACAGTAGCTCCGCTTCAGTCCAATACACTGTAATTGCTGGGAACAGATGCGAGTGCTATTTGCACTGTGTTCGGACATGGGAGCACAATAGACACTTTCCTTACCAGAAAACAACTCTTGGTCGTAGAACCAAAAACTGTATGTGATTCAACTGCATTTAGGACTGGGAAACAAACGCTAGCTCGCCTTACAAGAAACACACTCTGCTTTTGAGAAAAGAGCACTCTTCTACTCTACTGTGTTTCCTAAAGGGCCAGAACAGTGAATTTGTTCAGAACAAAAGAACTGTGCTTTCTACAAATACGGCCATATCTAGTTAAATTCTGCTTAGGAAACTGACAGGAACAGTAGATACTCTTCAGTCCAATACACTGTACATGCTGCGAACAGACGCAAGTGCTATTTGCCCTGTGTATGACAATGGGAGCGCAATAGTGACTCTTCTTACCAGAAAACTACTCTTGCTCGTAGGACAAGAAACTGCATGTGATTCAACTCCATTTAGGACTGGGAAACCAACGCTAGCTTGCCTTACAAGAAACACACTCTGCTTTTGAGAAAATTGCACTCATCTACTCGACTGTATTTCCTATGGGGTCCAAACAGTGAGCTTGCTCAGAACAAAAGAACTGTGCTTCCTACAGACACGGGCCATATCTAGTTCAACTCTGCTTTGGAAACTTACAAGAACAGTAGCTCCTCTTCAGTCCAATACACTGTTCTTGCTGGGAACAGACGTGAGTGCTATTTGCACTATGTATGGCAATGGGAGCGCAATAGTGACTTTCCTTACCAGAAAACATCTCTTGGTCGTAGGACCAAAAACTGCATGTGATTCAACTCCATTTAGGACTGGGAAACAAACGCTAGCTCGCCTTACAAGAAACACACTCTGCTTTTGAGAAAAGAGCACTCTTCTACTCTACTGTGTTTCCTATGGGGTCCGAACAGTGAGCTTGCTCAGAACAAAAGAACTGTGCTTCCTACACACACGAGCCATATCTAGTTCAACTCTGCTTAGGAAACTGACAAGAACAGTAGATCCTCTTCAGTCCAATACACTGTACATGCTGGGAACAGACGCCAGTGCTATTTGCCCTAGTATCACAATGGGAGCGCAATAGTGAGTCTTCTTACCAGAAAACAACTCTTTCGCGTAGGACAAGAAACTGCATGTGATTCAACTCCATTTAGGACTGGGAAACAAACACTAGCTCGCCTTACAAGAAACACACTCTGCTTTTGAGAAAAGAGCACTCCTCTACACTACTGTGTTTCCTATGGTGCCCGAAAAGTGAGCATTCTCAGAACAAAAGAACTGTGCTTCCTACACACACGGGCCATATCTAGTTCAACTCTGCTTAGGAAACTGACAAGAACAGTAGCTCCGCTTCAGTCCAATACACTGTACTTGCTGGAAACAGAAGCGAGTGCTATTTGCACTGTGTATGGAAATGGGAGCGCAATACACACTTAACTTACATGAAAACAATTCTTGGTCGTAGAACCAAAAACTGCATGTGATTCAACTCCATTTAGGACTGGGAAACAAACGCTAGCTCGCCTTACAAGAAACACACTCTGCTTTTGAGAAAAGAGCACTCTTCTACTCTACTGTCTTTCCTATACGGCCAGAAGAGTGAGTTTGCTCAGAACAAAAGAACTGTGCTTTCTACAAATACGGCCATATCTAGTTCAATTCTGCTTAGGAAACTGACAAGAACAGTAGATACTCTTCAGTCCAATACACTGTACATGCTGCGAACAGACGCAAGTGCTATTTGCCCTGTGTATGACAATGGGAGCGCAATAGTGACTCTTCTTACCAGAAAACTACTCTTGCTCGTAGGACAAGAAACTGCATGTGATTCAACTCCATTTAGGACTGGGAAACCAACGCCAGCTTGCCTTACAAGAAACACACTCTGCTTTTGAGAAAATTGCACTCATCTATTCGACCGTGTTTCCTATGGGGTCCAAACAGTGAGCTTGCTCAGAACAAAAGAACTGTGCTTCCTACACACACGGGCCATATCTAGTTCAACTCTGCTTTGGAAACTGACAAGAACAGTAGCTCCCCTTCAGTCCAATACACTGTTCTTGCTGGGAACAGACGTGAGTGCTATTTGCACTATGTATGGCAATGGGAGCGCAATAGTGACTTTCCTTACCAGAAAACATCTCTTGGTCGTAGGACCAAAAACTGCATGTGATTCAACTCCATTTAGGACTGGGAAACAAACGCTAGCTCGCCTTACAAGAAACACACTCTGCTTTTGAGAAAAGAGCACTCTTCTACTCTACTGTGTTTCCTATGGGGTCCGAACAGTGAGCTTGCTCAGAACAAAAGAACTGTGCTTCCTACACACACGAGCCATATCTAGTTCAACTCTGCTTAGGAAACTGACATGAACAGTAGATCCTCTTCAGTCCAATACACTGTACATGCTGGGAACAGACGCCAGTGCTATTTGCCCTGTGTATGACAATGGTAGCGCAATAGTGACTCTTCTTACCAGAAAACATCTCTTACTCGTAGGACAAGAAACTGCATGTGATTCATCGCCATTTAGGATTGGGAAACAAACGCTAGCTCGCCTTACAAGAAACACACGCTGCTTTTGAGAAAAGAGCAGTCTTCTACTCTACTGTGTTTCTTATGGGGTCCGTACAGTGAGCTTGCTCAGAACAAAAGAACTGTGTTTCCTACACACAGGGGCCATATCTAGTTCAACTCTGCTTAGGAAACTTACAAGAACAGTAGCTCTTTTTCAGTCCAATACACTGCACTTGCTGGGAGCAGACGCGAGTGCTATTTGCACTGTGTATGGCAATGGGATCGCAATAGTGACTTTCCTTACCAGAAAACAACTCTTGCTCGTAGGACCAGAAACTGCATGTGATTCAACTCCATTTAGGACTGGGAAACAAACGCTAGCTCGTCTTACAAGAAAGACACTCTGCTTTTTCAAAACCATCACTCTTCTACTCTACTTTGTTTCCTATAGGGCTAGAACAGTGAGCTTGCTCAGAACAAAAGAACTGTGCTTCCTACGCACACGGCCATATCTAGTTCAATTCTACTTAGGAAACTGACAAGAAAGGTAGATCCTCTTCAGTCCAATACACTGTACTTGCTGGGATTGGACGACAATGCTATTTGCCTTGTGTATGACAATGGGAGCACAATAGTGACTCTTCTTACCAGAAAAGAACTCTTCCTGGTAGGACCAGAAACTGCATGTGATTCAACTCCATTTAGGACTGGGAAACAAACGCTAGCTCGACTTACAAGAAGCACACACTGCTTTTGAGAAAAGAGCAGTCTTCTACTATAATGTGCTTCCTATAGGGCCAGAACAGTGAGCATTCGCAGAACAAAAGAACTGTGCTTCCTACACACAGGGGCCATATCTAGTTCAACTCTGCTTAGGAAACTGACAAGAACATTAGCTCCTCTTCAGTCCAATTCACTGTACTTGCTGGGAACAGACACGAGTGCTATTTGCACTGTGTATGGCAAAGGGAGCGCAATAGTGACTTTCCTTACCAGAAAACAACTCTTGCTCGTAGGACCAAAAACTGCATGTGATTCAACTCCATTTAGGACTGGGAAACAAACGCTAGCTCACCTTACAAGAAACACACTCTGCTTTTGAGAAAAGAGCACTCTTCTACTCTACTGTGTTTCCTATATGGCCAGAACAGTGAGTTTGCTCAGAACAAAAGAACTCTGCTTCCTACAAATACGGCCATATCTAGTTCAATTCTGCTTAGGAAACTGACAAGAACAGTAGATCATCTTCAGTCCAATACACTGTACATGCTGGGAACAGACGCCAGTGCTATTTGCCCTGTGTATGACAATGGGAGCGCAATAGTGACTCTTCTTACCAGAAAACAACTGTTGCTCGTAGGACAAGAAACTGCATGTGATTCAACTCCATTTAGGACTGGGAAACAAACGCTAGCTTGCCTTTCAAGAAACACACTCTGCTTTTGAGAAAATTGCACTCTTCTACTCGACTGTGTTTCCTATGGGGTTCGAACAATGAGCTTGCACAGAACAAAAGAACTGTGCTTCCTACACACACGGGCCATATCTAGTTCAACTCTGCTTTGGAAACTGACAAGAACAGTAGCTCCTCTTCAGTCCAATACACTGTTCTTGCTGGGAACAGATGTGAGTGCTATTTGCACTGTGTATGGCAATGGGAGCGCAATAGTGACTTTCCTTACCAGAAAACATCTCTTGGTCGTAGGACCAAAAACTGCATGTGATTCAACTCCATTTAGGACTGGGAAACAAACGCTAGCTCGCCTTACAAGAAACACACTCTGCTTTTGAGAAAAGAGCACTATTCTACTCTACTGTGTTTCCTATGGGGTCTGAACTGTGAGCTTGCTCAGAACTAAAGAACTGTGCTTCCTACACACACGGGCCATATCTAGTTCAACTCTGCTTAGGAAACTGACAAGTACAGTAGATCCTCTTCAGTCCAATACACTGTACATGCTGGGAACAGACGCCAATGCTATTTGCCCTAGTATCACAATGGGAGCGCAATAGTGACTCTTCTTACCAGAAAACAACTCTTGCTCGTAGGACAAGAAACTGCATGTGATTCAACTCCATTTAGGACTGGGAAACAAACACTAGCTCGCCTTACAAGAAACACACTCTGCTTTTGAGAATAGAGCACTCCTCTACACTACTGTGTTTCCTATGGTGCCCGAAAAGTGAGCATTCTCAGAACAAAAGAACTGTGCTTCCTACACACACGGGCCATATCTAGTTCAACTCTGCTTAGGAAACTGACATGAACAGTAGCTCCTCTTCAGTCCAATACACTGTACATGCTCGGAACAGACGCGAGTGCTATTTGCCCTAGTATCACAATGGGAGCGCAATAGTGACTCTTCTTACCAGAAAACAACTCTTGCTCCTAGGTCCAGAAACTGCATGTGATTCATCTCCATTTAGGATTGGGAAACAAACGCTAGCTCGCCTTACAAGAAACACACTCTGCTTTTGAGAAAAGAGCACTCTTCTACTCTACTGTGTTTCCTATAGGGCCAGAACAGTGAGCATTCTCAGAACAAAAGAACTGTGCTTCCTACACACAGGGGCCATATCTAGTTCAACTCTGCTTAGGAAACTGGCAAGAACAGTAGCTCCGCTTCAGTCCAATACACTGTACTTGCTGGGAACAGAAGCGAGTGCTATTTGCACTGTGTATGGAAATGGGAGCGCAATAGACACTTTCCTTACCAGAAAACAACTCTTGGTCGTAGAACCAAAAACTGCATGTGATTCAACTCGATTTAGGACTGGGAAACAAACGCTAGCTCGCCTTAGAAGAAACACACTCTGCTTTTGAGAAAAGAGCACTCTTCTACTCTACTGTGTTTCCTCTAGGGCCAGAACAGTGAGTTTGCTCAGAACAAAAGAACTGTGCTTTCTACAAATACGGCCATATCTAGTTCAATTCTGCTTAGGAAACTGACAAGAACAGTAGATACTCTTCAGTCCAATACACTGTACATGCTGCGAACAGACGCAAGTGCTATTTGCCCTGTGTATGACAATGGGAGCGCAATAGTGACTCTTCTTACCAGAAAACAACTCTTGCTCATAGGACAAGAAACTGCATGTAATTCAACTCCATTTAGGACTGGGAAACCAACGCTATCTCGCCTTGCAAGAAACACACTCTGCTTTTGAGAAAAGAGCACTCTTCTACTCTACTGTGTTTCCTATGGGGTCCGAACAGTGAGCCTGCTCAGAACAAAAGAACTGTGCTTCCTACACACAGGGGCCATATCTAGTTCAACTATGCTTAGGAAACTGACATGAACAGTAGCTCTGCTTCACTCCAATACACTGTACTTGCTTGGAACATACGCCAGTGCTATTTGCCCTGTGTATGACAATGGGAGCGCAATAGTGACTCGTCTTACCAGAAGACAAGTCTTGCTCATAGGACAAGAAACTGCATGTGATTCAACTCCATTTAGGACTGGGAAACAAACGCTAGCTCGCCTTACAAGAAACACACTCTGCTTTTGAGAAAAGAGCACTCTTCTCCTCTACTGTCTTTCCTATGGGGTCCCAACAGTGAGCTTGCTCAGAACAAAAGAACTGTGCTTCCTACACACACGGGCCATATCTAGTTCAACTCTGCTTAGGAAACTGACAAGAGCAGTAGCTCCTCTTCAGTCCAATACACTGTTCTTGCTGGGAACAGACGCGAGTGCTATTTGCACTGAGTATGGCATTGGGACCACAATAGTGACTTTCCTTACCAGAAAACAACTCTTGCTCCTAGGACCAAAAACTGGATGTGACTCAACTCCATTTCTGATTGGGAAACAAACACTAGCTCACCTTACAAGAAACACACTCTGCTTTTGAGAAAAGAGCACTCCTCTACTCTACTGTGTTTCCTATGGGGTCCGAACAGTGAGCTTGCTCAGAACAAAAGAACTGTGCTTCCTACACACACGGGCCATATCTAGTTCAATTATGCTTAGGAAACTGACAAGAACAGCAGATCCTCTTCAGTCCAATACATCTGTACACAGATGCCAGTGCTATTTGCCCTGTTAATGAAAATGGGAGCGCAATATGACTCTTTTTACCCGAAAACAACTCTTGCTCGTAGGACCAGAAACTGCATGTGATTCAACTCCATTTAGGACTGGGAAACAAATGCTAGCTTGACTTACAAGAAACACACTCTGCTTTTGAGAAAGGATCACTCTTCTACTCTAATGTCTTTCCTTTAAGGCCAGAATAGTGAGCAATCTCAGAACAAAAGAACTGTGCTTCCTACACACACGGGCCATATCTAGTTCAACTCTGCTTAGGAAACTGACAAGAACAGTAGCTCTTCTTCAGTCCAATACACAGCACTTGCTGGGAGCAGACACGAGTGCTATTTGCACTGTGTATGGCAATGGGAGCGCAATAGTGACTTTCCTTACCAGAAAAGAACTCTTGCTCGTAGGACCAGAAACTGCATGTGATTCAACTCCATTTAGGACTGGGAAACAAACGCTAGCTCGTCTTACAAGAGAGATACTCTGCTTTTTTGAAACCATCACTCTTCTACTCTACTTTGTTTCTTATAGGGCCAGAACAGTGAGCTTCCTCAGAACAAAAGAACAGTGCTTCCTACGCACACGGCCATATCTAGTTCCATTCTACTTAGGAAATTGAAAAGAACAGTAGATCCTCTTCAGTCCAATACACTGTACATGCTGGGAACAGACGCCAGTGCTAATTGCCCTGTGTATGACAATGGGAGCGCAATAGTGACTCTTATTATCAGAAAAAAAGTTCATGCTCATAGGTCCAGAAACTTCATGTGATTCAACTCCATTTAGGATTGGGAAACAAACGCTAGCTCGCCTTCCAAGATACACACTCTGCTTTTTAGAAAAGAGCACTCTTCTACTCTACTGTGTTTCCCATAGGGCCAGAACAGTGAGCATTCTCAGAACAATAGAACTGTGCTTCCTATACACACGGGACATATCAAGTTCAAGTCTGCTTAGGAAACTGACAAGAACAGTAGATCCTCTTCAGTCCAATACTCTGTACGTTGCGGGAACAGACGCCAGTGCTATTTGCCCTATGTATCACAATGGGAGCACAATAGTGACTCTTCTTACCAGAAAACAACTCTTGCTCGTAGGACCAGAAACTGCATGTGATTCATCTCCACTTAGGATTGGGAAACAAACGCTAGCTCACCTTACAAGAAACACACTCTGCTTTTGAGAAAAGAGCACTCTTCTACTGTACTGTGTTTCCTATGGTGTCCGAACAGTGAGCTTGCTCAGAACAAAAGAACTGTGCTTCCTACACACATGGGCCATATCTAGTTCAACTCTGCTTAGGAACCTGACAAGAACAGTAGCTCCGCTTCAGTCCAATACACTGTACTTGCTGGGAACAGACGCGAGTGCTATTTGCACTGTGTATGGCAATGGGATCGCAATAGTGACTATCCTTACCAGAAAACAACTCTTGCTCGTAGGACCAAAAACTGCATGTGATTCAACCCATTTAGGAATGGGAAATTAACGCTAGCTCGCCTTACAAGAAAGACACTCTGATTTTGAGAAAAGAGACTCTTCTACTCGACTGTGTTTCCTATGGGGTCCGAACACTGAGCTTGCTCAGAACAAAAGAACTGTGCTTCCTACAAACACGGGCCATATCTAGTTCAACTCTGCTTAGGAAACTGACAAGAACATTAGCTCCTGTTCAGTCCAATTCACTGTACTTGCTGGGAACAGACACGAGTGCTATTTGCACTGTGTATGGCAATGGGAGCGCAATAGTGATTTTCCTTACCAGAAAACAACTCTTGCTCGTAGGACCAAAAACTGCATGTGATTCAACTCCATTTAGGACTGGGAAACAAACGCTAGCTCACCTTACAAGAAACACACTCTGCTTTTGAGAAAAGAGCACTCTTCTACTCTACTGTGTTTCCTATATGGCCAGAACAGTGAGTTTGCTCAGAACAAATGAACTGTGCTTCCTACAAATACGGCCATATCTAGTTCAATTCTGCTTAGGAAACTGACAAGAACAGTAGATCCTCTTCAGTCCAATACACTGTACATGCTGGGAACAGACGCCAGTACTATTTGCCCTGTGTATGACAATGGGAGCGCAATAGTGACTCTTCTTACCAGAATACAACTGTTGCTCGTAGGACAAGAAACTGCATGTGATTCATCTCCATTTAGGATTGGGAAACAAACGCTAGCTCGCCTTACAAGAAACACACTCTGCTTTTGAGAAAAGAGCACTCATCTACTCTACTGTGTTTCCTATAGGGCCAGAACAGTGAGCATTCTCAGAACAAAAGAACTGTGCTTCCTACACACAGGGGCCATATCTAGTTTAACTCTGCTTAGGAAACTGGCAAGAACAGTAGCTCCGCTTCAGTCCAATACACTGTACTTGCTGGGAACAGAAGCGAGTGCTATTTGCACTGGGTATGGAAATGGCAGCGCAATAGACACTTTCCTTACCAGAAAACAACTCTTGGTCGTAGAACCAAAAACTGCATGTGATTCAACTCCATTTAGGACTGGGAAACGAACGCTAGCTCGCCTTACAAGAAACACACTCTGCTTTTGAGAAAAGAGCACTCTTCTACTCTACTGTCTTTCCTATACGGCCAGAAGAGTGAGTTTGCTCAGAACAAAAGAACTGTGCTTTCTACAAATACGGCCATATCTAGTTCAATTCTGCTTAGGAAACTGACAAGAACAGTAGATACTCTTCAGTCCAATACACTGTACATGCTGCGAACAGACGCAAGTGCTATTTGCCCTGTGTATGACAATGGGAGCGCAATAGTGAGTCTTCTTACCAGAAAACTACTCTTGCTCGTAGGACAAGAAATTGCATGTGATTCAACTCCATTTAGGACTGGGAAATAAACGCTAGCTCGCCTTACAAGAAACACACTCTGCTTTTGAGAAAATTGCACTCATCTACTCGACTGTGTTTCCTATGGGGTCCGAACAGTGAGCTTGCTCAGAACAAAAGAACTGTGCTTCCTACACACACGGGCCATATCTAGTTCAACTCTGCTTTGGAAACTGACAAGAACAGTAGCTCCTCTTCAGTCCAATACACTGTTCTTGCTGGGAACAGACGTGAGAGCTATTTGCACTATGTATGGCAATGGGAGCGCAATAGTGACTTTCCTTACCAGAAAACATCTCTTGGTCGTAGGACCAAAAACTGCATGTGATTCAACTCCATTTAGGACTGGGAAACAAACGCTAGCTCGCCTTACAAGAAACACACTCTGCTTTTGAGAAAAGAGCACTCTTCTACTCTACTGTGTTTCCTATGGGGTCCGAACAGTGGGATTGCTCAGAACAAAAGAACTGTGCTTCCTACACACACGGGCCATATCTAGTTCAACTCTGCTTAGGAAACTGACAAGAACAGTAGATGCTCTTCAGTCCAATACACTGTACATGCTGGGAACAGACGCCAGTGCTATTTGCCCTGTGTATGACAATGGTAGCGCAATAGTGACTCTTCTTACCAGAAAACATCTCTTACTCGTAGGACAAGAAACTGCATGTGATTCATCTCCATTTAGGATTGGGAAACAAACGCTAGCTCGCCTTACAAGAAACACACGCTGCTTTTGAGAAAAGAGCAGTCTTCTACTCTACTGTGTTTCTTATGGGGTCCGTACAGTGAGCTTGCTCAGAACAAAAGAACTGTGTTTCCTACACACAGGGGCCATATCTAGTTCAACTCTGCTTAGGAAACTTACAAGAACAGTAGCTCTTTTTCAGTCCAATACACTGCACTTGCTGGGAGCAGACGCGAGTGCTATTTGCACTGTGTATGGCAATGGGATCGCAATAGTGACTTTCCTTACCAGAAAACAACTCTTGCTCGTAGGACCAGAAACTGCATGTGATTCAACTCCATTTAGGACTGGGAAACAAACGCTAGCTCGTCTTACAAGAAAGACACTCTGCTTTTTCAAAACCATCACTCTTCTACTCTACTTTGTTTCCTATAGGGCCAGAACAGTGAGCTTGCTCAGAACAAAAGAACTGTGCTTCCTACGCACACGGCCATATCTAGTTCAATTCTACTTAGGAAACTGACAAGAACTGTAGATGCTCTTCAGTCCAATACACTGTACATGCTGGGAATAGACGCCAGTGCTAATTGCACTGTGTATGACAATGGGAGCGCAATAGTGACTCTTCTTACCAGAAAACAATTCATGATCATAGGTCCAGAAACTGCATGTGATTCAACTCCATTTAGGACTGGGAAACAAACGCTAGCTCGCCTTACAAGAAACACACTCTGCTTTTGAGAAAAGAGCACTCTTCTACTCTACTGTGTTTCCTACAGGGCCAGAACATTGAACTTGCTCAGAACAAAAGAACTGTGCTTCCTACACACAGGGGCCATATCTAGTTCAACTCTGCTTAGGAAACTGACAAGAACAGTAGCTCCTCTTCAGTCCAATACACTGTACTTGCTTGGAACAGACGTGAGTGCTATTTGCACTGTGTCTGGCAATGGGAGTGCAATAGTGACTTTCCTTACCAGAAAACAACTCTTGCTCGTAAGACCAAAAACAGGATGTGATTCAACTCCATTTAGGACAGGGAAACAAATGCTAGCTTGCCTTACAAAAAACACACTCTGCTTTTGAGAAAAGAGCACTCTTCTACTCTACTGTGTTCCTATGGGGTCCGAACAGTGAGCTTGCTCAGAACAAAAGAACTGTGCTTCCTACACACACGGGCAATATCTAGTTCAACTCTGCTTAGGAAACTGACAAGAAAGGTAGATCCTCTTCAGTCCAATACACTGTAATAGCTGGGATTAGACGCCAGTGCTATTTGCCTTGTGTATGACAATGGGAGCACAATAGTGACTCTTCTTACCAGAAAAGAACTCTTGCTGGTAGGACCAGAAACTGCATGGGATTCAAATCCACTTAGGACTGGGAAACAAACGCTAGCTCGACTTAAAGAAGCACACTCTGCTTTTGAGAAAAGAGCAGTCTTCTACTATAATGTGCTTCCTATAGGCCCAGAGCAGTGAGCATTCGCAGAACAAAAGAACTGTGCTTCCTACACACACGGTCCATATCTAGTTCAACTCTGCTTAGGAAACTGACAAGAACAGTAGATCCTCTTCAGTCCGATACACTGTACATGCTGGGAACAGATGCCAGTGCTATTTGCCCTGTGTATGACAATGGGAGCACAATAGTGACACTTCTTACCAAAAAAAACCTCTTGCTCGTAGGACCAGAAACTGCATATGATTCAACTCCATTAAGGATTGGGAAACAAACGCTAGCTCGCCTTACAAGAAACATACTCTGCTTTTGAGAAAAGAGCACTCTTATACTCTACCTGTGTTTCCTATGGTGTCCGAACAGTGAGCTTGCTCAGAACAAAAGAACTGTGCTTCCTACACACATGGGCCATATCTAGTTCAACTCTCCTTAGGAAACTGACAAGAACAGTAGCTCCTCTTCAGTCCAATACACTGTACTTCCTGGGAACAGACGCGAGTGCTATTTGCACTGTGTATGGCAATGGGATCGCAATAGTGACTTTCCTTACCAGAAAACAACTCTTGCTCGTAGGACCAAAAACTGGATGTGATTCAACTCCATTTAGGAATGGGAAACTAACGCTAGCTCGCCTTACAAGAAAGACACACTGATTTTGAGAAAAGAGCACTCTTCTACTCGACTGTGTTTCCTATGGGGGTCCGAACACTGAGCTTGCTCAGAACAAAAGAACTGTGCTTCCTACAAACACGGGCCATATCTAGTTCAACTCTGCTTAGGAAACTGACAAGAACATTAGCTCCTCTTCAGTCCAATTCACTGTATTTGCTGGGAACAGACACGAGTGCTATTTGCACTGTGTATGGCAATGGGAGCGCAATAGTGACTTTCCTTACCAGAAAACAACTCTTGCTCGTAGGACCAAAAACTGCATGTGATTCAACTCCATTTAGGACTGGGAAACAAACGCTAGCTCACCTTACAAGAAACACCCTCTGCTTTTGAGAAAAGAGCACTCTTCTACTCTACTGTGTTTCCTATATGGCCAGAACAGTGAGTTTGCTCAGAACAAAAGAACTGTGCTTCCTACAAATACGGCCATATCAAGTTCAATTCTGCTTAGGAAACTGACAAGAACAGTAGATCCTCTTCAGTCCAATACACTGTACATGCTGGGAACAGACGCCAGTGCTATTTGCCCTAGTATCACAATGGGAGCGCAATAGTGACTCTTCTTACCAGAAAACAACTCTTGCTCGTAGGACAAGAAACTGCATGTGATTCAACTCCATTTTGGACTGGGAAAAAAACACTAGCTCGCCTTACAAGAAACACACTCTGCTTTTGAGAAAAGAGCACTCCTCTACACTACTGTGTTTCCTATGGTGCCTGAAAAGTTAGCATTCTCAGAACAAAAGAACTGTGCTTATTACACACACGGGCCATATCTAGTTCAACTCTGCTTAGGAAACTGACATGAACAGTAGCTCCTCTTCAGTCCAATACACTGTACATGCTCGGAACAGACGCCAGTGCTATTTGCCCTAGTATCACAATGGGAGCGCAATAGTGACTCTTCTTACCAGAAAACAACTCTTGCTCCGAGGACCAGAAACTGCATGTGATTCATCTCCATTTAGGATTGGGAAACAAACGCTAGCTCGCCTTACAAGAAACATACTCTGCTTTTGAGAAAGGATCACTCTTCTACTCTACTGTGTTTCCTATAGGGCCAGAACAGTGAGCATTCTCAGAACAAAAGAACTGTGCTTCCTACACACACGGGCCATATCTAGTTCAACTCTGCTTAGGAAACTGGCAAGAACAGTAGCTCCGCTTCAGTCCAATACACTGTAATTGCTGGGAACAGATGCGAGTGCTATTTGCACTGTGTATGGAAATGGGAGCGCAATACACACTTTCCTTACATGAAAACAATTCTTGGTCGTAGAACCAAAAACTACATGTGATTCAACTCCATTTAGGACTGGGAAACAAACGCTAGCTCGCCTTACAAGAAACACACTCTGCTTTTGAGAAAAGAGCACTCTTCTACTCTACTGTCTTTCCTATACGGCCAGAAGAGTGAGTTTGCTCAGAACAAAAGAACTGTGCTTTCTACAAATACGGCCATATCTAGTTCAATTCTGCTTAGGAAACTGACAAGAACAGTAGATACTCTTCAGTCCAATACACTGTACATGCTGCGAACAGACGCAAGTGCTATTTGCCCTGTGTATGACAATGGGAGCGCAATAGTGACTCTTCTTACCAGAAAACTACTCTTGCTCGTAGGACAAGAAACTGCATGTGATTCAACTCCATTTAGGACTGGGAAACAAACGCTAGCTTGCCTTACAAGAAACACACTCTGCTTTTGAGAAAATTGCACTCATCTACTCGACCGTGTTTCCTATGGGGTCCAAACAGTGAGCTTGCTCAGAACAAAAGAACTGTGCTTCCTACACACACGGGCCATATCTAGTTCAACTCTGCTTTGGAAACTGACAAGAACAGTAGCTCCTCTTCAGTCCAATACACTGTTCTTGCTGGGAACAGACGTGAGTGCTATTTGCACTATGTATGGCAATGGGAGCGCAATAGTGACTTTCCTTACCAGAAAACATCTCTTGGTCGTAGGACCAAAAACTGCATGTGATTCAACTCCATTTAGGACTGGGCAACAAACGCTAGCTCGCCTTACAAGAAACACACTCTGCTTTTGAGAAAAGAGCACTCTTCTACTCTACTGTGTTTCCTATGGGGTCCGAACAGTGAGCTTGCTCAGAACAAAAGAACTGTGCTTCCTACACACACGAGCCATATCTAGTTCAACTCTGCTTAGGAAACTGACAAGAACAGTAGATCCTCTTCAGTCCAATACACTGTACATGCTGGGAACAGACGCCAGTGCTATTTGCCCTAGTATCACAATGGGAGCGCAATAGTGACTCTTCTTACCAGAAAACAACTCTTTCTCGTAGGACAAGAAACTGCATGTGATTCAACTCCATTTAGGACTGGGAAACAAACACTAGCTCGCCCTTACAAGAAACACACTCTGCTTTTGAGAAAAGAGCACTCCTCTACACTACTGTGTTTCCTATGGTGCCCGAAAAGTGAGCATTCTCAGAACAAAAGAACTGTGCTTCCTACACACACGGGCCATATCTAGTTCAACTCTGCTTAGGAAACTGACAAGAACAGTAGCTCCGCTTCAGTCCAATACACTGTACTTGCTGGAAACAGAAGCGAGTGCTATTTGCACTGTGTATGGAAATGGGAGTGCAATACACACTTTCCTTACATGAAAACAATTCTTGGTCGTAGAACCAAAAACTGCATGTGATTCAACTCCATTTAGGACTGGGAAACAAACGCTAGCTCGCCTTACAAGAAACACACTCTGCTTTTGAGAAAAGAGCACTCTTCTACTCTACTGTCTTTCCTATACGGCCAGAAGAGTGAGTTTGCTCAGAACAAAAGAACTGTGCTTTCTACAAATATGGCCATATCTAGTTCAATTCTGCTTAGGAAACTGAAAGGAACAGTAGATACTCTTCAGTCCAATACACTGTACATGCTGCGAACAGACGCAAGTGCTATTTGCCCTGTGTATGACAATGGGAGCGCAATAGTGACTCTTCTTACCAGAAAACAACTCTTGCTCGTAGGACAAGAAACTGCATGTGATTCAACTCCATTTAGGACTGGGAAACAAACGCTAGCTCGCCTTGCAAGAAACACACTCTGCTTTTGAGAAAAGAGCACTCTTCTACTCTACTGTGTTTCCTATGGGGTCCGAACAGTGAGCTTGCTCAGAACAAATGAACTGTGCTTCCTACACACAGGGGCCATATCTAGTTCAACTATGCTTAGGAAACTGACATGAATAGTAGCTCTGCTTCACTCCAATACACTGTACTTGCTTGGAACAGACGCCAGTGCTATTTGCCCTGTGTATGACAATGGGAGCGCAATAGTGACTCTTCTTACCAGAAGACAACTCTTGCTCATAGGACAAGAAACTGCATGTGATTCAACTCCATTTAGGACTGGGAAACAAATGCTAGCTGGCCTTACAAGAAACACACTCTGCTTTTGAGAAAAGAGCACTCTTCTACTCTACTGTCTTTCCTATGGGGTCCCTACAGTGAGCTTTCTCAGAACAAAAGAACTGTGCTTCGTACACACACGGGCCATATCTAGTTCAACTCTGCTTAGGAAACTGACAAGAGCAGTAGCTCCTCTTCAGTCCAATACACTGTTCTTGCTGGGAACAGACGCGAGTGCTATTTGCACTGTGTATGGCATTGGGACCACAATAGTGACTTTCCTTACCAGAAAACAACTCTTGCTCCTAGGACCAAAAACTGGATGTGACTCAACTCCATTTCTGATTGGGAAACAAACACTAGCTCACCTTACAAGAAACACACTCTGCTTTTGAGAAAAGAGCACTCCTCTACTCTACTGTGTTTCCTATGGGGTCCGAACAGTGAGCTTGCTCAGAACAAAAGAACTGTGCTTCCTACACACACGGGCCATATCTAGTTCAATTATGCTTAGGAAACTGACAAGAACAGCAGATCCTCTTCAGTCCAATACATCTGTACACAGATGCCAGTGCTATTTGCCCCGTTAATGACAATGGGAGCGCAATATGACTCTTTTTACCCGAAAACAACTCTTGCTCGTAGGACCAGAAACTGCATGTGATTCAACTCCATTTAGGACTGGGAAACAAATGCTAGCTTGACTTACAAGAAACACACTCTGCTTTTGAGAAAGGATCACTCTTCTACTCTAATGTCTTTCCTTTAAGGCCAGAATAGTGAGCAATCTCAGAACAAAAGAACTGTGCTTCCTACACACACGGGCCATATCTAGTTCAACTCTGCTTAGGAAAATGACAAGAACAGTAGCTCCGCTTCAGTCCAATACACTGTACTTGCTGGGATCAGAAGCGAGTGCTATTTGCACTGTGTATGGAAATGGGAGCGCAATAGACACTTTCCTTACCAGAAAACAACTCTTGGTCGTAGAACCAAAAACTGCATGTGATTCAACTCCATTTAGGACTTGGAAACCAACGCTAGCTTGACTTACAAGAAACCCACTCTGCTTTTGAGAAAGGAGCACTCTTCTACTCTAATGTCTTTCCTAAAAGGCCAGAATAGTGAGCAATCTCAGAACAAAAGAACTGTGCTTCCTACACACATGGGCCATATCTAGTTCAACTCTGCTTAGGAAACTGACAAGAACAGTAGATGCTCTTCAGTCCAATACACTGTACATGCTGGGAACAGACGCCAGTGCTATTTGCCCTGTGTATGACAATGGTAGCGCAATAGTGATTCTTCTTACCAGAAAACATCTCTTACTCATAGGACAAGAAAATCCATGTGATTCATCTCCATTTAGGATTGGGAAACAAACGCTAGCTCGCCTTACAAGAAACACACGCTGCTTTTGAGAAAAGAGCAGTCTTCTACTCTACTGTGTTTCTTATGGGGTCCCTACAGTGAGCTTGCTCAGAACAAAAGAACTGTGTTTCCTACACACAGGGGCCATATCTAGTTCAACTCTGCTTAGGAAACTTACAAGAACAGTAGCTCTTTTTCAGTCCAATACACTGCACTTGCTGGGAGCAGACGCGAGTGCTATTTGCACTGTGAATGGCAATGGATTCACAATAGTGACTTTCCTTACCAGAAAACAACTCTTGCTCGTAGGACCAGAAACTGCATGTGATTCAACTCCATTTAGGACTGGGAAACAAACGCTAGCTCGTCTTACAAGAAAGACACTCTGCTTTTTCAAAACCATCACTTTTCTACTCTACTTTGTTTCCTATAGGGCCAGAACAGTGAGCTTGCTCAGAACAAAAGAACTGTGCTTCCTACGCACACGGCCATATCTAGTTCAATTCTACTTAGGAAACTGACAAGAACTGTAGATGCTCTTCAGTCCAATACACTGTACATGCTGGGAATAGACGCCAGTGCTAATTGCACTGTGTATGACAATGGGAGCGCAATAGTGACTCTTCTTACCAGAAAACAATTCATGATCATAGGTCCAGAAACTGCATGTGATTCAACTCCATTTAGGACTGGGAAACAAACGCTAGCTCGCCTTACAAGAAACACACTCTGCTTTTGAGAAAAGAGCACTCTTCTACTCTACTGTGTTTCCTACAGGGCCAGAACATTGAACTTGCTCAGAACAAAAGAACTGTGCTTCCTACACACAGGGGCCATATCTAGTTCAACTCTGCTTAGGAAACTGACAAGAACAGTAGCTCCTCTTCAGTCCAATACACTGTACTTGCTTGGAACAGACGTGAGTGCTATTTGCACTGTGTCTGGCAATGGGAGTGCAATAGTGACTTTCCTTACCAGAAAACAACTCTTGCTCGTAAGACCAAAAACAGGATGTGATTCAACTCCATTTAGGACAGGGAAACAAATGCTAGCTTGCCTTACAAAAAACACACTCTGCTTTTGAGAAAAGAGCACTCTTCTACTCTACTGTGTTCCTATGGGGTCCGAACAGTGAGCTTGCTCAGAACAAAAGAACTGTGCTTCCTACACACACGGGCAATATCTAGTTCAACTCTGCTTAGGAAACTGACAAGAAAGGTAGATCCTCTTCAGTCCAATACACTGTAATTGCTGGGATTAGACGCCAGTGCTATTTGCCTTGTGTATGACAATGGGAGCACAATAGTGACTCTTCTTACCAGAAAAGAACTCTTGCTGGTAGGACCAGAAACTGCATGGGATTCAAATCCATTTAGGACTGGGAAACAAACGCTAGCTCGACTTACAAGAAGCACACTCTGCTTTTGAGAAAAGAGCAGTCTTCTACTATAATGTGCTTCCTATAGGGCCAGAGCAGTGAGCATTCGCAGAACAAAAGAACTGTGCTTCCTACACACACGGTCCATATCTAGTTCAACTCTGCTTAGGAAACTGACAAGAACAGTAGATCCTCTTCAGTCCGATACACTGTACATGCTGGGAACAGATGCCAGTGCTATTTGCCCTGTGTATGACAATGGGAGCATAATAGTGACACTTCTTACCAAAAAAAACCTCTTGCTCGTAGGACCAGAAACTGCATGTGATTCAACTCCATTAAGGATTGGGAAACAAACGCTAGTTCGCCTTACAAGAAACATACTCTGCTTTTGAGAAAAGAGCACTCTTATACTCTACTGTGTTTCCTATGGTGTCCGAACAGTGAGCTTGCTCAGAACAAAAGAACTGTGCTTCCTACACACATGGGCCATATCTAGTTCAACTCTGCTTAGGAAACTGACAAGAACAGTAGCTCCACTTCAGTCCAATACACTGTACTTCCTGGGAACAGACGCGAGTGCTATTTGCACTGTGTATGGCAATGGGATCGCAATAGTGACTTTCCTTACCAGAAAACAACTCTTGCTCGTAGGACCAAAAACTGGATGTGATTCAACTCCATTTAGGAATGGGAAACTAACGCTAGCTCGCCTTACAAGAAAGACACACTGATTTTGAGAAAAGAGCACTCTTCTACTCGACTGTGTTTCCTATGGGGTCCGAACACTGAGCTTGCTCAGAACAAAAGAACTGTGCTTCCTACAAACACGGGCCATATCTAGTTCAACTCTGCTTAGGAAACTGACAAGAACAGTAGATCCTCTTCAGTCCAATACACTGTACATGCTGGGAACAGACGCCAGTGCTATTTGCCCTAGTATCACAATGGGAGCGCAATAGTGACTCTTCTTACCAGAAAACAACTCTTGCTCGTAGGACAAGAAACTGCATGTGATTCAACTCCATTTTGGACTGGGAAAAAAACACTAGCTCGCCTTACAAGAAACACACTCTGCTTTTGAGAAAAGAGCACTCCTCTACACTACTGTGTTTCCTATGGTGCCTGAAAAGTGAGCATTCTCAGAACAAAAGAACTGTGCTTCCTACACACACGAGCCATATCTAGTTCAACTCTGCTTAGGAAACTGACAAGAACAGTAGATCCTCTTCAGTCCAATACACTGTACATGCTGGGAACAGACGCCAGTGCTATTTGCCCTAGTATCACAATGGGAGCGCAATAGTGACTCTTCTTACCAGAAAACAACTCTTTCTCGTAGGACAAGAAACTGCATGTGATTCAACTCCATTTAGGACTGGGAAACAAACACTAGCTCGCCCTTACAAGAAACACACTCTGCTTTTGAGAAAAGAGCACTCCTCTACACTACTGTGTTTCCTATGGTGCCCGAAAAGTGAGCATTCTCAGAACAAAAGAACTGTGCTTCCTACACACACGGGCCATATCTAGTTCAACTCTGCTTAGGAAACTGACAAGAACAGTAGCTCCGCTTCAGTCCAATACACTGTACTTGCTGGAAACAGAAGCGAGTGCTATTTGCACTGTGTATGGAAATGGGAGTGCAATACACACTTTCCTTACATGAAAACAATTCTTGGTCGTAGAACCAAAAACTGCATGTGATTCAACTCCATTTAGGACTGGGAAACAAACGCTAGCTCGCCTTACAAGAAACACACTCTGCTTTTGAGAAAAGAGCACTCTTCTACTCTACTGTCTTTCCTATACGGCCAGAAGAGTGAGTTTGCTCAGAACAAAAGAACTGTGCTTTCTACAAATATGGCCATATCTAGTTCAATTCTGCTTAGGAAACTGACAAGAACAGTAGATACTCTTCAGTCCAATACACTGTACATGCTGCGAACAGACGCAAGTGCTATTTGCCCTGTGTATGACAATGGGAGCGCAATAGTGACTCTTCTTACCAGAAAACAACTCTTGCTCGTAGGACAAGAAACTGCATGTGATTCAACTCCATTTAGGACTGGGAAACAAACGCTAGCTCGCCTTGCAAGAAACACACTCTGCTTTTGAGAAAAGAGCACTCTTCTACTCTACTGTGTTTCCTATGGGGTCCGAACAGTGAGCTTGCTCAGAACAAATGAACTGTGCTTCCTACACACAGGGGCCATATCTAGTTCAACTATGCTTAGGAAACTGACATGAATAGTAGCTCTGCTTCACTCCAATACACTGTACTTGCTTGGAACAGACGCCAGTGCTATTTGCCCTGTGTATGACAATGGGAGCGCAATAGTGACTCTTCTTACCAGAAGACAACTCTTGCTCATAGGACAAGAAACTGCATGTGATTCAACTCCATTTAGGACTGGGAAACAAACGCTAGCTGGCCTTACAAGAAACACACTCTGCTTTTGAGAAAAGAGCACTCTTCTACTCTACTGTCTTTCCTATGGGGTCCCTACAGTGAGCTTGCTCAGAACAAAAGAACTGTGCTTCGTACACACACGGGCCATATCTAGTTCAACTCTGCTTAGGAAACTGACAAGAGCAGTAGCTCCTCTTCAGTCCAATACACTGTTCTTGCTGGGAACAGACGCGAGTGCTATTTGCACTGTGTATGGCATTGGGACCACAATAGTGACTTTCCTTACCAGAAAACAACTCTTGCTCCTAGGACCAAAAACTGGATGTGACTCAACTCCATTTCTGATTGGGAAACAAACACTAGCTCACCTTACAAGAAACACACTCTGCTTTTGAGAAAAGAGCACTCCTCTACTCTACTGTGTTTCCTATGGGGTCCGAACAGTGAGCTTGCTCAGAACAAAAGAACTGTGCTTCCTACACACACGGGCCATATCTAGTTCAATTATGCTTAGGAAACTGACAAGAACAGCAGATCCTCTTCAGTCCAATACATCTGTACACAGATGCCAGTGCTATTTGCCCCGTTAATGACAATGGGAGCGCAATATGACTCTTTTTACCCGAAAACAACTCTTGCTCGTAGGACCAGAAACTGCATGTGATTCAACTCCATTTAGGACTGGGAAACAAATGCTAGCTTGACTTACAAGAAACACACTCTGCTTTTGAGAAAGGATCACTCTTCTACTCTAATGTCTTTCCTTTAAGGCCAGAATAGTGAGCAATCTCAGAACAAAAGAACTGTGCTTCCTACACACACGGGCCATATCTAGTTCAACTCTGCTTAGGAAAATGACAAGAACAGTAGCTCCGCTTCAGTCCAATACACTGTACTTGCTGGGATCAGAAGCGAGTGCTATTTGCACTGTGTATGGAAATGGGAGCGCAATAGACACTTTCCTTACCAGAAAACAACTCTTGGTCGTAGAACCAAAAACTGCATGTGATTCAACTCCATTTAGGACTTGGAAACCAACGCTAGCTTGACTTACAAGAAACCCACTCTGCTTTTGAGAAAGGAGCACTCTTCTACTCTAATGTCTTTCCTAAAAGGCCAGAATAGTGAGCAATCTCAGAACAAAAGAACTGTGCTTCCTACACACATGGGCCATATCTAGTTCAACTCTGCTTAGGAAACTGACAAGAACAGTAGATGCTCTTCAGTCCAATACACTGTACATGCTGGGAACAGACGCCAGTGCTATTTGCCCTGTGTATGACAATGGTAGCGCAATAGTGACTCTTCTTACCAGAAAACATCTCTTACTCATAGGACAAGAAAATCCATGTGATTCATCTCCATTTAGGATTGGGAAACAAACGCTAGCTCGCCTTACAAGAAACACACGCTGCTTTTGAGAAAAGAGCAGTCTTCTACTCTACTGTGTTTCTTATGGGGTCCCTACAGTGAGCTTGCTCAGAACAAAAGAACTGTGTTTCCTACACACAGGGGCCATATCTAGTTCAACTCTGCTTAGGAAACTTACAAGAACAGTAGCTCTTTTTCAGTCCAATACACTGCACTTGCTGGGAGCAGACGCGAGTGCTATTTGCACTGTGAATGGCAATGGATTCACAATAGTGACTTTCCTTACCAGAAAACAACTCTTGCTCGTAGGACCAGAAACTGCATGTGATTCAACTCCATTTAGGACTGGGAAACAAACGCTAGCTCGTCTTACAAGAAAGACACTCTGCTTTTTCAAAACCATCACTCTTCTACTCTACTTTGTTTCCTATAGGGCCAGAACAGTGAGCTTGCTCAGAACAAAAGAACTGTGCTTCCTACGCACACGGCCATATCTAGTTCAATTCTACTTAGGAAACTGACAAGAACTGTAGATGCTCTTCAGTCCAATACACTGTACATGCTGGGAATAGACGCCAGTGCTAATTGCACTGTGTATGACAATGGGAGCGCAATAGTGACTCTTCTTACCAGAAAACAATTCATGATCATAGGTCCAGAAACTGCATGTGATTCAACTCCATTTAGGACTGGGAAACAAACGCTAGCTCGCCTTACAAGAAACACACTCTGCTTTTGAGAAAAGAGCACTCTTCTACTCTACTGTGTTTCCTACAGGGCCAGAACATTGAACTTGCTCAGAACAAAAGAACTGTGCTTCCTACACACAGGGGCCATATCTAGTTCAACTCTGCTTAGGAAACTGACAAGAACAGTAGCTCCTCTTCAGTCCAATACACTGTACTTGCTTGGAACAGACGTGAGTGCTCTTTGCACTGTGTCTGGCAATGGGAGTGCAATAGTGACTTTCCTTACCAGAAAACAACTCTTGCTCGTAAGACCAAAAACAGGATGTGATTCAACTCCATTTAGGACAGGGAAACAAATGCTAGCTTGCCTTACAAAAAACACACTCTGCTTTTGAGAAAAGAGCACTCTTCTACTCTACTGTGTTCCTATGGGGTCCGAACAGTGAGCTTGCTCAGAACAAAAGAACTGTGCTTCCTACACACACGGGCAATATCTAGTTCAACTCTGCTTAGGAAACTGACAAGAAAGGTAGATCCTCTTCAGTCCAATACACTGTAATTGCTGGGATTAGACGCCAGTGCTATTTGCCTTGTGTATGACAATGGGAGCACAATAGTGACTCTTCTTACCAGAAAAGAACTCTTGCTGGTAGGACCAGAAACTGCATGGGATTCAAATCCATTTAGGACTGGGAAACAAACGCTAGCTCGACTTACAAGAAGCACACTCTGCTTTTGAGAAAAGAGCAGTCTTCTACTATAATGTGCTTCCTATAGGGCCAGAGCAGTGAGCATTCGCAGAACAAAAGAACTGTGCTTCCTACACACACGGTCCATATCTAGTTCAACTCTGCTTAGGAAACTGACAAGAACAGTAGATCCTCTTCAGTCCGATACACTGTACATGCTGGGAACAGATGCCAGTGCTATTTGCCCTGTGTATGACAATGGGAGCACAATAGTGACACTTCTTACCAAAAAAAACCTCTTGCTCGTAGGACCAGAAACTGCATGTGATTCAACTCCATTAAGGATTGGGAAACAAACGCTAGCTCGCCTTACAAGAAACATACTCTGCTTTTGAGAAAAGAGCACTCTTATACTCTACTGTGTTTCCTATGGTGTCCGAACAGTGAGCTTGCTCAGACCAAAAGAACTGTGCTTCCTACACACATGGGCCATATCTAGTTCAACTCTGCTTAGGAAACTGACAAGAACAGTAGCACCACTTCAGTCCAATACACTGTACTTCCTGGGAACAGACGCGAGTGCTATTTGCACTGTGTATGGCAATGGGATCGCAATAGTGACTTTCCTTACCAGAAAACAACTCTTGCTCGTAGGACCAAAAACTGGATGTGATTCAACTCCATTTAGGAATGGGAAACTAACGCTAGCTCGCCTTACAAGAAAGACACACTGATTTTGAGAAAAGAGCACTCTTCTACTCGACTGTGTTTCCTATGGGGTCCGAACACTGAGCTTGCTCAGAACAAAAGAACTGTGCTTCCTACAAACACGGGCCATATCTAGTTCAACTCTGCTTAGGAAACTGACAAGAACATTAGCTCCTCTTCAGTCCAATTCACTGTATTTGCTGGGAACAGACACGAGTGCTATTTGCACTGTGTATGGCAATGGGAGCGCAATAGTGACTTTCCTTACCAGAAAACAACTCTTGCTCGTAGGACCAAAAACTGCATGTGATTCAACTCCATTTAGGACTGGGAAACAAACGCTAGCTCACCTTACAAGAAACACCCTCTGCTTTTGAGAAAAGAGCACTCTTCTACTCTACTGTGTTTCCTATATGGCCAGAACAGTGAGTTTGCTCAGAACAAAAGAACTGTGCTTCCTACAAATACGGCCATATCAAGTTCAATTCTGCTTAGGAAACTGACAAGAACAGTAGATCCTCTTCAGTCCAATACACTGTACATGCTGGGAACAGACGCCAGTGCTATTTGCCCTAGTATCACAATGGGAGCGCAATAGTGACTCTTCTTACCAGAAAACAACTCTTGCTCGTAGGACAAGAAACTGCATGTGATTCAACTCCATTTTGGACTGGGAAAAAAACACTAGCTCGCCTTACAAGAAACACACTCTGCTTTTGAGAAAAGAGCACTCCTCTACACTACTGTGTTTCCTATGGTGCCTGAAAAGTTAGCATTCTCAGAACAAAAGAACTGTGCTTATTACACACACGGGCCATATCTAGTTCAACTCTGCTTAGGAAACTGACATGAACAGTAGCTCCTCTTCAGTCCAATACACTGTACATGCTCGGAACAGACGCCAGTGCTATTTGCCCTAGTATCACAATGGGAGCGCAATAGTGACTCTTCTTACCAGAAAACAACTCTTGCTCCTAGGACCAGAAACTGCATGTGATTCATCTCCATTTAGGATTGGGAAACAAACGCTAGCTCGCCTTACAAGAAACACACTCTGCTTTTGAGAAAGGATCACTCTTCTACTCTACTGTGTTTCCTATAGGGCCAGAACAGTGAGCATTCTCAGAACAAAAGAACTGTGCTTCCTACACACACGGGCCATATCTAGTTCAACTCTGCTTAGGAAACTGGCAAGAACAGTAGCTCCGCTTCAGTCCAATACACTGTAATTGCTGGGAACAGATGCGAGTGCTATTTGCACTGTGTATGGAAATGGGAGCGCAATACACACTTTCCTTACATGAAAACAATTCTTGGTCGTAGAACCAAAAACTACATGTGATTCAACTCCATGTAGGACTGGGAAACAAACGCTAGCTCGCCTTACAAGAAACACACTCTGCTTTTGAGAAAAGAGCACTCTTCTACTCTACTGTCTTTCCTATACGGCCAGAAGAGTGAGTTTGCTCAGAACAAAAGAACTGTGCTTTCTACAAATACGGCCATATCTAGTTCAATTCTGCTTAGGAAACTGACAAGAACAGTAGATCCTCTTCAGTCCAATACACTGTACATGCTGGGAACAGACGCCAGTGCTATTTGCCCTAGTATCACAATGGGAGCGCAATAGTGACTCTTCTTACCAGAAAACAACTCTTGCTCGTAGGACAAGAAACTGCATGTGATTCAACTCCATTTTGGACTGGGAAAAAAACACTAGCTCGCCTTACAAGAAACACACTCTGCTTTTGAGAAAAGAGCACTCCTCTACACTACTGTGTTTCCTATGGTGCCTGAAAAGTGAGCATTCTCAGAACAAAAGAACTGTGCTTCCTACACACACGAGCCATATCTAGTTCAACTCTGCTTAGGAAACTGACAAGAACAGTAGATCCTCTTCAGTCCAATACACTGTACATGCTGGGAACAGACGCCAGTGCTATTTGCCCTAGTATCACAATGGGAGCGCAATAGTGACTCTTCTTACCAGAAAACAACTCTTTCTCGTAGGACAAGAAACTGCATGTGATTCAACTCCATTTAGGACTGGGAAACAAACACTAGCTCGCCCTTACAAGAAACACACTCTGCTTTTGAGAAAAGAGCACTCCTCTACACTACTGTGTTTCCTATGGTGCCCGAAAAGTGAGCATTCTCAGAACAAAAGAACTGTGCTTCCTACACACACGGGCCATATCTAGTTCAACTCTGCTTAGGAAACTGACAAGAACAGTAGCTCCGCTTCAGTCCAATACACTGTACTTGCTGGAAACAGAAGCGAGTGCTATTTGCACTGTGTATGGAAATGGGAGTGCAATACACACTTTCCTTACATGAAAACAATTCTTGGTCGTAGAACCAAAAACTGCATGTGATTCAACTCCATTTAGGACTGGGAAACAAACGCTAGCTCGCCTTACAAGAAACACACTCTGCTTTTGAGAAAAGAGCACTCTTCTACTCTACTGTCTTTCCTATACGGCCAGAAGAGTGAGTTTGCTCAGAACAAAAGAACTGTGCTTTCTACAAATATGGCCATATCTAGTTCAATTCTGCTTAGGAAACTGAAAGGAACAGTAGATACTCTTCAGTCCAATACACTGTACATGCTGCGAACAGACGCAAGTGCTATTTGCCCTGTGTATGACAATGGGAGCGCAATAGTGACTCTTCTTACCAGAAAACAACTCTTGCTCGTAGGACAAGAAACTGCATGTGATTCAACTCCATTTAGGACTGGGAAACAAACGCTAGCTCGCCTTGCAAGAAACACACTCTGCTTTTGAGAAAAGAGCACTCTTCTACTCTACTGTGTTTCCTATGGGGTCCGAACAGTGAGCTTGCTCAGAACAAATGAACTGTGCTTCCTACACACAGGGGCCATATCTAGTTCAACTATGCTTAGGAAACTGACATGAATAGTAGCTCTGCTTCACTCCAATACACTGTACTTGCTTGGAACAGACGCCAGTGCTATTTGCCCTGTGTATGACAATGGGAGCGCAATAGTGACTCTTCTTACCAGAAGACAACTCTTGCTCATAGGACAAGAAACTGCATGTGATTCAACTCCATTTAGGACTGGGAAACAAACGCTAGCTGGCCTTACAAGAAACACACTCTGCTTTTGAGAAAAGAGCACTCTTCTACTCTACTGTCTTTCCTATGGGGTCCCTACAGTGAGCTTGCTCAGAACAAAAGAACTGTGCTTCGTACACACACGGGCCATATCTAGTTCAACTCTGCTTAGGAAACTGACAAGAGCAGTAGCTCCTCTTCAGTCCAATACACTGTTCTTGCTGGGAACAGACGCGAGTGCTATTTGCACTGTGTATGGCATTGGGACCACAATAGTGACTTTCCTTACCAGAAAACAACTCTTGCTCCTAGGACCAAAAACTGGATGTGACTCAACTCCATTTCTGATTGGGAAACAAACACTAGCTCACCTTACAAGAAACACACTCTGCTTTTGAGAAAAGAGCACTCCTCTACTCTACTGTGTTTCCTATGGGGTCCGAACAGTGAGCTTGCTCAGAACAAAAGAACTGTGCTTCCTACACACACGGGCCATATCTAGTTCAATTATGCTTAGGAAACTGACAAGAACAGCAGATCCTCTTCAGTCCAATACATCTGTACACAGATGCCAGTGCTATTTGCCCCGTTAATGACAATGGGAGCGCAATATGACTCTTTTTACCCGAAAACAACTCTTGCTCGTAGGACCAGAAACTGCATGTGATTCAACTCCATTTAGGACTGGGAAACAAATGCTAGCTTGACTTACAAGAAACACACTCTGCTTTTGAGAAAGGATCACTCTTCTACTCTAATGTCTTTCCTTTAAGGCCAGAATAGTGAGCAATCTCAGAACAAAAGAACTGTGCTTCCTACACACACGGGCCATATCTAGTTCAACTCTGCTTAGGAAAATGACAAGAACAGTAGCTCCGCTTCAGTCCAATACACTGTACTTGCTGGGATCAGAAGCGAGTGCTATTTGCACTGTGTATGGAAATGGGAGCGCAATAGACACTTTCCTTACCAGAAAACAACTCTTGGTCGTAGAACCAAAAACTGCATGTGATTCAACTCCATTTAGGACTTGGAAACCAACGCTAGCTTGACTTACAAGAAACCCACTCTGCTTTTGAGAAAGGAGCACTCTTCTACTCTAATGTCTTTCCTAAAAGGCCAGAATAGTGAGCAATCTCAGAACAAAAGAACTGTGCTTCCTACACACATGGGCCATATCTAGTTCAACTCTGCTTAGGAAACTGACAAGAACAGTAGATGCTCTTCAGTCCAATACACTGTACATGCTGGGAACAGACGCCAGTGCTATTTGCCCTGTGTATGACAATGGTAGCGCAATAGTGACTCTTCTTACCAGAAAACATCTCTTACTCATAGGACAAGAAAATCCATGTGATTCATCTCCATTTAGGATTGGGAAACAAACGCTAGCTCGCCTTACAGGAAACACACGCTGCTTTTGAGAAAAGAGCAGTCTTCTACTCTACTGTGTTTCTTATGGGGTCCCTACAGTGAGCTTGCTCAGAACAAAAGAAATGTGTTTCCTACACACAGGGGCCATATCTAGTTCAACTCTGCTTAGGAAACTTACAAGAACAGTAGCTCTTTTTCAGTCCAATACACTGCACTTGCTGGGAGCAGACGCGAGTGCTATTTGCACTGTGAATGGCAATGGATTCACAATAGTGACTTTCCTTACCAGAAAACAACTCTTGCTCGTAGGACCAGAAACTGCATGTGATTCAACTCCATTTAGGACTGGGAAACAAACGCTAGCTCGTCTTACAAGAAAGACACTCTGCTTTTTCAAAACCATCACTCTTCTACTCTACTTTGTTTCCTATAGGGCCAGAACAGTGAGCTTGCTCAGAACAAAAGAACTGTGCTTCCTACGCACACGGCCATATCCAGTTCAATTCTACTTAGGAAACTGACAAGAACTGTAGATGCTCTTCAGTCCAATACACTGTACATGCTGGGAATAGACGCCAGTGCTAATTGCACTGTGTATGACAATGGGAGCGCAATAGTGACTCTTCTTACCAGAAAACAATTCATGATCATAGGTCCAGAAACTGCATGTGATTCAACTCCATTTAGGACTGGGAAACAAACGCTAGCTCGCCTTACAAGAAACACACTCTGCTTTTGAGAAAAGAGCACTCTTCTACTCTACTGTGTTTCCTACAGGGCCAGAACATTGAACTTGCTCAGAACAAAAGAACTGTGCTTCCTACACACAGGGGCCATATCTAGTTCAACTCTGCTTAGGAAACTGACAAGAACAGTAGCTCCTCTTCAGTCCAATACACTGTACTTGCTTGGAACAGACGTGAGTGCTATTTGCACTGTGTCTGGCAATGGGAGTGCAATAGTGACTTTCCTTACCAGAAAACAACTCTTGCTCGTAAGACCAAAAACAGGATGTGATTCAACTCCATTTAGGACAGGGAAACAAATGCTAGCTTGCCTTACAAAAAACACACTCTGCTTTTGAGAAAAGAGCACTCTTCTACTCTACTGTGTTCCTATGGGGTCCGAACAGTGAGCTTGCTCAGAACAAAAGAACTGTGCTTCCTACACACACGGGCAATATCTAGTTCAACTCTGCTTAGGAAACTGACAAGAAAGGTAGATCCTCTTCAGTCCAATACACTGTAATTGCTGGGATTAGACGCCAGTGCTATTTGCCTTGTGTATGACAATGGGAGCACAATAGTGACTCTTCTTACCAGAAAAGAACTCTTGCTGGTAGGACCAGAAACTGCATGGGATTCAAATCCATTTAGGACTGGGAAACAAACGCTAGCTCGACTTACAAGAAGCACACTCTGCTTTTGAGAAAAGAGCAGTCTTCTACTATAATGTGCTTCCTATACGGCCAGAGCAGTGAGCATTCGCAGAACAAAAGAACTGTGCTTCCTACACACACGGTCCATATCTAGTTCAACTCTGCTTAGGAAACTGACAAGAACAGTAGATCCTCTTCAGTCCGATACACTGTACATGCTGGGAACAGATGCCAGTGCTATTTGCCCTGTGTATGACAATGGGAGCACAATAGTGACACTTCTTACCAAAAAAAACCTCTTGCTCGTAGGACCAGAAACTGCATGTGATTCAACTCCATTAAGGATTGGGAAACAAACGCTAGTTCGCCTTACAAGAAACATACTCTGCTTTTGAGAAAAGAGCACTCTTATACTCTACTGTGTTTCCTATGGTGTCCGAACAGTGAGCTTGCTCAGAACAAAAGAACTGTGCTTCCTACACACATGGGCCATATCTAGTTCAACTCTGCTTAGGAAACTGACAAGAACAGTAGCTCCACTTCAGTCCAATACACTGTACTTCCTGGGAACAGACGCGAGTGCTATTTGCACTGTGTATGGCAATGGGATCGCAATAGTGACTTTCCTTACCAGAAAACAACTCTTGCTCGTAGGACCAAAAACTGGATGTGATTCAACTCCATTTAGGAATGGGAAACTAACGCTAGCTCGCCTTACAAGAAAGACACACTGATTTTGAGAAAAGAGCACTCTTCTACTCGACTGTGTTTCCTATGGGGTCCGAACACTGAGCTTGCTCAGAACAAAAGAACTGTGCTTCCTACAAACACGGGCCATATCTAGTTCAACTCTGCTTAGGAAACTGACAAGAACATTAGCTCCTCTTCAGTCCAATTCACTGTATTTGCTGGGAACAGACACGAGTGCTATTTGCACTGTGTATGGCAATGGGAGCGCAATAGTGACTTTCCTTACCAGAAAACAACTCTTGCTCGTAGGACCAAAAACTGCATGTGATTCAACTCCATTTAGGACTGGGAAACAAACGCTAGCTCACCTTACAAGAAACACCCTCTGCTTTTGAGAAAAGAGCACTCTTCTACTCTACTGTGTTTCCTATATGGCCAGAACAGTGAGTTTGCTCAGAACAAAAGAACTGTGCTTCCTACAAATACGGCCATATCAAGTTCAATTCTGCTTAGGAAACTGACAAGAACAGTAGATCCTCTTCAGTCCAATACACTGTACATGCTGGGAACAGACGCCAGTGCTATTTGCCCTAGTATCACAATGGGAGCGCAATAGTGACTCTTCTTACCAGAAAACAACTCTTGCTCGTAGGACAAGAAACTGCATGTGATTCAACTCCATTTTGGACTGGGAAAAAAACACTAGCTCGCCTTACAAGAAACACACTCTGCTTTTGAGAAAAGAGCACTCCTCTACACTACTGTGTTTCCTATGGTGCCTGAAAAGTGAGCATTCTCAGAACAAAAGAACTGTGCTTCCTACACACACGAGCCATATCTAGTTCAACTCTGCTTAGGAAACTGACAAGAACAGTAGATCCTCTTCAGTCCAATACACTGTACATGCTGGGAACAGACGCCAGTGCTATTTGCCCTAGTATCACAATGGGAGCGCAATAGTGACTCTTCTTACCAGAAAACAACTCTTTCTCGTAGGACAAGAAACTGCATGTGATTCAACTCCATTTAGGACTGGGAAACAAACACTAGCTCGCCCTTACAAGAAACACACTCTGCTTTTGAGAAAAGAGCACTCCTCTACACTACTGTGTTTCCTATGGTGCCCGAAAAGTGAGCATTCTCAGAACAAAAGAACTGTGCTTCCTACACACACGGGCCATATCTAGTTCAACTCTGCTTAGGAAACTGACAAGAACAGTAGCTCCGCTTCAGTCCAATACACTGTACTTGCTGGAAACAGAAGCGAGTGCTATTTGCACTGTGTATGGAAATGGGAGTGCAATACACACTTTCCTTACATGAAAACAATTCTTGGTCGTAGAACCAAAAACTGCATGTGATTCAACTCCATTTAGGACTGGGAAACAAACGCTAGCTCGCCTTACAAGAAACACACTCTGCTTTTGAGAAAAGAGCACTCTTCTACTCTACTGTCTTTCCTATACGGCCAGAAGAGTGAGTTTGCTCAGAACAAAAGAACTGTGCTTTCTACAAATATGGCCATATCTAGTTCAATTCTGCTTAGGAAACTGACAAGAACAGTAGATACTCTTCAGTCCAATACACTGTACATGCTGCGAACAGACGCAAGTGCTATTTGCCCTGTGTATGACAATGGGAGCGCAATAGTGACTCTTCTTACCAGAAAACAACTCTTGCTCGTAGGACAAGAAACTGCATGTGATTCAACTCCATTTAGGACTGGGAAACAAACGCTAGCTCGCCTTGCAAGAAACACACTCTGCTTTTGAGAAAAGAGCACTCTTCTACTCTACTGTGTTTCCTATGGGGTCCGAACAGTGAGCTTGCTCAGAACAAATGAACTGTGCTTCCTACACACAGGGGCCATATCTAGTTCAACTATGCTTAGGAAACTGACATGAATAGTAGCTCTGCTTCACTCCAATACACTGTACTTGCTTGGAACAGACGCCAGTGCTATTTGCCCTGTGTATGACAATGGGAGCGCAATAGTGACTCTTCTTACCAGAAGACAACTCTTGCTCATAGGACAAGAAACTGCATGTGATTCAACTCCATTTAGGACTGGGAAACAAACGCTAGCTGGCCTTACAAGAAACACACTCTGCTTTTGAGAAAAGAGCACTCTTCTACTCTACTGTCTTTCCTATGGGGTCCCTACAGTGAGCTTGCTCAGAACAAAAGAACTTGCTTCGTACACACACGGGCCATATCTAGTTCAACTCTGCTTAGGAAACTGACCAAGAGCAGTAGCTCCTCTTCAGTCAATACACTGTTCTTGCTGGGAACAGACGCGAGTGCTATTTGCACTGTGTATGGCATTGGGACCACAATAGTGACTTTCCCTTACCAGAAAACAACTCTTGCTCCTAGGACCAAAAACTGGATGTGACTCAACTCCATTTCTGATTGGGAAACAAACACTAGCTCACCTTACAAGAAACACACTCTGCTTTTGAGAAAAGAGCACTCCTCTACTCTACTGTGTTCCTATGGGGTCCGAACAGTGAGCTTGCTCAGAACAAAAGAACTGTGCTTCCTACACACACGGGCCATATCTAGTTCAATTATGCTTAGGAAACTGACAAGAACAGCAGATCCTCTTCAGTCCAATACATCTGTACACAGATGCCAGTGCTATTTGCCCCGTTAATGACAATGGGAGCGCAATATGACTCTTTTTACCCGAAAACAACTCTTGCTCGTAGGACCAGAAACTGCATGTGATTCAACTCCATTTAGGACTGGGAAACAAATGCTAGCTTGACTTACAAGAAACACACTCTGCTTTGAGAAAGGATCACTCTTCTACTCTAATGTCTTTCCTTTAAGGCCAGAATAGTGAGCAATCTCAGAACAAAAGAACTGTGCTTCCTACACACACGGGCCATATCTAGTTCAACTCTGCTTAGGAACAATGACAAGAACAGTAGCTCCGCTTCAGTCCAATACACTGTACTTGCTGGGATCAGAAGCGAGTGCTATTTGCACTGTGTATGGAAATGGGAGCGCAATAGACACTTTCCTTACCAGAAAACAACTCTTGGTCGTAGGAACCAAAACTGCATGTGATTCAACTCCATTTAGGACTTGGAAACACAACGCTAGCTTGACTTACAAGAAACCCACTCTGCTTTTGAGAAAGGAGCACTCTTCTACTCTAATGTCTTTCCTAAAAGGCCAGAATAGTGAGCAATCTCAGAACAAAAGAACTGTGCTTCCTACACACATGGGCCATATCTAGTTCAACTCTGCTTAGGAAACTGACAAGAACAGTAGATGCTCTTCAGTCCAATACACTGTACATGCTGGGAACAGACGCCAGTGCTATTTGCCCTGTGTATGACAATGGTAGCGCAATAGTGACTCTTCTTACCAGAAAACATCTCTTACTCATAGGACAAGAAAATCCATGTGATTCATCTCCATTTAGGATTGGGAAACAAACGCTAGCTCGCCTTACAAGAAACACACGCTGCTTTTGAGAAAAGAGCAGTCTTCTACTCTACTGTGTTTCTTATGGGGTCCCTACAGTGAGCTTGCTCAGAACAAAAGAAATGTGTTTCCTACACACAGGGGCCATATCTAGTTCAACTCTGCTTAGGAAACTTACAAGAACAGTAGCTCTTTTTCAGTCCAATACACTGCACTTGCTGGGAGCAGACGCGAGTGCTATTTGCACTGTGAATGGCAATGGATTCACAATAGTGACTTTCCTTACCAGAAAACAACTCTTGCTCGTAGGACCAGAAACTGCATGTGATTCAACTCCATTTAGGACTGGGAAACAAACGCTAGCTCGTCTTACAAGAAAGACACTCTGCTTTTTCAAAACCATCACTCTTCTACTCTACTTTGTTTCCTATAGGGCCAGAACAGTGAGCTTGCTCAGAACAAAAGAACTGTGCTTCCTACGCACACGGCCATATCTAGTTCAATTCTACTTAGGAAACTGACAAGAACTGTAGATGCTCTTCAGTCCAATACACTGTACATGCTGGGAATAGACGCCAGTGCTAATTGCACTGTGTATGACAATGGGAGCGCAATAGTGACTCTTCTTACCAGAAAACAATTCATGATCATAGGTCCAGAAACTGCATGTGATTCAACTCCATTTAGGACTGGGAAACAAACGCTAGCTCGCCTTACAAGAAACACACTCTGCTTTTGAGAAAAGAGCACTCTTCTACTCTACTGTGTTTCCTACAGGGCCAGAACATTGAACTTGCTCAGAACAAAAGAACTGTGCTTCCTACACACAGGGGCCATATCTAGTTCAACTCTGCTTAGGAAACTGACAAGAACAGTAGCTCCTCTTCAGTCCAATACACTGTACTTGCTTGGAACAGACGTGAGTGCTCTTTGCACTGTGTCTGGCAATGGGAGTGCAATAGTGACTTTCCTTACCAGAAAACAACTCTTGCTCGTAAGACCAAAAACAGGATGTGATTCAACTCCATTTAGGACAGGGAAACAAATGCTAGCTTGCCTTACAAAAAACACACTCTGCTTTTGAGAAAAGAGCACTCTTCTACTCTACTGTGTTCCTATGGGGTCCGAACAGTGAGCTTGCTCAGAACAAAAGAACTGTGCTTCCTACACACACGGGCAATATCTAGTTCAACTCTGCTTAGGAAACTGACAAGAAAGGTAGATCCTCTTCAGTCCAATACACTGTAATTGCTGGGATTAGACGCCAGTGCTATTTGCCTTGTGTATGACAATGGGAGCACAATAGTGACTCTTCTTACCAGAAAAGAACTCTTGCTGGTAGGACCAGAAACTGCATGGGATTCAAATCCATTTAGGACTGGGAAACAAACGCTAGCTCGACTTACAAGAAGCACACTCTGCTTTTGAGAAAAGAGCAGTCTTCTACTATAATGTGCTTCCTATAGGGCCAGAGCAGTGAGCATTCGCAGAACAAAAGAACTGTGCTTCCTACACACACGGTCCATATCTAGTTCAACTCTGCTTAGGAAACTGACAAGAACAGTAGATCCTCTTCAGTCCGATACACTGTACATGCTGGGAACAGATGCCAGTGCTATTTGCCCTGTGTATGACAATGGGAGCACAATAGTGACACTTCTTACCAAAAAAAACCTCTTGCTCGTAGGACCAGAAACTGCATGTGATTCAACTCCATTAAGGATTGGGAAACAAACGCTAGCTCGCCTTACAAGAAACATACTCTGCTTTTGAGAAAAGAGCACTCTTATACTCTACTGTGTTTCCTATGGTGTCCGAACAGTGAGCTTGCTCAGAACAAAAGAACTGTGCTTCCTACACACATGGGCCATATCTAGTTCAACTCTGCTTAGGAAACTGACAAGAACAGTAGCACCACTTCAGTCCAATACACTGTACTTCCTGGGAACAGACGCGAGTGCTATTTGCACTGTGTATGGCAATGGGATCGCAATAGTGACTTTCCTTACCAGAAAACAACTCTTGCTCGTAGGACCAAAAACTGGATGTGATTCAACTCCATTTAGGAATGGGAAACTAACGCTAGCTCGCCTTACAAGAAAGACACACTGATTTTGAGAAAAGAGCACTCTTCTACTCGACTGTGTTTCCTATGGGGTCCGAACACTGAGCTTGCTCAGAACAAAAGAACTGTGCTTCCTACAAACACGGGCCATATCTAGTTCAACTCTGCTTAGGAAACTGACAAGAACATTAGCTCCTCTTCAGTCCAATTCACTGTATTTGCTGGGAACAGACACGAGTGCTATTTGCACTGTGTATGGCAATGGGAGCGCAATAGTGACTTTCCTTACCAGAAAACAACTCTTGCTCGTAGGACCAAAAACTGCATGTGATTCAACTCCATTTAGGACTGGGAAACAAACGCTAGCTCACCTTACAAGAAACACCCTCTGCTTTTGAGAAAAGAGCACTCTTCTACTCTACTGTGTTTCCTATATGGCCAGAACAGTGAGTTTGCTCAGAACAAAAGAACTGTGCTTCCTACAAATACGGCCATATCAAGTTCAATTCTGCTTAGGAAACTGACAAGAACAGTAGATCCTCTTCAGTCCAATACACTGTACATGCTGGGAACAGACGCCAGTGCTATTTGCCCTAGTATCACAATGGGAGCGCAATAGTGACTCTTCTTACCAGAAAACAACTCTTGCTCGTAGGACAAGAAACTGCATGTGATTCAACTCCATTTTGGACTGGGAAAAAAACACTAGCTCGCCTTACAAGAAACACACTCTGCTTTTGAGAAAAGAGCACTCCTCTACACTACTGTGTTTCCTATGGTGCCTGAAAAGTTAGCATTCTCAGAACAAAAGAACTGTGCTTATTACACACACGGGCCATATCTAGTTCAACTCTGCTTAGGAAACTGACATGAACAGTAGCTCCTCTTCAGTCCAATACACTGTACATGCTCGGAACAGACGCCAGTGCTATTTGCCCTAGTATCACAATGGGAGCGCAATAGTGACTCTTCTTACCAGAAAACAACTCTTGCTCCTAGGACCAGAAACTGCATGTGATTCATCTCCATTTAGGATTGGGAAACAAACGCTAGCTCGCCTTACAAGAAACACACTCTGCTTTTGAGAAAGGATCACTCTTCTACTCTACTGTGTTTCCTATAGGGCCAGAACAGTGAGCATTCTCAGAACAAAAGAACTGTGCTTCCTACACACACGGGCCATATCTAGTTCAACTCTGCTTAGGAAACTGGCAAGAACAGTAGCTCCGCTTCAGTCCAATACACTGTAATTGCTGGGAACAGATGCGAGTGCTATTTGCACTGTGTATGGAAATGGGAGCGCAATACACACTTTCCTTACATGAAAACAATTCTTGGTCGTAGAACCAAAAACTACATGTGATTCAACTCCATGTAGGACTGGGAAACAAACGCTAGCTCGCCTTACAAGAAACACACTCTGCTTTTGAGAAAAGAGCACTCTTCTACTCTACTGTCTTTCCTATACGGCCAGAAGAGTGAGTTTGCTCAGAACAAAAGAACTGTGCTTTCTACAAATACGGCCATATCTAGTTCAATTCTGCTTAGGAAACTGACAAGAACAGTAGATACTCTTCAGTCCAATACACTGTACATGCTGCAAACAGACGCAAGTGCTATTTGCCCTGTGTATGACAATGGGAGCGCAATAGTGACTCTTCTTACCAGAAAACTACTCTTGCTCGTAGGACAAGAAACTGCATGTGATTCAACTCCATTTAGGACTGGGAAACAAACGCTAGCTTGCCTTACAAGAAACACACTCTGCTTTTGAGAAAATTGCACTCATCTACTCGACCGTGTTTCCTATGGGGTCCAAACAGTGAGCTTGCTCAGAACAAAAGAACTGTGCTTCCTACACACACGGGCCATATCTAGTTCAACTCTGCTTTGGAAACTGACAAGAACAGTAGCTCCTCTTCAGTCCAATACACTGTTCTTGCTGGGAACAGACGTGAGTGCTATTTGCACTATGTATGGCAATGGGAGCGCAATAGTGACTTTCCTTACCAGAAAACATCTCTTGGTCGTAGGACCAAAAACTGCATGTGATTCAACTCCATTTAGGACTGGGCAACAAACGCTAGCTCGCCTTACAAGAAACACACTCTGCTTTTGAGAAAAGAGCACTCTTCTACTCTACTGTGTTTCCTATGGGGTCCGAACAGTGAGCTTGCTCAGAACAAAAGAACTGTGCTTCCTACACACACGAGCCATATCTAGTTCAACTCTGCTTAGGAAACTGACAAGAACAGTAGATCCTCTTCAGTCCAATACACTGTACATGCTGGGAACAGACGCCAGTGCTATTTGCCCTAGTATCACAATGGGAGCGCAATAGTGACTCTTCTTACCAGAAAACAACTCTTTCTCGTAGGACAAGAAACTGCATGTGATTCAACTCCATTTAGGACTGGGAAACAAACACTAGCTCGCCTTACAAGAAACACACTCTGCTTTTGAGAAAAGAGCACTCCTCTACACTACTGTGTTTCCTATGGTGCCCGAAAAGTGAGCATTCTCAGAACAAAAGAACTGTGCTTCCTACACACACGGGCCATATCTAGTTCAACTCTGCTTAGGAAACTGACAAGAACAGTAGCTCCGCTTCAGTCCAATACACTGTACTTGCTGGAAACAGAAGCGAGTGCTATTTGCACTGTGTATGGAAATGGGAGTGCAATACACACTTTCCTTACATGAAAACAATTCTTGGTCGTAGAACCAAAAACTGCATGTGATTCAACTCCATTTAGGACTGGGAAACAAACGCTAGCTCGCCTTACAAGAAACACACTCTGCTTTTGAGAAAAGAGCACTCTTCTACTCTACTGTCTTTCCTATACGGCCAGAAGAGTGAGTGTGCTCAGAACAAAAGAACTGTGCTTTCTACAAATACGGCCATATCTAGTTCAATTCTGCTTAGGAAACTGACAAGAACAGTAGATACTCTTCAGTCCAATACACTGTACATGCTGCGAACAGACGCAAGTGCTATTTGCCCTGTGTATGACAATGGGAGCGCAATAGTGACTCTTCTTACCAGAAAACAACTCTTGCTCGTAGGACAAGAAACTGCATGTGATTCAACTCCATTTAGGACTGGGAAACAAACGCTAGCTCGCCTTGCAAGAAACACACTCTGCTTTTGAGAAAAGAGCACTCTTCTACTCTACTGTGTTTCCTATGGGGTCCGAACAGTGAGCTTGCTCAGAACAAATGAACTGTGCTTCCTACACACAGGGGCCATATCTAGTTCAACTATGCTTAGGAAACTGACATGAATAGTAGCTCTGCTTCACTCCAATACACTGTACTTGCTTGGAACAGACGCCAGTGCTATTTGCCCTGTGTATGACAATGGGAGCGCAATAGTGACTCTTCTTACCAGAAGACAACTCTTGCTCATAGGACAAGAAACTGCATGTGATTCAACTCCATTTAGGACTGGGAAACAAACGCTAGCTGGCCTTACAAGAAACACACTCTGCTTTTGAGAAAAGAGCACTCTTCTACTCTACTGTCTTTCCTATGGGGTCCCTACAGTGAGCTTGCTCAGAACAAAAGAACTGTGCTTCGTACACACACGGGCCATATCTAGTTCAACTCTGCTTAGAAAACTGACAAGAGCAGTAGCTCCTCTTCAGTCCAATACACTGTTCTTGCTGGGAACAGACGCGAGTGCTATTTGCACTGTGTATGGCATTGGGACCACAATAGTGACTTTCCTTACCAGAAAACAACTCTTGCTCCTAGGACCAAAAACTGGATGTGACTCAACTCCATTTCTGATTGGGAAACAAACACTAGCTCACCTTACAAGAAACACACTCTGCTTTTGAGAAAAGAGCACTCCTCTACTCTACTGTGTTTCCTATGGGGTCCGAACAGTGAGCTTGCTCAGAACAAAAGAACTGAGCTTCCTACACACACGGGCCATATCTAGTTCAATTATGCTTAGGAAACTGACAAGAACAGCAGATCCTCTTCAGTCCAATACATCTGTACACAGATGCCAGTGCTATTTGCCCCGTTAATGACAATGGGAGCGCAATATGACTCTTTTTACCCGAAAACAACTCTTGCTCGTAGGACCAGAAACTGCATGTGATTCAACTCCATTTAGGACTGGGAAACAAATGCTAGCTTGACTTACAAGAAACACACTCTGCTTTTGAGAAAGGATCACTCTTCTACTCTAATGTCTTTCCTTTAAGGCCAGAATAGTGAGCAATCTCAGAACAAAAGAACTGTGCTTCCTACACACACGGGCCATATCTAGTTCAACTCTGCTTAGGAAAATGACAAGAACAGTAGCTCCGCTTCAGTCCAATACACTGTACTTGCTGGGATCAGAAGCGAGTGCTATTTGCACTGTGTATGGAAATGGGAGCGCAATAGACACTTTCCTTACCAGAAAACAACTCTTGGTCGTAGAACCAAAAACTGCATGTGATTCAACTCCATTTAGGACTTGGAAACCAACGCTAGCTTGACTTACAAGAAACCCACTCTGCTTTTGAGAAAGGAGCACTCTTCTACTCTAATGTCTTTCCTAAAAGGCCAGAATAGTGAGCAATCTCAGAACAAAAGAACTGTGCTTCCTACACACATGGGCCATATCTAGTTCAACTCTGCTTAGGAAACTGACAAGAACAGTAGATGCTCTTCAGTCCAATACACTGTACATGCTGGGAACAGACGCCAGTGCTATTTGCCCTGTGTATGACAATGGTAGCGCAATAGTGACTCTTCTTACCAGAAAACATCTCTTACTCATAGGACAAGAAAATCCATGTGATTCATCTCCATTTAGGATTGGGAAACAAACGCTAGCTCGCCTTACAAGAAACACACGCTGCTTTTGAGAAAAGAGCAGTCTTCTACTCTACTGTGTTTCTTATGGGGTCCCTACAGTGAGCTTGCTCAGAACAAAAGAACTGTGTTTCCTACACACAGGGGCCATATCTAGTTCAACTCTGCTTAGGAAACTTACAAGAACAGTAGCTCTTTTTCAGTCCAATACACTGCACTTGCTGGGAGCAGACGCGAGTGCTATTTGCACTGTGAATGGCAATGGATTCACAATAGTGACTTTCCTTACCAGAAAACAACTCTTGCTCGTAGGACCAGAAACTGCATGTGATTCAACTCCATTTAGGACTGGGAAACAAACGCTAGCTCGTCTTACAAGAAAGACACTCTGCTTTTTCAAAACCATCACTCTTCTACTCTACTTTGTTTCCTATAGGGCCAGAACAGTGAGCTTGCTCAGAACAAAAGAACTGTGCTTCCTACGCACACGGCCATATCTAGTTCAATTCTACTTAGGAAACTGACAAGAACTGTAGATGCTCTTCAGTCCAATACACTGTACATGCTGGGAATAGACGCCAGTGCTAATTGCACTGTGTATGACAATGGGAGCGCAATAGTGACTCTTCTTACCAGAAAACAATTCATGATCATAGGTCCAGAAACTGCATGTGATTCAACTCCATTTAGGACTGGGAAACAAACGCTAGCTCGCCTTACAAGAAACACACTCTGCTTTTGAGAAAAGAGCACTCTTCTACTCTACTGTGTTTCCTACAGGGCCAGAACATTGAACTTGCTCAGAACAAAAGAACTGTGCTTCCTACACACAGGGGCCATATCTAGTTCAACTCTGCTTAGGAAACTGACAAGAACAGTAGCTCCTCTTCAGTCCAATACACTGTACTTGCTTGGAACAGACGTGAGTGCTATTTGCACTGTGTCTGGCAATGGGAGTGCAATAGTGACTTTCCTTACCAGAAAACAACTCTTGCTCGTAAGACCAAAAACAGGATGTGATTCAACTCCATTTAGGACAGGGAAACAAATGCTAGCTTGCCTTACAAAAAACACACTCTGCTTTTGAGAAAAGAGCACTCTTCTACTCTACTGTGTTCCTATGGGGTCCGAACAGTGAGCTTGCTCAGAACAAAAGAACTGTGCTTCCTACACACACGGGCAATATCTAGTTCAACTCTGCTTAGGAAACTGACAAGAAAGGTAGATCCTCTTCAGTCCAATACACTGTAATTGCTGGGATTAGACGCCAGTGCTATTTGCCTTGTGTATGACAATGGGAGCACAATAGTGACTCTTCTTACCAGAAAAGAACTCTTGCTGGTAGGACCAGAAACTGCATGGGATTCAAATCCATTTAGGACTGGGAAACAAACGCTAGCTCGACTTACAAGAAGCACACTCTGCTTTTGAGAAAAGAGCAGTCTTCTACTATAATGTGCTTCCTATAGGGCCAGAGCAGTGAGCATTCGCAGAACAAAAGAACTGTGCTTCCTACACACACGGTCCATATCTAGTTCAACTCTGCTTAGGAAACTGACAAGAACAGTAGATCCTCTTCAGTCCGATACACTGTACATGCTGGGAACAGATGAAAGTGCTATTTGCCCTGTGTATGACAATGGGAGCACAATAGTGACACTTCTTACCAAAAAAAACCTCTTGCTCGTAGGACCAGAAACTGCATGTGATTCAACTCCATTAAGGATTGGGAAACAAACGCTAGCTCGCCTTACAAGAAACATACTCTGCTTTTGAGAAAAGAGCACTCTTATACTCTACTGTGTTTCCTATGGTGTCCGAACAGTGAGCTTGCTCAGAACAAAAGAACTGTGCTTCCTACACACATGGGCCATATCTAGTTCAACTCTCCTTAGGAAACTGACAAGAACAGTAGCTCCACTTCAGTCCAATACACTGTACTTCCTGGGAACAGACGCGAGTGCTATTTGCACTGTGTATGGCAATGGGATCGCAATAGTGACTTTCCTTACCAGAAAACAACTCTTGCTCGTAGGACCAAAAACTGGATGTGATTCAACTCCATTTAGGAATGGGAAACTAACGCTAGCTCGCCTTACAAGAAAGACACACTGATTTTGAGAAAAGAGCACTCTTCTACTCGACTGTGTTTCCTATGGGGTCCGAACACTGAGCTTGCTCAGAACAAAAGAACTGTGCTTCCTACAAACACGGGCCATATCTAGTTCAACTCTGCTTAGGAAACTGACAAGAACATTAGCTCCTCTTCAGTCCAATTCACTGTATTTGCTGGGAACAGACACGAGTGCTATTTGCACTGTGTATGGCAATGGGAGCGCAATAGTGACTTTCCTTACCAGAAAACAACTCTTGCTCGTAGGACCAAAAACTGCATGTGATTCAACTCCATTTAGGACTGGGAAACAAACGCTAGCTCACCTTACAAGAAACACCCTCTGCTTTTGAGAAAAGAGCACTCTTCTACTCTACTGTGTTTCCTATATGGCCAGAACAGTGAGTTTGCTCAGAACAAAAGAACTGTGCTTCCTACAAATACGGCCATATCAAGTTCAATTCTGCTTAGGAAACTGACAAGAACAGTAGATCCTCTTCAGTCCAATACACTGTACATGCTGGGAACAGACGCCAGTGCTATTTGCCCTAGTATCACAATGGGAGCGCAATAGTGACTCTTCTTACCAGAAAACAACTCTTGCTCGTAGGACAAGAAACTGCATGTGATTCAACTCCATTTTGGACTGGGAAAAAAACACTAGCTCGCCTTACAAGAAACACACTCTGCTTTTGAGAAAAGAGCACTCCTCTACACTACTGTGTTTCCTATGGTGCCTGAAAAGTGAGCATTCTCAGAACAAAAGAACTGTGCTTCCTACACACACGGGTCATATCTAGTTCAACTCTGCTTAGGAAACTGACATGAACAGTAGCTCCTCTTCAGTCCAATACACTGTTCATGCTCGGAACAGACGCCAGTGCTATTTGCCCTAGTATCACAATGGGAGCGCAATAGTGACTCTTCTTACCAGAAAACAACTCTTTCTCGTAGGACAAGAAACTGCATGTGATTCAACTCCATTTAGGACTGGGAAACAAACACTAGCTCGCCCTTACAAGAAACACACTCTGCTTTTGAGAAAAGAGCACTCCTCTACACTACTGTGTTTCCTATGGTGCCCGAAAAGTGAGCATTCTCAGAACAAAAGAACTGTGCTTCCTACACACACGGGCCATATCTAGTTCAACTCTGCTTAGGAAACTGACAAGAACAGTAGCTCCGCTTCAGTCCAATACACTGTACTTGCTGGAAACAGAAGCGAGTGCTATTTGCACTGTGTATGGAAATGGGAGTGCAATACACACTTTCCTTACATGAAAACAATTCTTGGTCGTAGAACCAAAAACTGCATGTGATTCAACTCCATTTAGGACTGGGAAACAAACGCTAGCTCGCCTTACAAGAAACACACTCTGCTTTTGAGAAAAGAGCACTCTTCTACTCTACTGTCTTTCCTATACGGCCAGAAGAGTGAGTTTGCTCAGAACAAAAGAACTGTGCTTTCTACAAATATGGCCATATCTAGTTCAATTCTGCTTAGGAAACTGACAAGAACAGTAGATACTCTTCAGTCCAATACACTGTACATGCTGCGAACAGACGCAAGTGCTATTTGCCCTGTGTATGACAATGGGAGCGCAATAGTGACTCTTCTTACCAGAAAACAACTCTTGCTCGTAGGACAAGAAACTGCATGTGATTCAACTCCATTTAGGACTGGGAAACAAACGCTAGCTCGCCTTGCAAGAAACACACTCTGCTTTTGAGAAAAGAGCACTCTTCTACTCTACTGTGTTTCCTATGGGGTCCGAACAGTGAGCTTGCTCAGAACAAATGAACTGTGCTTCCTACACACAGGGGCCATATCTAGTTCAACTATGCTTAGGAAACTGACATGAATAGTAGCTCTGCTTCACTCCAATACACTGTACTTGCTTGGAACAGACGCCAGTGCTATTTGCCCTGTGTATGACAATGGGAGCGCAATAGTGACTCTTCTTACCAGAAGACAACTCTTGCTCATAGGACAAGAAACTGCATGTGATTCAACTCCATTTAGGACTGGGAAACAAACGCTAGCTGGCCTTACAAGAAACACACTCTGCTTTTGAGAAAAGAGCACTCTTCTACTCTACTGTCTTTCCTATGGGGTCCCTACAGTGAGCTTGCTCAGAACAAAAGAACTGTGCTTCGTACACACACGGGCCATATCTAGTTCAACTCTGCTTAGGAAACTGACAAGAGCAGTAGCTCCTCTTCAGTCCAATACACTGTTCTTGCTGGGAACAGACGCGAGTGCTATTTGCACTGTGTATGGCATTGGGACCACAATAGTGACTTTCCTTACCAGAAAACAACTCTTGCTCCTAGGACCAAAAACTGGATGTGACTCAACTCCATTTCTGATTGGGAAACAAACACTAGCTCACCTTACAAGAAACACACTCTGCTTTTGAGAAAAGAGCACTCCTCTACTCTACTGTGTTTCCTATGGGGTCCGAACAGTGAGCTTGCTCAGAACAAAAGAACTGTGCTTCCTACACACACGGGCCATATCTAGTTCAATTATGCTTAGGAAACTGACAAGAACAGCAGATCCTCTTCAGTCCAATACATCTGTACACAGATGCCAGTGCTATTTGCCCCGTTAATGACAATGGGAGCGCAATATGACTCTTTTTACCCGAAAACAACTCTTGCTCGTAGGACCAGAAACTGCATGTGATTCAACTCCATTTAGGACTGGGAAACAAATGCTAGCTTGACTTACAAGAAACACACTCTGCTTTTGAGAAAGGATCACTCTTCTACTCTAATGTCTTTCCTTTAAGGCCAGAATAGTGAGCAATCTCAGAACAAAAGAACTGTGCTTCCTACACACACGGGCCATATCTAGTTCAACTCTGCTTAGGAAAATGACAAAAACAGTAGCTCCGCTTCAGTCCAATACACTGTACTTGCTGGGATCAGAAGCGAGTGCTATTTGCACTGTGTATGGAAATGGGAGCGCAATAGACACTTTCCTTACCAGAAAACAACTCTTGGTCGTAGAACCAAAAACTGCATGTGATTCAACTCCATTTAGGACTTGGAAACCAACGCTAGCTTGACTTACAAGAAACCCACTCTGCTTTTGAGAAAGGAGCACACTTCTACTCTAATGTCTTTCCTAAAAGGCCAGAATAGTGAGCAATCTCAGAACAAAAGAACTGTGCTTCCTACACACATGGGCCATATCTAGTTCAACTCTGCTTAGGAAACTGACAAGAACAGTAGATGCTCTTCAGTCCAATACACTGTACATGCTGGGAACAGACGCCAGTGCTATTTGCCCTGTGTATGACAATGGTAGCGCAATAGTGACTCTTCTTACCAGAAAACATCTCTTACTCATAGGACAAGAAAATCCATGTGATTCATCTCCATTTAGGATTGGGAAACAAACGCTAGCTCGCCTTACAAGAAACACACGCTGCTTTTGAGAAAAGAGCAGTCTTCTACTCTACTGTGTTTCTTATGGGGTCCCTACAGTGAGCTTGCTCAGAACAAAAGAACTGTGTTTCCTACACACAGGGGCCATATCTAGTTCAACTCTGCTTAGGAAACTTACAAGAACAGTAGCTCTTTTTCAGTCCAATACACTGCACTTGCTGGGAGCAGACGCGAGTGCTATTTGCACTGTGAATGGCAATGGATTCACAATAGTGACTTTCCTTACCAGAAAACAACTCTTGCTCGTAGGACCAGAAACTGCATGTGATTCAACTCCATTTAGGACTGGGAAACAAACGCTAGCTCGTCTTACAAGAAACACACTCTGCTTTTTCAAAACCATCACTCTTCTACTCTACTTTGTTTCCTATAGGGCCAGAACAGTGAGCTTGCTCAGAACAAAAGAACTGTGCTTCCTACGCACACGGCCATATCTAGTTCAATTCTACTTAGGAAACTGACAAGAACTGTAGATGCTCTTCAGTCCAATACACTGTACATGCTGGGAATAGACGCCAGTGCTAATTGCACTGTGTATGACAATGGGAGCGCAATAGTGACTCTTCTTACCAGAAAACAATTCATGATCATAGGTCCAGAAACTGCATGTGATTCAACTCCATTTAGGACTGGGAAACAAACGCTAGCTCGCCTTACAAGAAACACACTCTGCTTTTGAGAAAAGAGCACTCTTCTACTCTACTGTGTTTCCTACAGGGCCAGAACATTGAACTTGCTCAGAACAAAAGAACTGTGCTTCCTACACACAGGGGCCATATCTAGTTCAACTCTGCTTAGGAAACTGACAGGAACAGTAGCTCCTCTTCAGTCCAATACACTGTACTTGCTTGGAACAGACGTGAGTGCTATTTGCACTGTGTCTGGCAATGGGAGTGCAATAGTGACTTTCCTTACCAGAAAACAACTCTTGCTCGTAAGACCAAAAACAGGAGGTGATTCAACTCCATTTAGGACAGGGAAACAAATGCTAGCTTGCCTTACAAAAAACACACTCTGCTTTTGAGAAAAGAGCACTCTTCTACTCTACTGTGTTCCTATGGGGTCCGAACAGTGAGCTTGCTCAGAACAAAAGAACTGTGCTTCCTACACACACGGGCAATATCTAGTTCAACTCTGCTTAGGAAACTGACAAGAAAGGTAGATCCTCTTCAGTCCAATACACTGTAATTGCTGGGATTAGACGCCAGTGCTATTTGCCTTGTGTATGACAATGGGAGCACAATAGTGACTCTTCTTACCAGAAAAGAACTCTTGCTGGTAGGACCAGAAACTGCATGGGATTCAAATCCATTTAGGACTGGGAAACAAACGCTAGCTCGACTTACAAGAAGCACACTCTGCTTTTGAGAAAAGAGCAGTCTTCTACTATAATGTGCTTCCTATAGGGCCAGAGCAGTGAGCATTCGCAGAACAAAAGAACTGTGCTTCCTACACACACGGTCCATATCTAGTTCAACTCTGCTTAGGAAACTGACAAGAACAGTAGATCCTCTTCAGTCCGATACACTGTACATGCTGGGAACAGATGCCAGTGCTATTTGCCCTGTGTATGACAATGGGAGCACAATAGTGACACTTCTTACCAAAAAAAACCTCTTGCTCGTAGGACCAGAAACTGCATGTGATTCAACTCCATTAAGGATTGGGAAACAAACGCTAGCTCGCCTTACAAGAAACATACTCTGCTTTTGAGAAAAGAGCACTCTTATACTCTACTGTGTTTCCTATGGTGTCCGAACAGTGAGCTTGCTCAGAACAAAAGAACTGTGCTTCCTACACACATGGGCCATATCTAGTTCAACTCTGCTTAGGAAACTGACAAGAACAGTAGCACCACTTCAGTCCAATACACTGTACTTCCAGGGAACAGACGCGAGTGCTATTTGCACTGTGTATGGCAATGGGATCGCAATAGTGACTTTCCTTACCAGAAAACAACTCTTGCTCGTAGGACCAAAAACTGGATGTGATTCAACTCCATTTAGGAATGGGAAACTAACGCTAGCTCGCCTTACAAGAAAGACACACTGATTTTGAGAAAAGAGCACTCTTCTACTCGACTGTGTTTCCTATGGGGTCCGAACACTGAGCTTGCTCAGAACAAAAGAACTGTGCTTCCTACAAACACGGGCCATATCTAGTTCAACTCTGCTTAGGAAACTGACAAGAACATTAGCTCCTCTTCAGTCCAATTCACTGTATTTGCTGGGAACAGACACGAGTGCTATTTGCACTGTGTATGGCAATGGGAGCGCAATAGTGACTTTCCTTACCAGAAAACAACTCTTGCTCGTAGGACCAAAAACTGCATGTGATTCAACTCCAATTTGGACTGGGAAACAAACGCTAGCTCACCTTACAAGAAACACCCTCTGCTTTTGAGAAAAGAGCACTCTTCTACTCTACTGTGTTTCCTATATGGCCAGAACAGTGAGTTTGCTCAGAACAAAAGAACTGTGCTTCCTACAAATACGGCCATATCAAGTTCAATTCTGCTTAGGAAACTGACAAGAACAGTAGATCCTCTTCAGTCCAATACACTGTACATGCTGGGAACAGACGCCAGTGCTATTTGCCCTAGTATCACAATGGGAGCGCAATAGTGACTCTTCTTACCAGAAAACAACTCTTGCTCGTAGGACAAGAAACTGCATGTGATTCAACTCCATTTTGGACTGGGAAAAAAACACTAGCTCGCCTTACAAGAAACACACTCTGCTTTTGAGAAAAGAGCACTCCTCTACACTACTGTGTTTCCTATGGTGCCTGAAAAGTTAGCATTCTCAGAACAAAAGAACTGTGCTTCCTACACACACGGGCCATATCTAGTTCAACTCTGCTTAGGAAACTGACATGAACAGTAGCTCCTCTTCAGTCCAATACACTGTACATGCTCGGAACAGACGCCAGTGCTATTTGCCCTAGTATCACAATGGGAGCACAATAGTGACTCTTCTTACCAGAAAACAACTCTTGCTCCTAGGACCAGAAACTGCATGTGATTCATCTCCATTTAGGATTGGGAAACAAACGCTAGCTCGCCTTACAAGAAACACACTCTGCTTTTGAGAAAGGATCACTCTTCTACTCTACTGTGTTTCCTATAGGGCCAGAACAGTGAGCATTCTCAGAACAAAAGAACTGTGCTTCCTACACACACGGGCCATATCTAGTTCAACTCTGCTTAGGAAACTGGCAAGAACAGTAGCTCCGCTTCAGTCCAATACACTGTAATTGCTGGGAACAGATGCGAGTGCTATTTGCACTGTGTATGGAAATGGGAGCGCAATACACACTTTCCTTACATGAAAACAATTCTTGGTCGTAGAACCAAAAACTACATGTGATTCAACTCCATGTAGGACTGGGAAACAAACGCTAGCTCGCCTTACAAGAAACACACTCTGCTTTTGAGAAAAGAGCACTCTTCTACTCTACTGTCTTTCCTATACGGCCAGAAGAGTGAGTTTGCTCAGAACAAAAGAACTGTGCTTTGTACAAATACGGCCATATCTAGTTCAATTCTGCTTAGGAAACTGACAAGAACAGTAGATACTCTTCAGTCCAATACACTGTACATGCTGCGAACAGACGCAAGTGCTATTTGCCCTGTGTATGACAATGGGAGCGCAATAGTGACTCTTCTTACCAGAAAACTACTCTTGCTCGTAGGACAAGAAACTGCATGTGATTCAACTCCATTTAGGACTGGGAAACAAACGCTAGCTTGCCTTACAAGAAACACACTCTGCTTTTGAGAAAATTGCACTCATCTACTCGACCGTGTTTCCTATGGGGTCCAAACAGTGAGCTTGCTCAGAACAAAAGAACTGTGCTTCCTACACACACGGGCCATATCTAGTTCAACTCTGCTTTGGAAACTGACAAGAACAGTAGCTCCTCTTCAGTCCAATACACTGTTCTTGCTGGGAACAGACGTGAGTGCTATTTGCACTATGTATGGCAATGGGAGCGCAATAGTGACTTTCCTTACCAGAAAACATCTCTTGGTCGTAGGACCAAAAACTGCATGTGATTCAACTCCATTTAGGACTGGGCAACAAACGCTAGCTCGCCTTACAAGAAACACACTCTGCTTTTGAGAAAAGAGCACTCTTCTACTCTACTGTGTTTCCTATGGGGTCCGAACAGTGAGCTTGCTCAGAACAAAAGAACTGTGCTTCCTACACACACGAGCCATATCTAGTTCAACTCTGCTTAGGAAACTGACAAGAACAGTAGATCCTCTTCAGTCCAATACACTGTACATGCTGGGAACAGACGCCAGTGCTATTTGCCCTAGTATCACAATGGGAGCGCAATAGTGACTCTTCTTACCAGAAAACAACTCTTTCTCGTAGGACAAGAAACTGCATGTGATTCAACTCCATTTAGGACTGGGAAACAAACACTAGCTCGCCTTACAAGAAACACACTCTGCTTTTGAGAAAAGAGCACTCTTCTACACTACTGTGTTTCCTATGGTGCCCGAAAAGTGAGCATTCTCAGAACAAAAGAACTGTGCTTCCTACACACACGGGCCATATCTAGTTCAACTCTGCTTAGGAAACTGACAAGAACAGTAGCTCCGCTTCAGTCCAATACACTGTACTTGCTGGAAACAGAAGCGAGTGCTATTTGCACTGTGTATGGAAATGGGAGTGCAATACACACTTTCCTTACATGAAAACAATTCTTGGTCGTAGAACCAAAAACTGCATGTGATTCAACTCCATTTAGGACTGGGAAACAAACGCTAGCTCGCCTTACAAGAAACACACTCTGCTTTTGAGAAAAGAGCACTCTTCTACTCTACTGTCTTTCCTATACGGCCAGAAGAGTGAGTTTGCTCAGAACAAAAGAACTGTGCTTTCTACAAATACGGCCATATCTAGTTCAATTCTGCTTAGGAAACTGACAAGAACAGTAGATACTCTTCAGTCCAATACACTGTACATGCTGCGAACAGACGCAAGTGCTATTTGCCCTGTGTATGACAATGGGAGCGCAATAGTGACTCTTCTTACCAGAAAACAACTCTTGCTCGTAGGACAAGAAACTGCATGTGATTCAACTCCATTTAGGACTGGGAAACAAACGCTAGCTCGCCTTGCAAGAAACACACTCTGCTTTTGAGAAAAGAGCACTCTTCTACTCTACTGTGTTTCCTATGGGGTCCGAACAGTGAGCTTGCTCAGAACAAATGAACTGTGCTTCCTACACACAGGGGCCATATCTAGTTCAACTATGCTTAGGAAACTGACATGAATAGTAGCTCTGCTTCACTCCAATACACTGTACTTGCTTGGAACAGACGCCAGTGCTATTTGCCCTGTGTATGACAATGGGAGCGCAATAGTGACTCTTCTTACCAGAAGACAACTCTTGCTCATAGGACAAGAAACTGCATGTGATTCAACTCCATTTAGGACTGGGAAACAAACGCTAGCTGGCCTTACAAGAAACACACTCTGCTTTTGAGAAAAGAGCACTCTTCTACTCTACTGTCTTTCCTATGGGGTCCCTACAGTGAGCTTGCTCAGAACAAAAGAACTGTGCTTCGTACACACACGGGCCATATCTAGTTCAACTCTGCTTAGAAAACTGACAAGAGCAGTAGCTCCTCTTCAGTCCAATACACTGTTCTTGCTGGGAACAGACGCGAGTGCTATTTGCACTGTGTATGGCATTGGGACCACAATAGTGACTTTCCTTGCCAGAAAACAACTCTTGCTCCTAGGACCAAAAACTGGATGTGACTCAACTCCATTTCTGATTGGGAAACAAACACTAGCTCACCTTACAAGAAACACACTCTGCTTTTGAGAAAAGAGCACTCCTCTACTCTACTGTGTTTCCTATGGGGTCCGAACAGTGAGCTTGCTCAGAACAAAAGAACTGAGCTTCCTACACACACGGGCCATATCTAGTTCAATTATGCTTAGGAAACTGACAAGAACAGCAGATCCTCTTCAGTCCAATACATCTGTACACAGATGCCAGTGCTATTTGCCCCGTTAATGACAATGGGAGCGCAATATGACTCTTTTTACCCGAAAACAACTCTTGCTCGTAGGACCAGAAACTGCATGTGATTCAACTCCATTTAGGACTGGGAAACAAATGCTAGCTTGACTTACAAGAAACACACTCTGCTTTTGAGAAAGGATCACTCTTCTACTCTAATGTCTTTCCTTTAAGGCCAGAATAGTGAGCAATCTCAGAACAAAAGAACTGTGCTTCCTACACACACGGGCCATATCTAGTTCAACTCTGCTTAGGAAAATGACAAGAACAGTAGCTCCGCTTCAGTCCAATACACTGTACTTGCTGGGATCAGAAGCGAGTGCTATTTGCACTGTGTATGGAAATGGGAGCGCAATAGACACTTTCCTTACCAGAAAACAACTCTTGGTCGTAGAACCAAAAACTGCATGTGATTCAACTCCATTTAGGACTTGGAAACCAACGCTAGCTTGACTTACAAGAAACCCACTCTGCTTTTGAGAAAGGAGCACTCTTCTACTCTAATGTCTTTCCTAAAAGGCCAGAATAGTGAGCAATCTCAGAACAAAAGAACTGTGCTTCCTACACACATGGGCCATATCTAGTTCAACTCTGCTTAGGAAACTGACAAGAACAGTAGATGCTCTTCAGTCCAATACACTGTACATGCTGGGAACAGACGCCAGTGCTATTTGCCCTGTGTATGACAATGGTAGCGCAATAGTGACTCTTCTTACCAGAAAACATCTCTTACTCATAGGACAAGAAAATCCATGTGATTCATCTCCATTTAGGATTGGGAAACAAACGCTAGCTCGCCTTACAAGAAACACACGCTGCTTTTGAGAAAAGAGCAGTCTTCTACTCTACTGTGTTTCTTATGGGGTCCCTACAGTGAGCTTGCTCAGAACAAAAGAACTGTGTTTCCTACACACAGGGGCCATATCTAGTTCAACTCTGCTTAGGAAACTTACAAGAACAGTAGCTCTTTTTCAGTCCAATACACTGCACTTGCTGGGAGCAGACGCGAGTGCTATTTGCACTGTGAATGGCAATGGATTCACAATAGTGACTTTCCTTACCAGAAAACAACTCTTGCTCGTAGGACCAGAAACTGCATGTGATTCAACTCCATTTAGGACTGGGAAACAAACGCTAGCTCGTCTTACAAGAAACACACTCTGCTTTTTCAAAACCATCACTCTTCTACTCTACTTTGTTTCCTATAGGGCCAGAACAGTGAGCTTGCTCAGAACAAAAGAACTGTGCTTCCTACGCACACGGCCATATCTAGTTCAATTCTACTTAGGAAACTGACAAGAACTGTAGATGCTCTTCAGTCCAATACACTGTACATGCTGGGAATAGACGCCAGTGCTAATTGCACTGTGTATGACAATGGGAGCGCAATAGTGACTCTTCTTACCAGAAAACAATTCATGATCATAGGTCCAGAAACTGCATGTGATTCAACTCCATTTAGGACTGGGAAACAAACGCTAGCTCGCCTTACAAGAAACACACTCTGCTTTTGAGAAAAGAGCACTCTTCTACTCTACTGTGTTTCCTACAGGGCCAGAACATTGAACTTGCTCAGAACAAAAGAACTGTGCTTCCTACACACAGGGGCCATATCTAGTTCAACTCTGCTTAGGAAACTGACAAGAACAGTAGCTCCTCTTCAGTCCAATACACTGTACTTGCTTGGAACAGACG